>NW_006160032.1:3336798-3350659 GCF_000334495.1 Tupaia belangeri chinensis
AAGAGAAAAAGAGAGTGAGAAATCACCTCCCCACACACAGGGGAGATGGCCATGCCACATTCCTATTCCTCTATTCTCCTCCTGAGATCCTGGGCATGCATGCACACATGCTGGGTGTGAGTTTCCAGCCACCTGGTCCAGACTCAAACTTCAGTGAGCCATGTGGGGGTCCAGTGACATAAACACTACACCACCTGCTGGTCCCTAAACTTTACTCTCTTAAGATTCACTTATAACCATCTGATCTATAATGTGTGCTTTTGTTTAGTTGCTTATTATCTGGGTTTAATTACTCATTAACTAGTTTTAGTTACTTATCTGGACTTACTATCTGTTGTGGACTCTGCTACATCTTTGATACCTAGATAAATGCCTAGTGGTTAACAACATTTGTTGAGTAAGCAGGAAAAAAATGAATAAACAAATGGAGTATAATTTTACCTTATACAACTACCTTAACACTTGCCTTTTCATCTTATAAGCCTGGGATATATAAATGTAAAGATTAAACACCTTCTTTAATAATATTATGCTTAAAACTTGAGTAAAGTTTTTGTTAGAATATATAAATCTGTTTTGTGCTAGGAACATTGGGAAAAACAGCCCTTGTCTATCTAAGAAAATACAACTCATAATTAGTGAATCTTACCAAATAAGTGAGAAAAATTTTGTGATTATTTGAAATATAATCCATTTCAATAATTGGGTAGATTAATACAAGGTAATCTTGCTTTTTGACAACAGGTGAGAAGGGAGTTACTATCAAGACCTCTTACAGTTTGTTTGGTGAATATCAGAAATTATATGAGCTAAAATTAATATTTTTGTCATCAAAATCTACCTCCTGATTTTCCCGGGAACTCTACCCTGAGAAACGTCTTTCCATTGACATCAGACCTCTCCTTTCATCTTTCTTTTGCATTGCTTAGTCTTCAAGTGGAATAATTATACAGACTATGGTATTACATATCATTTATAAGCAAACAGAAAAAAAAGAATTTAGAACATTGTTGTCAAACTGTCTTTATTCTCTTAATTGCATTTTATCTGTTTAGCAGTTCAGAATGAAACATTTGGAGGATTTAATTCTCAAAAGTTAATATTCATTTCCAGATCATTTTTAATACTGTAACACTCTAACCAGGACTTTATGGGTTGAACAACTAATCAACTCAAAGATGCTTCAGAAGAAAGAAAGTCAGGAATTTTGATGTATTCTTCAAAGGGTGTAAAATTTTAGAGTAAAACCAGCCTAATAGATAAAAATATAAATTCAAGTTTGATTCCTGAGATAGAATTTATTATCTTATATTATAAATCTGCAAAACAATTTAAATCTTTTTTTTGGGGGGGGAGAGGTTTTTGCTATAAGGCATGTGTGCTTGGCAGAAAGAGAAAGACAGAGAGACAGAAAGTGAGAAATCACCCCCCAGGGGGATGGCCACACCACCTTCTCCTCCATTCTCTTCTCAGGATCTTGGGCATGCATACACATGTGCCTGGCATGAGTTTAAGCCGCTGAGGCTGGGACTCAAACCACAGTCAACTACATGGGAGTCCAATGACATAGCCATTACACTAACTGCTGGTCCCAAAACAATTTAAATCTTCAAAAAATTGTAAAAATTAGTGTTTTAATTAAATATGTATTCACTCATGTACTCCCCACCTAAAGGAAGCCAGATAAAAACAAATGGAAGATGGGTCTAAGACAGTGGATGAGAGATTAAACATTTTTTAAAGAACTGTCTTATTTAATTTTATCATTATTACGTTTTTACAAAAATTTGACCAGAGACAGACAGAGAAATAGAGAAAGAGAGGAAAAGTGAGAAGGCAAGCCTCCGGGTCCATGACTCGAACTATGGTCGGCCATGTGGGAGTCCACCACCTCAATCACCATACCATCTACCAGCCTCAAGAGAATAAATATTTTGATTTCTCCTTTTTTAGCTTCTAATAGAATGGTTTTATTGACACCACTGTTTAGAACAAATTATGAATGAAAAACCTCAGACAACAGTCAGTAGGGCAAAGATACAAAACTTCAACCTCTATATTAAGAAAAGATTCTGCTCAAAATGGGGGTAAAACTGCTACCTAGTCGCACCCAACCCAACTCTGGCCACCACCACCGCTGCCAGGGGGGAGGAGGGCCATGATCCAAAGGAACCAGAGCAGTTGAGAAAACTGTTTATTGGTGATCTGAGCTATGAAATACAAATGATAGTCTAAGAGAACATTTTTGAGAAATGGAGCACACTCACAGATTGTGAGGTAATGAGAGACCCCCCAAGCAAAATGTTCCAGGGGCTTTGGTTTTGTGATTTCCTCTTGTGAAGGTGTGCTCGGGCACACAAAGTCGATGGACGTGTAGTGGAACCAAAGAGAGCTGTTTCTGGAAAGGATTCTGTAAAGCCTGGTGCCCATCTAACAGTGAAGAAAATTTTTGTTGGTGGTATTAAAGAAGATATAGAAAAATACAGTTTGAGAGACCACTTTGAAAAGTTTGGCAAGATTGAAACCATAGAAGTTATGGAAGATCGACAGAGTGGGAACAGGGAGGATTTGCTTTTGTAACTTTTGATGATCATGAAACAGTTGATAAAATTGTTGTTCAGAAATACCACACTACTATTGGGAATAATTGTGAAGTGAAAAAGGCCCTTTCTAAAGAAGAGATGCTGTCTGCTAGATCACAGAGAAGTCGTGGAGTTAGATCTGGCAACTTTATGGGTCCTGGAAGAAACTCTGGAGATGGTGGAGGTAATTTTGGTGGTGGTGGAAACTTTGGTGGAAGAGGAGGCTATGGCAGTGGAGGTGGTGGCAGCAGAGGTAGTTATGGAGGAGTTGATGGTGGATATAATGGATTTGGAGTGATGGTGGCAGCTACGGTGGTGGTCCTGGTTATAGTAGTAGAGGTGGCTATGGTGGTGGTGGACCAGGATATGGAAACCAAGGTGGTAGATGTAGTGGTGGTGGAGGAGGACATTTTGGCAGTGGTAACTACAGTGGTGGTAGAAACTATAAGGATTTTAAAAATTATAGTGGACCCATGAAAGGGGGCAGTTTTGATGGAAGAAGATTGGGCAGTCCTTATGGTGGTGGTTATGGATCTGGTAGTGGAAGTGGGGGATATGGTAGCAGGAGGTCCTAAAATAAGTAGAAAAGGGTAACCAGCAGTTAGCATAATGGCTATGTCGCTGGACTCCCACGTAGTTGACTGCGGTTCGCATCCTGGACCCGGTGTCTTAAAACTCATGCCGGGTGCGTGTGCGTGCATGCCCAAGATCCCTAGAGAATGGAGGAGAAGGGATTGCAGTGTGACCATCCCCCCTGGGGGGTGATTTCTCGCTTTCTGTCTCTATGTCCCTCTCTGTCTGTCTGGCAAGCGCACGCGCCCTGTAGCAAAAGCCTCTCCAAAAAAAAAAATAAATAAATAAAAATAAATAAAATAAGCAGAAAAGGGCTACAGTTCTTAGCAGGAGAGAAAGCAAGGAGGTGTCAGGAAAGCTGCTGGTTACTTTGAGACAGCCGTCCCCACTACATTAGAAGAACTGTAAAAGTCTTCCACAGGAGGAACGATGATCCATAGTCAGAAAAGTTACTACAGCTTAAACAGAAAACCCTTCTTGTCCAGGACTGTCATAGCCACAGTTTGCAAAAAGTGTAGGTATTGATTAATGCAATGTTATATAAATTAGATGTACATTCCAGAGGTCTTTTATCTGTTGTAGCTTTGTCTTTTTCTTTTCATTACATCAGGTATATTGCCCTGTAATTTGCAGTAGTGGTACCAGGAATAAAAAAAAATTAAGGAATTTTTAACTTAAAAAAATTCTAAAAATTAAATGAGTAATAACTTGTCATACTTTAGATTACAGGATAATGTGGTTCTTTCAAATGCATAGGTTGTCACTAGCTTGTAGGGGAAAGAAAACATTTTTGCCAACTTCATGCATATGAAGCAGATAGATGCCACGTGACCAAAAATAAATAAATAAATAATGTTGGTTGGAATATAAAAGTAACTTTTAAAAAATCATCTCGTGTATATCTATATTTCCTTTTAGTCCCTTTGGCATTTTATAGTTGGCACTTTTTGTTGGGCTTTTAAAAAATCCAATGCATTCCTCAGAGTAAGAATGAATCACCAATTTATTATGGTGCTCACCGGGAGTAGCTCAAAAGTTAGTGTGGTCTTCCTCGATGCCAGTAGCTTCAATCCTCTGTGAGAGTCACCATGTTATAATACATGAATTAGTTTAGTTAGGTGTACAAAGAAGCTAATTGGTAGCTCCGTCCACTCTACAAAGAACTCCTCTATTTTATGATGCCTTGGCTTTGGGTATCTGAGTTAAGGAGAAAAGAAAACTTCATGGATTGAGTTAAGGGGAAAAAGAAAAGCATCAAGTCAAATAAAAATCTTCCTAAACTTTGAGTTTGAGCTCTTTTTCTGGATTGAAAAATCGAGTTCTATTTTTAGAGTTGCTTTTAAGATTGTCATTACTTCAAAAATATTGCTAATGTGACAACGTGCAAATCTTAAACTTCTATAGAAGAAGAAGGATTGTGAGATCACTATCCTACTTAGGTACTTTTATTCCTCCATTCACATGATACTCACAGAATGAATATGATATGCTTGAGCTTGTACCAAATTCCTGGGGTTGTAATAAGAAGGAACAGTCAAAACCTCTACGTTTGTGCCTTGAGAATCACATATAGTAGTTTTCAGAAAAGGGAATAATTTTGCAAGAAGAATCTTTTCTCATCTGTAGAAGGGCATAAGATAGTATACAGATATAATGAATATTTCACTGCAGAAACAATTTCTTGACTCTATCCAGGTATACCTTAAAAAAGTAACAAAAATGCAGTGGAACCCATGGACCCATAGTTACAGGGTATTGCCATCATAGATGAAAACAGGTGCTCTGGGTAAACCTTGTGATACTTTTCATTTTAAGATTAATGATTATGACCGGTAAGGGGTGACTGAGGCTTAAGATAGAAATTCTTAAGAAATTCTTAAATTCTAATAGGTTAGCCTCATTTTGGCTACCAGAAGTCTTTAGTCACAAGGACTACCAGTTAATTTGTGATGGGAAATAATTAGGAAAAAAAAAATAAAAAGGTTTCAAGTTGTGCTCAAGAATATATTGAAATCAAGTGACAACCAAGTGAAATAAGGTAATTCTTTCAACTGTGAGAAAATGGGAATGTTGGCATGATGGTACGAAGAGAGATTTCAGATGAAAATAAAACTTCAATTCAAACAAGGTTTTAAGAGAAATACTCTTGAAATAAAAAGTGGTTATTTTGGATGTTAAATCTATAATAGTATTATTTTATGATATGCAAGGTAATCTGAGACGAAACATGGAAGGCCTACAGCTTTGTGCTTCTTTTTGGTTCATCTTCATATTTATTTAAAGTTGAGTATCAAGCTACAATTTCAGTCAAACACTGAAATTGATCTGTGACTACAGCATGTCCATCCAAGACTGTGAATTTCTCGACTCTCTCAGGCCTAGCTGAAGAGGAAAGAAAAAGCAGAGTTTATAAAAAGGTTGTAGAGGAATCATTTAATTCTCACTGTACTTGGCTTTCCCAGGAATGATTATGCACTTCTTATGAATGTGACATTGAAAATCTGTACTTTTTATAGTACGCAGTGGGAAAAAATGTAAGCTGTAAAATGTTGCTTTAAAAACGTGTTTAAAAACAGTGTTCTGACACTTTATTGCACAATGAGCTCTTACATTAAGCATTTATGGCAGCTACAAATTCACAGCATGGTTTTGATGCAGTAATAAAAAGCACCAAAATGGGTCCAACTGACATTTTACAGCCAGAACAAAGGGTTGAAAGTTTAAAGCTTGTCTGTAGCTACTACATGTTACATATTAGCCACATTATCTGTAACAAGATTACATGGTATGGACAAAAAATATTTCCAACAATAAATTATTAGTAAATTCAGGATTTCAACCACTTTCAAGGTCAGAGGACGTCAGATCGTATGCTCAAACAAACTTGAGGTAATTAGGAGGGACTCCAGTGTTTATTTGAAACTGCTGAGTACATACAGAGCTCAGCCACAATCTATCCTTGCCCCGAGGAATGGCTCAATCTCATTTTGACTCTTTGTAGTTCCAGCCAATCCCTAATCTCGTTGTACCCATTAATGGGATTGATTCGAAAATTCCCTAACATACTTTGTACATTTCTTCCTTGAATTTTGGGGAAAGATTGAGAATGACTTCGATGTTCTCAATTAGCCAAGACAATTACAAACATGTACTTGAGTACACCCCTTGTTCAAATTCTCCCACTGCTCCCACCAAACTGTGGCTCTTTCTCAATATCAGCATAGTATGTTGGCTCAGTGATTCTTTGCCTAAAGCTTAACCAAAATACATGGGACTCTCTGAGCGGCTGGTCTGAAACCTTAAGAGAGCGGGTATTGAAAAACATACCTATATAATTCTGGCAGTTTAGCTTAAGTTTCCCAGGTATGTCTAAATCTTAAGAAATATATCCTTAACTTGCTAGCTAGGTAAGGAGATGTACAGTGTTTCTAATGGGGTTGAACAATCTGGGGTTTTACTTAGTTCATGAATTTTATATGGAAAAGAGAGCATTATTTTCCCAAGCCTGTGTGTGTGTGTGTGTGTGTGTGTGTGTGTGTGTGTGTGTGTGTGTGTGGTGTGAAATTGCCACTGCCCAGAGGCTCATGACTTGGACCTAATGTAGTCCAGTCTCTCAGCATTGCCACGGAAGCCAAGATATGCTCTTCCCCAAGGACTGGTCTCATTTGCTTAAATGCCATGTTCATCATTTTTAATGTTGGGCAGACAGTAAGTTATGTAAAAGTATTTTCCAGCCAGTTTATTCTCAATACTTTAGACAAATCAAGTGTATGCCATCCCTGAGCTAAATATATTTTAATGGATAAAAATTAGTGCTATAAATATAATATTATAAATCCATAAATATTTTATCAGGTTTTATTCTGTTTCAGAAAATTTTAACATAGTATTTCCTTTGACTTGTGTGTATTTTTGAAAAACACAGGTATTATTAAATGACAAATCATATCTAAGTGTGAGAAATCTTTAATTCCTTGAAAAAATACCTTGCAATGATATGATAATATTGGTACAATTAAATGCTTTGCATTTAAGATCCTGGGATAATCTAAAATTCCTTTTTGTTTGTTCTATTTCTTTCAAGGGAGAGAATGCCAGAGAAAATAGGCATGTTCAAGTGACAGAGAGAGAGGCATCCTGGACAGGGTCTTGTCACACTGCGTGGCCCTTTCCCTAGTCCTCTGGTGGGCGGGATACTGGGTGTGCATGTGCCTGGCCTGTTTCAGTTTGATTTGGGATCTGAGCTCCTGGTTGACCATGCAACATCAGCGTTGCCGATCAATATGCTGTGCCTATGCTTGAGGCTGGCCTCCTTTTGTTTCTTTTGAGTTACTTCGAATTCTCTTAATCATATAGTTGATAATACTGCCTTGCATATATAAAATTGATAACACGCTTAATACTTGTTGAAAATATTATCAACATGCATGTATAGTTGATAGACTAGAATACATGGCTCTCCTTCATGTTTAAAGATATCTCACTGGGGGCCAGCAGTGGCATGGTGGTTAAGGCAGCTAGATCCCACATGTCTAGCTGTGCAGTTCGAATCCTAGACCCTGTGGCTTGAAAAACATACCAGGTACATGTATGTGTGTGCGTAAATCCCAAAAGGAGAAAAGGAGAAGGGATTATAGTGTGGCCACATCCCTAGGAGCTGTTTTCTCACTTTTCTCCTCTCCATGTCTCTCTCTCTCTCTCTGGTGAGGGCATATATCCTCTAGCAAATTAAAAATAAAAGTTTAAAGATACTGGTTCCAGCAGTTAGCGTAATGGCTATGTCGCTGGACTCCCACATAGTCGACCGCGGTTCATGTCCCAGACCTGGTGGCTTAAAACTCACACCGGGCACGTGTGCTTGCGTGCCCAAGATCCCGAGAGGAGAATGGAGGAGAAGGGATTGCGGTGTGACCATCCCCCCTGGGGGGTGATTTCTCACTTTCTGTCTGTCTCTGTCTCTCTCTGTCCGGCGAGCGCACGCGCCCTATAGCGAAAAAACCTCTCAAAAAAAAAAAAAAGAAAAAAAGATACTGGTTCCATTATTTATATTATCATTAATTTTATCATATCATGATGGTCATGTGAGCTGCTCATTTCATGTACATGAGATGCATTGTATTGAAAGTTAAAAATGTTTTTGGAAGTCTCTTATAATTTTGTAAAATTGAACAAAAGTAGTTATGATAAAGAAAGAATAACTTCTACTCCTTGGTTTATTGTTATCAGCTATTTCTGACCACAAATGTTACTCATACCATTCTAATGAATAATGTAGAAATGTATAATATATATTATACATGTCTGCTCTAACCCACACGAGCCAGATTTTGCCGTCTCATGCTTAAGAGTTTGACGTTACTCTTTCCATATGTTTCCTTCTACCTCTATAAACACATGTAGACTAGATTTTTAGAGTTTTTAATTAATTAATTAATTTTTTATTTTTCAGAGAGATTTTTGCTAGAGGGAGCGTGTGCTCGCTGGAGAAACAAAGACAGAGAGGCAGAAAGTGAGAAATCACCCCTTGGGGGAAATGGCCATGCCACAACCCCTACTCTTCCAGTCACCTCTTGGGATTTTGGGCACACATGCACACATACCTGGCGTGAGTTTTAACCTACTGGGTCTAGGACTAAACCGTGGTGTGCTACATAGGGGTCTAGGCATATGACTATTATGCCATCTGCTCCTCTCTACATGTACACTATTTTAATGAGATTTTGCAGCTCATTTTTCAAAATTATCCATAAAATTTATACCTAAAGTTTAGAAAGTCAATCCCTCTTCTCCAATCTCAATGATCCTTTAAAAAATTCATATTTTGCTTATGGAATTATACTCTTATTTAGCTTTTTCAATCTATTTACTACTTAGGGAAATTGTATTTTGATCATATAACAAAGCTATTTTTATTTCCAAGTATTTAGCTAAAAATCACAATTACATGCAATTAGTTATACTTTTTGACTACGAGTTTGAAATAAAATCAAAATGTCATAGTAGAGAAAAAGGCAGAGACTTATGAAAGGAATCTTGAACTTAAATTTTGCTAATAACTAAACTAAATAGGTTGTTTGCTTGCTTGCTTCTTGAATTGCTAGAAGGCATGTGTGTTCAACAGAGAAAAGGAAAGGAGTAAGCACTCTCTCAATGGGAAGAGAAAGAGTTAAAGATGTGTTTTTGTTTTGTTTTGTTTAGTTTTCAAAGATTTTTGCTGTAGGGTGCATGCACTCACCAGACACACAGAGAGACAGAAAGCAAGGAATCACTTCCTGGGGAGCATGGCCATACCCCAATACCTTCTCATCCATTCTCCTCTCAGGATCTTGGGTATGCACGCACATGCACTTGGTGTAAATTTTAAGTCACGTGTCCTAGATTCGAACCACGGTCAACTATGTGGGAGTCCAGTGATGTAAACATTACACCATGTGTTAGTCCCAAAGCTGTGGTCTGTTTTAATACAAACTTAAAAATTCCCAGTTTTTTTTCCCAATAACCATCAATAAAAATATAACAACACACCAAAATCAAAACCAAAATTTGAATTATTGAACTGTTAAATCAGCTAATCCAAGCTTCTAAATCTGGATGTTTATTTTACAATACTTCAGATGGTTTGATGATTGTGATGATAACAGAGAAAAAAGTTATTATTTTGGAGAGGTGTTTACTATAGGGTGCATGCACTCACCAGAAAGAGAGACAGAGACAGAGACACAGTGAAATCCCCCCCCCCAGGGGGATGGCCACGCTGCAACCCCTTCTCCTCCATTCTCCTCTCGGGATCTTGGGCATGCACGCACACGCAACTGGTGTGAGTTTAAGCCACTGGGTCCGGGACTCAAACTGTGGTCAACTACATGGGAGTCCAGCGACATAGCCATTATGCCAGCTGCTGTTACCGATCAAAGAAAAATTTTACAAATCAATTCCAATGTCTATTAGCGGAAGTTAAAATATCAATATAAAATTAATATTAATATGAAATATTGATTGAAAATTAAACTTTAACTTCAGTAATTATTTTTAAAATCATAAATTTTTACTGCAGTAATAATAAGGAAAGGGAAGAAAAGTATAATCAGATACGTGAGAAAGGGGAAAGAGGAAAAGGGAAATTGAGTACAGAGTTGTGTTTCTCTGGTTGCTTTTCAGAAGATTCCTCTATGTAATTCACAAAAGCAAGCCTTATATCCCAATAAAACTGGAGTTTTTAAGTTAGGTCTATGAAAACCCTAAGGGAGTTCCATAAATCCCCTAAAATTATATGCACGATTCTGTGGTCACTTCTGGTGGTGAGAGGTACATGTGTGCGCTCTTCAGATACAAATAATTTCTGGAATTTATGGCCTCCCAAAATTTAACATTCAGTGATACAGACTTCAGATTGTACAGACACCTCCACTGTTAGTAACTAGTTTGATCTTTACAATACAGGAGCGAATCTGGCAACAAGCCCAGGGCACTTATATTTTCATGACTCTTGCGGTCTAGAGACAAGTTGCCTGAAAAAAAAAAAAAAAAAAAGAACTATTCTCTCTGAGTACAGTTACTGAATGTGTAGACCTTTCCTATAATATTTGCATTTGCCACTTAAAGAAAAATACAAGATGTTATAGACCCTTGGGTGAAGACAGATATTTTCTAGAGAAATAGTTTTTCTTACAGTGGGCCAGTTAGCCAAACACACCACTGGTGAATGAAGAATGTGTATGCTAGATGTAGTGAACACTCCATTTTAATGGAGTCACTTGAAGAAAAATGAAACCTTTCCCTATGGAGAAACTTGCGTGCATCTCTTTGAATTCTAGCATTTAAATACCATGGTGTTGAGTTAAGAAAGTTATTAGCCTAAAACTCTAATTCCACTACTGTGCCTTTAAATTAGTCATTAAATCACACAAGGAGGGAAAGACTCACTAAAAATATCTGAGAAACCTTAGCTGTATAACCAGCCATTTTCTCTTAGAAATGTGTTTTTATCCACTTCTGTATCATGACACATATAGCATTTCATCATCTGAATGACAACAAAATTAATAGAAGCTAAGATAGTAAAAATTGTCTATTTTTGTTATTCAGAATCTTGACCCATGTCTACCCAAGTCCTACACATTACTAGGAACTCAGTTAAAGAACTTTGTAAAAGTTCTAGTGCTCTCAAACTTCTATAAGGTCATGTAATATATACCAAATCATTTTGATAAGTATGTATTTTTTGTTTGCTTTTGCTTTTTAAATTTTTTATTATTTTATATTTATTTACTTTTTACATTATTTTTAAAAGGTTTTGTTTTTTGTTTTTGTTTTTGTTTTTTTTAGGGTGCATTCACTCACCAAAGAGAGACAGACAGACAACAGACAGACAGATAGAGGGAAAATAAGAAATCACCCCACATGTGAGATGGCCATGCTTCAGTCCCCTCTCTTCCATTCTCCTCCTAGGATTTTGGGCATGCATATACACATGGCTGGGGTGATTTTCAAGCCACCAGGATCTGAACCATGGTTGGCCACGACGTGGGAGTCCAGCACCTTAACCACCACTCCACCCTCCCTGGCCCCTGCTTTTTCTTTTTCTTTTTTGTTTTTAAGAAATATTTTTGCTATAGGGCATGTGCTCTTGCTGGAGAGATAGAAAGCAAGAAATCACTTCCTGGGGGAATGGCCATGCCACAGTCCTTTTTCCTCTATTCCCTTCTCAGGATTTTGGCATGCATACACTAGTACCTGTCATGAATTTTAAGCTACTGGGTCCTGGACTGGAGTTGCAGTTGACTACATGGGAGTCCAGTGATGTACCCATTATGTGATCTGCTGGTCCCTGACCCCTGCTTTTTATAGCTTCATACAGCATTGTGATTAAGAGTGCATACCCTCAAGCCATATGGTCTGGGTTTGATTTCCATTTTTGCCACTTTTCAAAATGTAATCTTGAGTAAGCTTTCTGAGCCTCGATTTTTCTCACCTGTAAAATGGGATACCTGTATCATGGGACAGTTATGATGTAAAATGAGTTAATACATGTATAAACATAGACTGAAATGCACATACTAACCAGTACATGTACCAGCTATGTTATTGTCATTATTGATGTTATCGTCATTATTAATAGTATTTTATACCATGTACATATAGTGGCAACTCAGAAATTATCTGTAGATGGATGGGTCTCAGTTTATGTTTTTTTTAATGAGAGTTTATACACATATACCCAAGAGATGGGGAATGGAGAAGCATCCTTGATTGAATTTCATAATGCTGCAGTCCTCTTTACCCAATCCCCGAGTCCTCAGAATCCTGGACACCCACACAATGAGCGTCATGTTTTCAGGTCAACCAGGGATCCAACCCCACAATTGATATACAGCTTTCACCTAGGTTACTGCTGCACTCCAGTGGCTGGGCTAGAATCTGTTTATATATCCTGTAGTAAGTCCTGAACCGAGGAAGACATTGAACTTATTGATTCTTGTGGTTAGAGACTTATTATTGTCACTATTGTTGTCATTATTTGTTGAATATTTTAAGAACACAGATTCCCCAGTAGAAATAAGCACACATTCTTCAGGCCTTCTGAACCCTTTACCATGAAGTATTGAAAACCATGAATGGGCCCAGCCACCGTGGCTCAGGCAGTAGTAGCATGCTAGGTTGCAGTTCTGGGAGACATAAGGAAACTGTGACTTAAATCCCTGGCCAGGTCATCTGGACACACACCAGGCTTTCTTTGATTGCCCAAGATCCGTCAGTCTGGAAGATTGGAGGAAGGAGATTGTAGCATAACCAGACCTTGTGGAGAGTGTTCCTCTCTCTCTCACATATGTATGTGCACATACTCTGTAACAGATAAAGAAAAGCAACTTTAAAAAAAGTGAAAGCCATGGATAAAGTATAGATGAAGAAGCTTAGTCTCTGAGAGATTTATTTATAAATATCAAAGATCACATAAAAACTTGGATTACCAGGACCAGCAGGTGGTGTAGTGGTTAAGACACTGGTCTCCCACATGGCTGACTGTGGTTTAAGTCCTGTCCCAGTGTGTGTGTGTGTGTGTGTGTGTGTGTGTGTGCCCAAAATTCCAAGAAGAGAATGGAGAAGAAGGGATTGCATTGTGTCCATCCCTGCTTGGGGTGGGGGGTAATTTTTCACTTTCTTTCTCTCTGTCTCATTCTGAGGAGCACATGCACCCTATGGCAAAAACCTAAAATAAAAGAAAACAGAAAACTCAGATTTCCTTATTTCCGGTAAGCTTTTTCTTCTCCAGAACTTAATGTTCATTCTCTATATAAATTTAATGGAATTTGATGTTGTTTGTTACACAGTTTTTGCGGGAACTGAATAAGATAGTAAATCAGAAGCAGTCTACAGTATTGCCTAAGCTTGACAAGTTATAATGAAGTTATAAAGGGCTTCTAAAACTATAAAGTAGAAAAAACGTAGTCCTGCTTTCCATGGCGTGTTACCAAACAAGCTTTAGTATGGGCTTATTGATGAGAACCCAAGCTTTTGATTTAGGTAGCTACACAGACTTAAGTCTAAGCCCTTCGTTTACCATGACTAGGCGCTAAGGTCTTATGTAAATTGTAGATCCCTTTGAGCTTTTGAAATGGCAGGGGATCACAGATTTACCACATAGCTCTATAATTCCCAGTTGTCTTATATTAGGCCAAGTTAGACTGATAGGATTTCAAGGTTTAAGA
>NW_006160032.1:3350677-3357470 GCF_000334495.1 Tupaia belangeri chinensis
TCTAGAAATCATTGACCCATCAACTGCAAAATGTAGACTATAAAGCCTAGCATAGTATATAACTCAAAGAAATACTAATTCATTTTTCTCCTTTTACTTTTCAACCCTAGACTAGGAAAAAAATACATACACATATACATATATACATATACACATATATGTACATATACGCATATATATTTAAGTCATTGGCATATACATCTATTATATATATGATATTATATATATATATATATATTTATACATAGCTTATTGTGTAATACTCTTAGGTGTGAGGTAGATTGGTAGATTTTTTTTTTTCATAGTTCCTTCACCATTTTAAATTCCCTATGCTGAACATCTCAGTTTTATAAACACTTCAATGTATTGCTTTTTATTATTATGTAATCATTCTAGCTTTTAGGTGGGATGTGTCTTAAATTTATTGGCTATTTCTAAATAACAAATTTGTATTTTAGTGGCTATAGGGCTACTTTCATCTTCTACTTATTTTAGTTATGGTAAGTTTTGTTTTGGAGGAAAACTGTGTTTTATTAGATGATCAGGTTTATTGACATAAATAAGTGATATTTTTGATGTCTGTAGGAACTGTATATGCTTTTTCTATGACTGATATTGATAATTTGTGGGGATTTTTGTTAATTTTAGTAGGGGTTATTTTATTCACTGGTTTTAGAAACTAAATATCATCTTTGTTGATTTACTGTATTTTATGAATTTGCTTCTCAGGATTGCTTTAGCTATATCCTAAAGTTTTTATGTTGTGTTTTTATTGTCAGACACTTTATTTTTTTAATTATCCTTTATCATTTCTTCTTTGATTATAGATTATTTCAAAGTATTTTTCTTAATTTCTAAATTATTTCTAAATATATTAAATAACTTACTATTATGAGGTTTTTAAAAAGAACTATTTGTCTTATTTATTGTTTATTTTGACCAGAGAGAAAAAGAGGGAGGGAGGAAAAATGAAAAAGCAAGCTGCCAGGTACAGGACTTGAACTGCAGTCAACTATGTGGGAATTTAGCACCTTGAACACCATGCCACCTGCTGGCCCCTATTATGAGTTTTTAAATCAGTATTATTATTGCCAACAAATTTATTCTATAGATTTATGTTCATTTGGTATTATATATATCTTTTTCTTAGTATTATAGATTGTTTTAGTCACCCAGTATTTATTCTTAGTACATTTTCTGTGTGCAGTTGAACATGATATATATATTCTACTGGTAATAAGTTAAGCTTTGATGGATTGATAGTGTTGTGTGAATTTTCTATATTCTTTTAGACTTTTGATTCTATCAAGTCCAGAAAAAGCAATGTCGAGTTCTGAGGCTGAGCAGTTTTCTATGTTGTCCTTCCCTTCTATCACTTATTGCTTCTTGTCCTTGAAAGTGGTGGTATTAGATGGATACACATTTAAGATAATTTGTTGTTACTTTTTAAGATTATTAAGTCTTCTTGATTATTTGACTCTCAGAATTTATAATGCTTCCTATTATTGTAGATAATATTCTTCATCCTGAGGTTGTCATTAGTATGGCTAAAAAATAAGCTACAGTTAATTTTTCATTAATTCTTGTGTGATGTAACTTCCTTCTTTTTTAATTTCAAGATGTCTGTATCTTTATGTTTAAATTGTGTTTCCTCTAAAAAACATAGAACTTGCTTCTTCATCCAGTCTAACATCTTTTTATTTTAGTTTTTAATTTTAAGTCATTGATATAAACATCTGCTATCTTGGTGTTTTTTTGTTTGTTGTTTTTGTTTGTTTTTAAAAAGAGACTTTTGCTATAGGATGTGTGTGCTTGCTGGAGAGACAGAGACATAATGTGAGAAATCACCCCCCAGGATGATCATGCTGCAATCTTTTCTCCTCCATTCTCCTCTTGGGATTTAGGCAAACATGCACACACACCTGGTGTGAATTTGAAGCTACCAGATCTGGGACTTGAACCACTGTCAACTATATGGGAATCCAATGATGTAACCATTATGCCATCTGCTGGTCCCTTGGTGTTTGATTTCAATTTATTCTATTTCCTAGCATCCTTTTCTGCCTTATTTTATTGAATTTAATTGACTCTTCTGTTTTTTTCTTCTCTATTCATTTTTCAGTTGTACATCTCTGTATTATTTTTATTGGTTGCTGCAGTTTAAAATGTACATTCGTGGGACCAGCAATTGGTGTAATGACTATGTCGCTGGACTCCATGTAGTTGACTGTAGTTTGAGTCTCAGACCTGGTGGTTTAACCTCATGCCAGCCACCTGTACGTGCGTGCCCAAGATCCTGAGAGGAGAATGGAGGAGAAAGGATTGTGGCATGAGCATTCCCCTGGGGGGTGAGTTCTCACTTTTTGTCTCTCTGTCTCTCTCTGTATTTCTGGCAAGTGCACTCGCCCTAATAGTAAAAAACAAACAAACAAACTAAAAAACCTCTCCTAAAATGTACATCCTTAAGTTACCTCCAACTAGGTGCAAAAAATTCTACTTTAGGGGGCAGCAAGTGGTTAAGGTGTTGGACTCCCACATACCAACCATGGTTTTAGTCCCAGACACAGAGGCTTGAAAATCACACCTGGTACATGTGTGTATGCCCAAAATCCCAAGAGAAAAATGGTGGAAGAGGGATTACAGTGTGGCTATTCTCCCTGGGTGTGTGTGGGGTAATTTCTCACTTTTTCTCTCATTGTGTCTCTGTCTCTCTCTGGCAAGCACACATACCCTATTGCAAAAAAAAAAAAAAAAAAACAGTAAATACTTTTTTCAGTATGTATAGTCATACATCATGTTAAGATGCTTTCAGAGAAATGAGTGTTACAAGATTTCATCATAGTATGAGCATTATAGAGTGTACTTAGACAAACCTGGATGGTACGCCTACTTTATACCTAGACCATATTGTATAGCCTATTGCTCCTAGGCTGAAAACCTATATAGCATGTTTCTGTACTGAAAAATTCAGAGTTTTAACACAATTGTAAGTATTTATGCATTTAAACATATGTAAACATAAAAAAGTATAGAAGTATGGTATAAAAGATTTTAAAAAGTTACAACTCTGTAGGGCACTACTGTGCATGCACCTTTCAGAATTAAAAGTTGCTCTGAATGTATCTTTGAGAGTGGTAAGTGAATGTGGAGCACTGGACATTACTTTATGTCATTGTATTCTTTAGAAGCCCTGTGGGGAAACAGAAGGCATGCAGTCTCTATAATGAATAATATAAATAAATAGGAAGAGAGAGAAAGACCTACAATAAGCTCTACTGGAAAATGTAAGGTTCTGATTGGAGCGAAACAACTCCCTCTTTTATGCTGAATATCATTTATGGGTGTAACAGTTCTTCTCTCTTAGAGACAGATTCTGCATCTAAGAATTCGAGAAAAATCATCAGTTTGTACCTAGCTAATATATACACAAATGCAGTTCAAATTACTTAAACATAGAAAGTATTCTTGCTTGTAAATATTTCTAAACAACAATCTCAACTGTTCATAATAGGTCGTCTAATATGAAATATTATCTTATACCATATTAAACACAGCCTATTTTAATATACAAACTATTCCAGTCAGTAAAACATTCAAAATTGTGCTTTAAGTCAATTTGGTTATAACTATTAAACCTATTAATGGGTTCCAAAAACCATGTGTTGAGAAAGTATGTTTCATGTTGAATAAATGCCTACCAAGTATTTTCCAGTATTGTCCCAGAAATCTAGAATTCTCTTCAAATATTATGCTTAATTATAGAGTTAAATGCACTACAGCCAAAGAATATTACATCTTTTTCCTAAAATTTATGTGAACTATGCCTAAAATAAGTGGCAATAAATCGAATTTGATAACACAATAGAAGTATCTGAACTTAATACTGGATCAGTAATTTGCTTTCAGTGAACCCTGTTCAGTCATAGCCTATAGCATGGTATAAACATTTGCTGGGGAAAGTCAGTGTTTGTAATAAAGATCAACTTTAAACTCATACTTATTGATATTACATCTAAGTGTTTGACAAATGAACAGGGTGATGGTGCCCCATGAGAACTGCCATCATCAATGTTATTGCTAATATTCTAATCTTCTTTGCTAGGAATCAACTCCAATACAGGTGGGAAAACATTTTGTTATGTTCTGCTCTGCAGGGCTCATTCAAAATGGCTTTTCTGTCTCACTCCAGTGGTTTCATGGAGATAGGGATTGATCTGTGAATCTCTTGAATGGTATACTTGAAATTTTTATGTGTGTGCAAAGTGTCAGGTGGTGTCAAATTCTCTCATTACTA
This sequence comes from Tupaia belangeri chinensis, assembly GCF_000334495.1. Classification (NCBI taxonomy): domain Eukaryota; kingdom Metazoa; phylum Chordata; class Mammalia; order Scandentia; family Tupaiidae; genus Tupaia; species Tupaia belangeri. The sequence goes on from NW_006160032.1 coordinate 3,354,972, forward strand.
GACAGTAGAGGAGGCTTGGTTGACAAAGTGTAATCATTTTCATAGGATATGACTGTTTTGATTTTTATGGCCAGCAGGTTCTATGCTTTGTTGCATGATGAAGTTAGAGAAGCTAGAGTTAAGTGCTTGATTTAAATGTTGTGAATGGTAAATGTAAGCTAACTTTATTACATGCCAGTTCTTCCGAAAGCATTCAGTTTATTGAACTTTCCTTGATTTCTTCCTCTTCCATGTTTTTTTTACTAAATCTTCCAGATTCTACTTTCTGTTATAAAACATGAGGGAAACATCTATCCAGTTGTCTGTTCAATGGACTATATTCTCTCCTCCCCACTAGCAAAGTCGATCTGTTCTTCTCCAGTACTCAAGTACACAATCCAAATAGTATTGGTCCATGAGCCAAGAGTGAAAGAAATGCCTCATGAGACCTCCATGAATGGGGATACGTTTAGAGGTCTCTTATTCTCTTAATCTTAGTAATGCCACAAATTTCTTAGCAAGAAATGAAGCACCAAGTGAACTCTCTCTCTCTGTTGTCTCTCTTTAGTGAGCAGACAAGCCCTGTATCAAAAACTAAAACAAACAAAATTCTCACTATGTTACTGAATTAAGTGAAATGAGACACACCAGTTTTCTACATTTTCTATTTACTCTTATTGTCACAGTCCATTTGGTGAGAGCCTACGCTAACACTACTAAGCCCACGGCCTTTCATATTTTGTTAAACTGGAATCAGACAGAGACATTTTATGCCATAGAATTTACTCTACCTTCTGTTCATTGTCTGAAATGTGTATCTTGGAGCTATGGGACTAGGAATAGAAATATTATCTTTAGGTCAAATTAGTGTGTCATAAAACATGGACCAATTTTCAGTTTAATGCAAATCCTATTTTTGAGTTCTACATGAAATAGCCATCACCTTTTAGGTTATTATTTCCATTTTGTTAAAGAAATTATGACTGTGAGTTAAGAAATGTTATTAAAGTGAAACAGCTTTATTTAAAAACGCTACTTATATAATGATGTATTATGATTGGGGTTTCAATTGTGGTGCTCTACAGAGGTAATATCAATCATACTTTCATATTCCAGCTATCTTCCTTTGTACATCATGTAAAAATGTTGACACTTTTTGTTGTAATTATGTTTAATTTTTGATAATGCCATAAAATAATCAACTATGGCATTATAAAAACATCACATTGGGGCCAGAAGGTGGTATGGAAGTTAAGGTGCTAGATCTCATATGACTGACCGTGTAGTTTGAGTCTCAGACCCAGTGACTTGAGAATCATGCCAGGTGTGTGTACATGTATGCCCAAAATCCTGAGAGGAGACTAGAGGAGAGGAGATTGTAGCATGGCTGTTACCCCTGGTTTGTCATTTTCACTCTCTCTGTTTTCTCACTTTAGTGAGCAGACATGCCCTGTATCAAAACTAAAACAAACAAAATTCTCACTAAGTTACTGAATTTGCTTAAGTAACTTCCAGTTCTTAACCCCATTATACTACTAGAAATCAGGGCCAGCAGATAGCATGTTGGTTAAGGCGTTAGAAACCCACATGACTTAGTGTGATTCAAGTTTTGGACCTGGTACCTTGAAAATCATGCCATGTGTTGTGTGCCATGTGCCCAAAATTCCAAGAGGAAAATGGATGATAAGGGATTATGGCATGACTATACCCCTGGGAGGGTGATTGCTCATTTTCTCTCTCTCTCTTCAGTGAGCAAATGTGCCCTATAGCAAAAATCTCTCTAAAAATACATAGATAGATAGATAGATAGATTGATTGATTTTATATATATATATATATATATATACACACACACACATATATGTATATATGTATATATGTATATGTGTGTGTATATATATGTATATACACACAAACACACACACACACATCTATAAAGTGAGAAACTAAGGCAACAATTTTAAAACTTGAAAGAATAGAAGTAACAGCAATAAACAAGCATATGAAATGATAATCTCAAATTAGTTATCAGTGAAGTGATTTTAAGTACATAGATACTCTTTTGTTTTTGGACATTTAATGCTGAATTGGACGAATATTACTGTTCAATACAAATTTAAATAGCTTGACTAGATTTCCATTACAGCTGAAGATACAGATAAAAACCATCTGCCTCACGCTTCTACATAAAGAAAATTATAAAAGATAAAAAGAAAGAAAGAAAGAACTGGTAAAGAAAAACTGAAAGGAAGTCTGGTGCTTGCTGGGCATCTATAGAAGTGATATATACATTAATGTAACTCCAAATGGAACATGGCTAATATTTACTAAAATAATGTAGTGTCTTAATTATTCTTAATTTATAACTGATACCATATGTTCTTAAGAACAGTATATCCCCCAATCATGCCATTCCTCTAAGATCCTCAACATAATTTAAAGATACTAATTTAACCATAATGTAATTTATATCATCTTGGGGCCAGCTGGTGGCATAGTGGTTAAGGTGCTGGACTCCCA
>NW_006160032.1:3357994-3368628 GCF_000334495.1 Tupaia belangeri chinensis
TAGTATTCTCAACTGGATTGGTCTGAGAAGTATTTCATGATGGGCAAAGTATTTTTACAAGCAAAACGAGAAATAGCAATTGACTGTTTTATAAAAATAATTAGAATAATAAAAATAATGATTGGGGAAAACAGAAAAGATATGGAATGTTGAAGTGGGGAGATTAATGTCATTTGCTCACTTTTAACTTTGCTGTAATTTTATTTCCATTAGCTAATTATTCAAGCAAATTGTTTATGCTGATGGGTAAGCAATAGATGTGTATGACACTTACAATGTTTTAAAAACCAATTTTTAGATAGATTATGTATACACAATGCAAAGAGAAATAAACTGTAGTATATTTAGGGAAGCTGGAATAAAATGTTATTTTGGGAATAAAATGCTTATATTTGATGCATTAAGGAAACAAACTTGAGTTATATGAAACAACCAAACTCACTTTACTTAGAGACCATGCTTCTAAAGTGGCAGAGTTTCTTTTATCTTTTTCAAAAATTTTGTTTTTTTTTTATTATTGATACATTAAATCACAATACATCACTTAGATTGTGAAAAGACTTGACCATGACATACACCTCAGTCCAACCCAGTTGAGACCACCATACACATCCTCATCAATGGATAATAAACCTTATCTGTGTCCTGAAAGTGTCTTACCTCTACATTTCCCCCCAAATTTCCTATGCTCTTCCCCTCCCACTCTCTTTCCACTTTGTCTCTAGTGTTCATTACAATTTTTATTACTTTTCTGTTCTCCAGTCTTACAGGCTCTTCCATAGAGTGTGGACAGTCAGTATATGTTAAGTGGAGACATACAATGTCTCTCTTTCATAGCCTGATTTTCTTCACTCAGCAACAAATCTTCCATATTCATCTACTTTCTATCAAATACCAGGACCTTATTGTTTTTTTTATGGCTGAATAGTATTCCATTGAGTATATGTGCCACAATTTTTCAATCCATTCATCTGTTTGTGGACATTTGGGTTGGTTCCATGTCTTAGCAATTGTGAATAATGCTGCAATGAAAATAGTTGTACAAGCGCTTTTGTGACTGGGTGCTCTCCTGTCCTTTGGGTAGATACCTAGGAGTGGAATTGCATCATATGTAGTTCTATTTGAAGGTCTTTGAGGAACATCCATATCATTCTCCACAGTGGTCAGATCAATTTACATTCCCACCAACAGTGTAGGAGTGTTCCCCTTTCACCACATCCCCTCCAGAACTTACCATTATGTGTTTTTTTTTTGTTTTTTTTTTTTAATCTTCGCCATTCTGAATGGGGTTAGGTGGTATCTCATTGTGGTTTTGATCTGCATCTCCCTTACCATGAGGGATGTTGAGCATTTTTTCATATGTTTTTTGGCTATTTGTATGTCTTCCTTAGAAAATTGTTTATTCAACTCATTTCCCCACCTTTTAATTGGGCTAATCATTTTCTTCTGGGCAAGTTGCTTGAGTTCCCTGTGTATTCTGGTTATCAGTCCCTTATCTGAGGCACAGTTAACAAAAATTCTGTCCCATTTGGGGGTCATTGATTCACACTAATTACAGTGTCCTTTGCTGTGTAGAAACTCCTTAATCTGATGTAACCTCACCTGTTTATTTGGGGGATTATTGCCTGTGCTTTGGGGGGGTCTCACTTAAGAAGTCTTTACCTAAATGTCTCCCAGAGTTTCCCCAGTGTTTTCCACCAGTAGTTTTATAGTTTGTGGTCTTAGGTTTAGATATTTGATCCATTTTGAGAAGCTTTTTGTTAATGGTGACAGACAGGGGTTCAGATTCATCTTTCTGCAGGTGAGTACCCAGTTTTTCCAACACCATTTGCTAAAGAGGTTTCCCTTTTCCCACTGGATTGACTGGTACCCTTTGTCAAGATGAGTTGGTTGTATGTTTTGTGGTTTATTCTGGAGCCTATACTCTGTTCCATTGGTCCTCATGTGTATTTTTGTGCCAGTACCATGCTGTTTTGCTTATCACAGATTTGTAGTAAATTTGAGGGTCAGGAAGTGAGATGCCACCTACTCCAGTCTTCTTGTGCAGGATGGCTTTAGCAAAACAGGGTCTTTTATGGTTCCAGACAAATTCTATGATTATCTTTTCTAGATCTGTGAAGAATATCTCTTATAATTTTATAGGAATTGCATAAGAGTTTCTATTGCACAGTAAAATTGCCTGATGTCTTTTCTATTCCATTTTGAAAAAGCAGGATTTATCCTTATTATATTTTAGACTACAAAACTGATTCCTAAATTCTTACTTGAAAAATAGCTCACATTTGTTTAGTGCCTACTATGTGTCAGGCACACTTTAAAAACCTTAGAACTCAATAAAATAGCTTTTGCTAAAATGATTTGTCAGAAGAGATACCTGAGAACTTAACTGTATTGCCCAGGGTTACAAAGCTAGTAAGAGTTAAAAGCAGAGATTCAAACACTAGAGCCATTTAACAATAGAATCATTGATACCATGTTTAAAATATGATCCTGCATAAGATCCCCAAAATCAGTTTCTCAAGACATTATATTCAGTAAATTTAATTTGTTTCTCCCTATTTTTATCTTGTAGAAACTACCAATGAGCAACAGGTTATTGGAGGGATTCAAAGAGACATGAGAGTGAATTTTCAGAGTTATGCAAGCATTGAATAGTATGAATATGGCTTTAAAGAGTCTATGTATTTTAGCTTATTTGTGAAATGAATTTAACTGGGATACTATTGACAATAATTCTTGTAATATTTTTTTAGTTTGAGTCATGCCTACATTGCAATACAATTTTAAAACTAAGGGGATTTGCTATTGTTCAAATAGTGTTTCAAAGGCACATATTTCTCTCCCATTTTCTTGCCTTTTTAAAGTTTTTGCTGATTTCAGGATGGCAGAGTAATTATAAAATTGTTGTCATTTGGAAGCTGGATGTCTGAACATCAGAATATATAGATTCTTTCTAAATTAAAAAACAAAACAAAGCAAAAACAAAAAACTGTTATAAGTACTAGTTGGCCTGGGCTCCCCATACATCCCAAAGCAGAAAATGAGACACAGGTTTATGTTTAGGTAGCTTATTTGGAAGGACAAAGGAGTGACAGCTGGGATGATAGAGCACAGAAAAGAAAAAGCAAAAACACAAGACAGTGCTGTGATCATTGTCAAGTCATCCACAGAGCTCATTGGTTATAGAGACAGAATTAAATATTCCGAGACCTTTTAAATATGAAATGCTTCTCAGAACTGCCTACTGGGCTAAGAAAGGGGAGCATTTATTTACCTGCATTTGTCTCCTTTGCATTTTCTGGTTGCACAGCTATGAACACTGAGATGGTTTGCACAGACTCCACTCTGCATTCAAAGAAGCTCTAAAACAAGAAGCAGGAGAAACCAAAGTGAGTTCTGAGAAAAGTATCTTCATATCATATCCGCCCAAAAGTGGTCAAAGCCTTCTCAGAACTGATCACTTTGGAACAAAATGGGGTCAATAGAGTTTCAGTAGAATGTGAAAGAGATTCATTTCAAGGGCTGATTAGATATTCCAATTTTATTCCACATTCCATAATTCTGAAAGATAGATTAGCACATATAACAATAAGAAGAGAGTCTAGAAGTACCCTCAAATTTGGAACACAACTTGCTTACCTCAGTTCAAAAGTAACTTATCTAGTAACATTAGTTGGAAATGTGGTGAAAGGAAGGCAGCCTTCTAGACTCATAGGATCATGGAAATAGAAGGGATCATGAAATGTCACTTGGTCCACATGCTATCCCGAAGCACTGGTTCAAAACACACTTTGTTATCTTGACATTTAAATATAGTCAATTGGCACAGTTATTTTTCAGAGCGAAATTTTACTTACTTTCTCAGGTAGACTGTCAGTGTTGGCTGTGGAAGGCACAGAATGAATTCAGATAGTTGTTCTTATTTCTACTAAAGGTAATTTAACAGCTTTGGGCTCATCCAACTCTTCCTTATGAACAAGGTTATTCCATGATGAAGAATTCAACAAATAAGCAGATGGAAGAACAGGGAAACTGCATACACATTTTCCAACAAAAAGCTTCTATGATTATTTGTTTAAGTATAAACTCCTGGAAAACTGATTCTTTGTTTTTTTCCTTTTTTTTTTTTTCCAGCTCTTATCTTTAGACACAAAAAATCCAACATCTTAATTTGTACTTTTGGTGGGTTATAAACATTTCAACTAATATTTCTTTCAGAAGGGTTTTACTGCCTCCTCTTTGAACTTATATTTTTGGATTTTTTTGTTGTTATTGTTTGCAATCCATGGGTACCAATTCAAGCTACATCAGACAAAGTACATACATGCATACAAGAATGTATAGATACAGACATGCATACAAACATGCAAGGATTAACTAAAACAGTTAATGCCTGGCTTTAGCTCGTGGCTAGAATCAAATGTTCAAGAGATGTCACTGGGATTCTCTCCAACTCTTACCTCTGCTTTCTCCATGGTGGTTTAATTTCCAGATGTGAGCACTGAAAATCTCATACTTACATTCTGTTGACCTAGCAAACTCAGTAACTCTAGAAAATAGGCCAAGGAGGCAATCTGCCTGCTTATCATGACACCTGTCCATTCTTGAGGCCAGGAAAAGGAAATGATCCAATTGGTCAGGACTGGGACACCTGCTGACTCTAGGAACCAGAAGGTGGAATCAGCCCCTACATAATTACACAGACTGATGTCAGGAGAGTCAGTAAAACTTTAAAAGCAAATGTGGGCTTGTCTTTTTCCCCCAAGAAGGAATGTTGAGACTGCAAACGTAACAGTTATGTTGACCCTGTTTCTCTAATGACGTTTGTGGGCTGAGAATGGGTTTTTATTTTTCTCCACTGGTCCAGAAGCTTCTTGAGTACAGATGCAGTTTCTTATTTATGTTATTGAAACTATTTTATCTATTAGAGTGCCTGGCACTTACTATTGATTAAAAATGGAACTAATCTCAGGTCTTCCAATTAAAGATATTACACCAGTGTAACACAGTTCAGTTTATTTATAAGCCAAACCAAACATTTAAAAACTGAATATGACAGAGAGCATCTAATTCAGGTTATACCAACTAAGATATGTCAGTAATCAAGACACCTGCCTAATGAGAAGAAAAACAATTGCCCTAAGATAAATAGTAGAAGCGCTATTGAAATTTGTTTCCATTTTTATCCTCGTAATATTAGATTATCTGCAGTAATTCTGCTGAAGCTTTTTTGTGCATGTAAATAAAATAAATGTGCAAATTAATAAAATTCTATCATACTCCATCATGAATAATGAATAGCTACAAAGTCTTCAATGCAAAAACTACATTTGCTGCATTTTAAGAATTTCAACAAAAACAGAAGTGGGAATCCATTAATATGTGTCTGTATGTTTTATTTTTTCCTTTGTGTTTGATCTGTTATGGAAAACAAGCTATGGTGTTGTTAAATAAAATGAATGCATTGGAACGTATGCAGGTTTGGACATTCTCTTGCCATCACATCTTATCTATTACTCACATGGGGATAAAATAATATCTCCTACTTTAGAAGAAAAATTTCCAAAGTGCTGAAACAATTTTACACAATTCATGGTGAATGTAAAAATAGTCTACAATAGGGTCTTATGCCAAATTAGGCAGCACTTTAGAGAAGCAGGGAATAAAGCCTCAAAGCGAGAGGGAGCTGGGAAGGGAACGTTCTCCTCCTTGTCAGAATAATTGGTTCATTAAATGGAAGGAGAGAAGGGAAGAGAGTTCCCACTATTAAATATGTACCGCACAGGGTCTCTTTCAACTTGCTTTGCAGCATCACAGCTAATGTACACAGACCCTAATAAGCAACAAAGTGAATAGGGAGCTGGACTTCCAATTGTTCAATTCTGTTTCTTCGCAGTGATAAAGAGGAGGGTGCACTGGTTTCCCTAATCCCAGGGATCAGGCCCTCAAGCCAAGCAAAAGGAAGAAAGGGCTGATTAAAGCACAGCAGTCGAGACCTTTGTGCAGTTGTGATGTGTGGGTGTATATAGACACATGCCCAAATAAAGAGCACACATGTGGTCAGTGGAGTGCTGTGAGGGAGCCTCTGGGATGAATAGTGCCATTATAAACATAAGTCATTATTAGTAGCCAGCATAAATAGGTTGGCCTGTCATGGGGTTAAGATCTGTGATCTGCTGGGACTTGCTACTCTTCAGAGCAAGGGGATAGAGCTGCGGTGTGACAGCAGAATCTGCCTTGAGAATACATCCAAGGGCCCATGGAAAAGTGGTTGCTCTCATAGACATGGTCTTTAATTAAGGTGGTGGTTGTAGAGAGAAGGTCATCAATCGGAGGTGACCCTTGGATCAAGTTTTGATCTCCAACTAACTGTTCAGTTTTATTCAAGGGACAAAGAGTCAGGAGGGGACCAGTGGGAATAATATCAAGGCAGGGGACACATTTACTTCTGATGTGCAAAACCATAAAAGGTTCAAAGTTTGGGTTTTGGTTCAAATAAAATCCGACGAGTTCAGATGGTTTTCTAAACCCTCTGAACCTCATGAATTCAGAAAACCAACTGAAAGAAATCTCTCAAGAACACAACGGTCCTCAGAATGTTTGGCCACTTCACTAACAAATCTGGCCAGAGAAATATCATCAGCAATTCAGGCAAGTTCAGGCAACTGACAAAAAAAGGGGTGTTTTATATGCCATCTACAAGGTAACGTTTCCAAATTTTAGCTATTAATATTAGCTTCCCCCAGATGAGAGCACAAATGGAGACTTGAATGGTGTACATAGCATTTTAAGTTAGTCTGGTCAGAAAATTAAACAACAACAACAACAAAAACCCAGAACCAGAAGGGCTCTAGAGTCCTAGCTGATTGAGATTAAAAAGAAGCCATAAAGCCCAACAATGACTAGAATGTCATGTAGCAACCATGTCTCTTGCAGAATATTGAGTCTTCTATATTTCCTAGCTTTTCTACTACTGGAATAAAAGCTTTGGAAGTAACCCTGGAAAAGTGTAGTCAGAGGAAAGAGTAAGTCTAAATCTTCATAGCAGCCTGCTCTCTTTTATCCCTTTACTCCTGTTCCCATTACTTCTTTTTAGAAGCTGTAGACTTGACCATGGATGAATCTGAACCTGTAGCTTCTCTTCTGTTCTTGGCATCCTCTATTGTCATGAGTGCCATGATGCTATGTGACACACCTGCAGCCTTCTGTCCTTACTGTGGCTACCCAGGGTGTCTCAACCAAAGATTTCTCTCACTGTCTATATCCTACATTCTCTCCTTATTCGCCCATAATCTTATAGTTGTGGTTGAACTAAGCATGGTAATTGAAATGGATACGGGGCCAGCCCCACAGAGCAGGTAAGCACTGTGCATAGGGAACTGGATCCCACATGGTAAGCCGTGTTCAGAATCCAGGGGTGTATGCATACGTGCCCAAAATCCTGACAGGATGGAGAAACACAGAAATAAGGATTGTGGTGTGACCACAACCAATCAGTGCACATGCCCTCTGACAATTAAAAAAAAAAAGGACATGATAAAGCAACTGCTATGTATAAATTTTAAAAAGTAACGTGTCATGTGTTTCTTCTGAGGCATGAATCTTCTTGTGAGAATGATTTATCAGTAAGATAGAATATCAAATGGTAGGGGAAAACCCTTGGGGAGGGAGGTCCTTAACCTCCATCACGTATACTGTCTTACTCCTCTTGGATCCTCTCACAGGGCCCCAGTTGTTCTGACTCTACACCTCCTGAGGTCTCACAGCTGTATCCTTTATGGGGAATGTTCTTGGTGTCAAAGACTGAGGTCACCCAAGAACATCCTTTCTGGGAACAGCTGCAACCAAAGAGTGGCAGATAGCGATGCAAATCCCTGCACCCTTCTCCCTCCATTTACCTTAATCTGTGACAACATAGAAGAGCAACCTCAGGTTCAAACGTACTCCTCCTTCGTTTTAGAGATAGCTGAAGATTCAGTCCCAACCATGTGGTCTGGTCCCTTCTCTCTTTGCTCAATTTTGCCTTCCTCACTGTTTACAGATGTGCCTCCGGAAATCACTCCCCCAGTTAACCTTCTGCATGTAGCTGTGTCCAAAAACCTCAGAGTGAAATAGTACTTCTTGCACTCTCAAGAAACTCGGTCAGCGCCTCATAAATACTACGATTTAGCAGAATAATTGTGCAAATAGCAGAGTAGCTAACATTTCACTGGAAAGAGGAGGGTGTAGTAGGAAGAGCTGAAAGCCAGTACTGCATAGGGAAGAGTGAAGAGAGGTCAGTGGAGGCCTTGGCAATTATGGGTACGTAATAATGGGTCTTAGCACGCCAGAGGAAAATCCTCGCCTCCGTCAGGCAAGCTCATATTCCACTTTCACCTCCAACCCACAAATTTCAAAATCGATCCTTCCTCTTTCTACATGCCCTCCATGTTGCAGGTACAAAAACATCTCAGAACAAATGGGATCTGATCATTTTTCTATAAATAGAGACCTTAATTATCACATTTATCCATTTTATTTCTTTCGAAAGGTTTTTAGAGGTTGTATATCAATGACATCCCTTCCAAAAGATTTGCATTTGAAAGGCTGTTGTTCAAATTTAATTCGCATTTGACACAATGTTTCCTCTTGCAGAACATTACTGAATTTCTGAAAATCATTTTTCAGCAGTCTCTAGTCTGCATCCCTCTGATCATTCCACTTTTTATTATAGGTATATTTTAAGTCAATTTCAGGTGCGTTATGGAAATGTAAAAAAAAAAAAAAATCAAAAAACCGTTCATAGCCTTGATCAGTCCCATTTTCGTTTTAAACTGCGTTTCTTGTATTGTCACCCCCATTGGGTCTGCAGCCAACAGGAGCAGGCAGGGCAGTGTCTCTGGGCTTCCTGGGCCTTCTCAGGGCCAGAATAAGCATTATCCTGAAGGGAGCACAGTGTCTTATTGATGGAGAGTCGTGATTAATTTCTGTCTCTGACTCTCTGCTCTTCTCCTGTAAGGAACCTGAATGAAATCACTCCACATGCCCCGATGGTTTGTTTTGCACGTCAAGCTCCAGCAGTTCTTAGTGAAAACTTAAGGTTACATTCCTCAAAACCAGACTGGAGAGAGGACTCTCTTTAAGGGTAGCAGAATGTCCAATTTGCTCCCAGCTATTCTCATTATTTTAGGGAGAAAAATTAATGTTGAGTATTGATAAAAGAGGCCCCCTTTCTTGGGGAGAGCGATCCAACAAAGAGATGAGGGACAGCTGGAATTAGTGGCTATTTGTTTTGTATATTGTTCTCTTATTAGAGCATCTTTTGTCCCCATAGTTAGATTTTCACCCCTCGTAGAGAAACACCAAAATTAGATGCAAATGCTGGGTACAAAGTAAACTGCAGAATGGTCTGCCGTCCCCATATCATTGCTCGTGTTATAGGTTTTGTCAGTTTCTGAAAAACGGTGGAGGATAATTGGCCTGAGATGTAAAGCCACACTCGACTGTTCCAAGGAACAAAGAAAGATAGCTTTAGCCCACAAGGCCGTATTTCGTGAAACATACTCTTCCTTTTTAATAATGAGCCGATACACAGCGCTTCTCCTCAGCTCTGAAAAATCTGTGGTTTTCCCCCTGCAATGTTGTACAAGGCATTTAAACTGGTGCCATTTGTAATTCTGTGGTCGGTCTCATTGAACAAGGAGAGCCTACACTTGTTATCTTAACGAAAGGCGAATGACTGTAGCACTCTGGCGTGGCTGTGTGAGAGCCGCAAACCCCTTCCAGCGTATTTGACCTCAGGAAGATAGCATCAGAAACAGTGATAGCAAATAATCAGGACCCAGAAGCCGCCATCCCAGCCACTATCGTGATCTTCTGGGTGTAGTCAATGTTTCCTGTTTAGAAGTGGGCAAATATTTGTCAAGAAATACAAATATGAAAACCTGACTAAGGAATTCAGGTCACGTGCAGAAGGCAGCACATAGGCAATACAGCACAGAAGTCAGACATGTTGAGAAAGTGCATCGTATGTCCAAACTTGGTCATTTTGCCAGACGGTCGGCACCCGCAGCATGGCAGGGGAGGGTGCCCAGGATGTACCTCTATCTTTTGTCCTTATTTCAACTCAACTACCATTTTCATTTTTCCCTAAAATCCCATTTATATGGCATGTAATATGTAATATATACTTTGGATGCCACAGAGTATTTTTACATTTTTAAACAGTGGTTAATTTCTATTTTAAGAATAAAACATTTTTGTTAAAGTTAATTTATTTTTTCTATGAGACTGAGAGACAAGCCCTTTCCACAGGCTCTCACGCTGCTGCCTGCAGCCGTCCCAGCCAGCGAGGTTCAGAGGCATGCATGTCCGGCTTGCATGGGTCACCTGCAGTCTCCCATATGGATCCAGCTTTGCTTGCACTGCTGCTGTGCCCCAAGTCAGCTCAGTGTGATCATTTTAAAAGTAAATCCGGGAGCAACCCATTTTCTAGGACCCCTCCCTTTTTCTTGAGAGCTCTAGTTTTCCTTTCTTCTCTTTCAATAACACCCCGCTTTGTTATACCTACTCTGTATCCATAACTAATTCTTCCTGAGCGTGGGACAAGGACTTGAGTCTCACTGCAAGCACGGGGCTGAATCTTCCCTGCACTG
>NW_006160032.1:3368659-3369327 GCF_000334495.1 Tupaia belangeri chinensis
CCCTCATTCCTGCATCATATTTTGGGACATTGGCTGGGAAACATCTAGATTCCCTTTCTTCACATTGGAATGGTAGCATCTGAAGTCCCCTAGGATGTCACCTATGCTCAGATAGACAGCCTGAGGCTTGGACAGGGGACAACTGCACCTTGTCCATCCCAGGAAGGGGAGCCCTCAGCTCAGCCCAGAATGTGTGCTGCTCTGGCTACACACTAGCCCAGGGGCGACCCAACCCCTCACACCAAGGAGGGAGACTCAGGGATCCTGGAAGGCCCACGAGCTGCTTCAAGGATACTGACTAGTGAACCTTGCCAGGCTAGGCACCTCTCAGAGACCACCAGGAGATGCTGGGGACTTTAGGAGTCACTTGATTCTGTGGTAAGCAATAACCAATAATCCTGCATTTTGGAAAGAACACAACATACTTCTCAGTAATCAATGCACTGATTAAGAAAACAAGAGTTAAAGTTTGCTTTAAATTAGAAGATAATGTGAATATTATACATCAAACTTATGGGATGAGGAAACAAGAACCATAAAAATATAATAGAAAATAAAGATCTTTATACTCTGAGCATCCTCCCAGGATGTCATCATGCCACAACCCCTTCCTCCAGTCCTCCAGCTGTTTGATCCTGGGCACTTACGTGCACGCTGGTGTCTTGTTC
>NW_006160032.1:3369358-3402573 GCF_000334495.1 Tupaia belangeri chinensis
CAGGGGATTCGACCTGCATTTGCCATGTGTAGGCCAGACTCACCTGAGCAGGCTGCTCCCATATCATTAACAGAAAAACAATAGCCAATTGTTTCTAATGAGGTTGTAAGGAAGGAAATAGTCATGGTAACAGTAGCTACTAGTGAAGACAAACACGAAATAGAGAAAAATCAGCAGTTTTAAAAAAGTTCATTAATGAAAGCATTCATGACATTTGTAAGTTCCAGGCACAATGACTAAGGGGAAAAAAAGGCCAGGCACACATTTCCAATATAGGAATCAAATAGGGAGCATCACTACAGATACGATAAATATTTTAAGAGATAATAACAACATAATGAATGATTTTATGCCCATATTACTGGAAAACATAGATAAAATGGACTAAATTATTAAATATGTAATTTATAAAATGGACCTAAGAATTGATAGAAAATTTAATTTTTTCTAGATGGTATATGCACTTACTAGAGAGAGACAGAGATACTGAGAGGAAAGGAGGGAAGAAAGCACCTTCCATAGGGAATGGTCACATTACAATCCCTTTTCCTCCATTTCTCTCTCCTTTTCAGAATTTTGAGCATGTACACACATGCACCCAACATATTCTTAAGTGACCAGATCTAGGACTTGAACAACACAGTTGTCCATGTGGGATTTAGCTGAATTAACCACTAGGCCATGAAGCAGGCCTTGAATCTTCTTATCTACATTAAATTAAGTACATAGATTCTATACATAGATTCTTTAATCAAGTATTTCTTTTACAACATAAACTTCAGTTCAGAAAGTTTCATTACTGATATCTTCCAGACACATGCATTTATGAAATACATAAACACACACACATACAGGAGACAGGGGAAACTTACACAAACTTCCCCTGAGAATACAAAAAGAGGAAATATAGTCAAACTTCAATCAAGCAAGGTCAAAACTGCTACTAATGGGACCAACAGATTGCCTAATGGTTAACTTTGCTGGACTCCCACATAATCTACCATGGTTTGGATCCCAGACCTGGCAGCTTGAAACTCATGCCAGACATGTGTGTGTGTGCATGCCCAAAATCCCAAGAGGAGAATGGAGGAGAAGAGACTGTGGCATGGCCATGCCCCATGGGGGTAATTTTTTACTTTCTGTTTCTCTGGTGAGTGTATGTGCCCTATAGCTACCAAAACTTGACAAGGAAACTACAATATGGGAAAGTCATAGGAAGATTTCTTACATGAACTTAGATGTAAATCTCAAAACAAATACTCACAGATAGGATCCATTCCTGTATGAAAAGGATAATATGACCATGTGGTAATTTGGTTTGGTTTCTAAGAGGCAAGGATATCTTAATTTTCGAAAGTCAATCAATAGAATTCAGAATAGATAAAAATTATCATCTCAGTACATATAGATGAAGCTTTTAGTATGAATATTTTTTCATAAACCTGTGGGCCATTTGCATGTCTTCTTTTGAGAAATGTCTACTCAGATTGTTTCCCCATTTTTCAAGTGGTTTATTAGCTTTTTTTTTTTTTTTTTTACTAGAGAGTTATTTGAATTCTTTAAATATTTGTACTTGATCTCAACCAAAAGGTCAAGAAGCGATCCCCTATATGTTTTGCATATTAATCCCCTTTTCAGGTGTAGAGTTTGGTCTATATGTTGTCTCTTTTGTTCATTGTCTCCTTTGCTGTGCAGAAACATTTTAGTTTGATACCATTCCATTTGTCTACTTGTGCTTTTGCTGCCTGTGCTTTGGGAATCACATCCAAGAAATCATAGCCCAAGGGGAAAAAAAAAAAGTAAATTGGGGCCAGTGTATGGTGTGTTGATTAAGGGAGCTAGACCTCATGTGGCCAACTGAGTGATTCAATTTCCAGGCCCAGAGGTTTGAAAGTTATGCTGGACACATGTGCATGTATGCCCAAGATCTAGAGAGGAATCTAGAGAAGGGATTGCAGTGTGGCCATTGCTCTTGGGGAGTGATTTCTCATTTTCTTTCTGTCTCTGGGGAATATATAAGCCCTTTAGCAAAAACTGAGGAAAAAGCATTTTTCATTCTTAATTTTTTAAAATATATAAAGCGTGCATATGAGAGGAGAAGCCCCCTTCACAAGGTCAGTCATGCCATGACTTCTTCCAGTCCTCCAATCCACCAGGGTCCTGGTCATGCTTGCAAGTGCCTGGCATGGAACAATCAGGCTGGGGACTAGAACCATAACTGGCATATGGCTTCCAGTTCCACAGTCCATTATACTACCCAGTGCACCACAGAGGCTGAACCATCAACTATTAACTTATGAAGTCAAGGATTATGTCTTTTCTTTCTCATTCACTTCTTTCCCCTTATTGCCGAGGTGCACTGTACTACCAGGTACAGATCAAGTACTTAGTAAATGTCTATTGAATAAATGAGTTTCCATATGGTATTTTAGATGTTATTTCAATTCTTTTTCCCCTACTTGCTCAGCATCCTATCCTATCCCCATCTTTGACATTTTTGTGAGCTTATAAAGCTCCTTCTCTTCCCTTGCCATTATCGTGTGTATTTCAATAGTGAAGGGCAAAGCCAAAGTAATGTCATTGAGCATAGAAGAGGGCACTGCAGATGGGAAGGAGAGATCACATATGATGGAGGGCATCAGCATGGTTCCGTGTCTTCTCAAAAGGCTCCTGGCAAAATGAGAGCAGAAACAAGCTAAGCAGATGGTGGGAGTCATTTGCTTTTGCAATTCACTTAGTTATATTTTGCCTACTTTCCTGTCAATTTCAGCTCTTAAGCCCTTGTAGATAGGGTCTTGTCCATGGTTATTATTGAGGTGTCTCCTAATGAAAGTTTGATATTTTATAATCATTGACTTTTAAGTAGTAAATTGTGTTTGGTACTGAAGAGACCATCAGGAATTACCTATGATCAACTCGATTTGAACCCATGATGTTTCAAACTAGGTGACCTTGAATAGTGTTGGCCAGAATTTTCTATTTACATTTCTCAAACAGCTTTTACAGTAATAATTACTCCAGCAATATCAGGTGGACTCACCAACTGCATGGGAAAAATCCTGTCCTTTTATAGTAGTTGAATAGTCCTGAAGCATGGCAGCAACAGAGTTTCTTTTTAACATGCAAAGTTTATTTGTTCAATTAACATTTATTATAGTGGACACTGTTTACTGACAGCACAGAACACAAGGAGGAATAATACTTACCTGTTTGCTTTACCCTATTTTAAATAGAAAGGTGAACAACAACAAAAATACATACAATTAATCATTACTACAGGACAATTAAGTTTACTTATTAAAGGTATTTCTGGTACTACCTTGCATAGTCAATGGTTTTATTAAGAGAGCAGTGTTTATTGGATTAGGGTTTAAGTTGGTGACAAAAGTGTTTTTTTCTTAGTTTTTAGCCAATAGAAAAGGTTTTGAATTTGACAATGGGGAAAGGCAACAAATCTGACAAGAACCATTAGTATAGTATTTATACCCTTAGATATTGTAGTTCTGTTTTTGTTTGATTATTTTTTCCATAATAAACTCTAAGAGTGTATACTTAAACTGCAATTTTTAATATGCTGGAACTGAACATTTTTCTAAGACACAGAAAGCATGTAAAAAAAACTCCATGATTTATAAATAAATGTGTAAAATGATGACCGTGGCCAGGATGCATATTATACTGGTCTCTTATAATCATTATCGTAGAAGTTAGGTATGTTGACTTGCAATGTATTTTTATCAATATTTGCATATTATGTTAAGTATCCACATTGTGTAAGTCTATGTTTAGAAGCCTGTATCTGTCAGGAACAATGAAGGTTCTGAGATTTTATTCTACTTTCAAACTAACAAGGTAACTTGACACAGTTTCACAGAGGCTAGTAGAGACATGAGACTTATGGGTCAGAGACACATGACTTTACTACTCACAGCACTGCAGCAGCATAACTTGGTTTGCATCAGTTCCTATTCACCCAGAAGTACTGTGAGGGCAGCAGAGAGATGGACTCAGACAGATGCTTCACACACAATGGATCTGTGTCATTCTGAAGAACTTCAACCTTAAGAAACCCTAATCTGGGACCAACAGTTAGCATAATGGCTATATTGCTGGACTCCCATGCAGTTGACCACGGTTTGAGTCCCAGACCCAATGGCTTAAACTCATGCCGGGCTTGTGTGTATGCATGCCCAAGATCCAGAGAGGAGAATGGAGAAGGGACTGCATCTTGGCCATCCCCCTGGGGGGTGATTTTCTCACTTTCTGTTTCTCTGTCTCTCTTGCTAGTATACCACTGTATAGCAAAAACCTCTCAAAAAAAAAACCAGTGTATAAAAAAAACCCCAAAAAAAAAAAAAAAAAAAACAAAGAAACCCTAATCTGTTAAAGGGATTACTAGCAAACCTACCCAATCTTTGTCTCGAATTTAAACGTATTATTGTATCGTTCAGATTTTTAACACACACAGTTGCCCAGCATATTTCTTAAGCATGAGACTAAAACCATGCAGTCAGCCTTGTGGGATCCAGCCACTTTAATCTCTGTGTGATGGGATAACCCTCAGTTATTGTTTCAGTTTGCATTTCCCTAATGGCCTGTTGTTAAGCAGGCTATGTGTGTTTTTATTGGTCATTGTTTATGTTCTTTGGATAAACATCTATTCAGATCTTCGGCCCATTTTAAAGTTCAATTGTTTGTGCTTATATTATTAAGGTGTTAGATATTTTTATATCCTGTAGTAAGTGTCTTATCAAGTATATGATTTGAAAATATTTTTTTATTCTGTAAGTGGTCTTCAATTTCTTTCTGGTATCATTAGAAGCACAGAATATTTTCATTTTAATAAAATGCAATTTATCTCTTTTTTTATTTTGTTGCCTTTATTTTGATACCAAATCTTAGGAGGTTTTGCCTAGTCCAAGGTAATGAAATGCTCATTGATTTTTTTTTTTTTTCTAAGAGATACGTAGGATTTACATTCAGGCCTTTGTTCCATTTTTAGTTAACTCTGTGTTCATAGTGTGAGAAAAGAATATTAATTATTATTATTTTTTTACATGTGGCTACCCACTTGTTAGACCATTTCTTGAAGAGACTATTCTCTCCCCACTAGATTTTCTTGGTGAAAATCAATTGACCATAAATGTAAGGGCTTATTTCTGGGCTTTCAATTCTGTTTCATTGATCTATTTAATATAGACCTGTTCTTATTATAATATTACATTGTCCAGGCTACTGTAGCTTTGTTGTAATTTGTTGTTGTTGTTTTGTTTTGTTTCTTTGGGTTTTTTAGAGATAAATATTTCCTGTATGGCATGTGCACTCACTGGAAAGATAGAGACAGAGGAAACAGAAAGTGAAAATTCACCTCTCGGGGGGGGATGGCCATGCCACAATCCCTTCTCCTCCATTCTCTCAGGACCTTGAGCACGCACACACATGTGCCTGGCATAAGTTTTAACCCATCAGGTCCAGGACTCAAACCATGTGGGAATCCAGTAGCGTAAATACTATACCACCTGCTAGTCCCTCTATTGTAAGTTTTAACAGCGCTATGTGCAAGTCATACAACTTTGTTCTATTTCAATATTGTTTTTGTTGTTCTAGGTCCACTATAATCACATTAGATTTTAAAATCAGCCTTACAGAGGCTGGCAGGTGTTGTGGTGGTTGAAGGTGAACATATTTCGACTTTCTGTTTTTATAATATTTCCTATTCTATACTTTGCATCTTTCTGTGAAAGTATCCATTTCTTTAAAGTGATCTAATTTGTTACCACAGTTATTATCTCATGATCCTACTTATTTCTGAAAGCCTGGTATCGATGATGCCTGTACCATAGTTCCCCCCTACCCCATTTGTTCCTTTAAAAAAATTATTTAATTTTATTTATTGTTGTTCTTGAATTTGATCAGAGATATTCAGAGACAAAGAGAAAGAGAGAGGGGGAGTGAGAAAACAGATTGCCAGGTCGGGGACTCAAACCTCAGTCAGCCATGTGGGAGTCCAGTGCCTTAACCACCATGCCACCTGCCAGTCCCCATTCATTCTTGATTTTATAAATTTTAGAGATCACTCACTCTCCTTCATTCTTTCTCTGTCCCTGCCCAGCCCTTCAGTTTATTTAAAATTTTAAATAATTTTAAATGTATTGACACTTGTGTTATAGTGGAGCATAGTAATTTTCTTAGAGGATTTTCCAGGTGTATTGAGAAAATAATCTTCTGCAGTTGGGTAGAATATTTTATACATGTTTGTTGGGTCTAGCTGGTTTCTAGAGTTGTTCAAGTCTTCTGTTTCCTTACATATTTTCTGCCTAGTTGCTCTAATCATTATTAAAAATGGAGCATAGGGACCAGCAGTTAGTGCAATGGCTATGTCGCTGGACTCCCACGTAGTCAACTGCGGTTTGAGTCCCGGACCCCGTGGCTTAAACTCATGCCGGGCGCGTGTGCGTTCATGCCCAAGATCCCGAGAGGAGAATGGAGGAGAAGGGATTGCAGCGTGGCCATCCCCCCTGGGGGGTGATTTCTCACTTTTTGTCTCTCTGTCTCTCTCTGTCTGTCTGGCGAGCGCACGCACCCTATAGCAAAAACCTCGCCACAAAACGAAAACCCTCGAAAAAAAAAAAAAAAAAAAAAAAAAAAACGGAGCATAAAAATGGACAGTAATCATTGTTGAATTTCTTATTCCTCCCCTCAGTTTTGCTACTTTTTGCTTCATGTAATTTGGGATTCTGTTTGGTTCTGTACTTAGAAGATATATAATTTTTATATCTTCCTGATGAAATGAAACATTTTACACTAAAATTTATCTCTTTGGTTCTTGTAATTTTTTTTAAAATTTAAAGTCTATTTTGACTGATATTACTGTAGTCATAGAGCATTCAGTGGTGTGCACAATAGTTCCAATTTGCACAATATATATTATTCTCTTCTCATTTTTTTACAATTTATTTTTAACCTTTGGATTTAAAACATGCATCTTAAGAGAATATAGTTTAGATTTATTAAATGTGGCAATGTATAGAAGGTGTTGCTTCTTTTTAACTCTATTTCTTCTTTCCATTTTCATCTATTATTGTACATAGATGGCATCCATAAACGTTATAATCGTACTGGAATATTGTAATTATTACTTTATAGAAAATGCTTTCAAATATTTTGTGGGAAGATTAAATTGAAATATGAGTTTATTGGGACCAGCAGGTGGCATAATAGCTATGTCACTGAACTCCCATGTACTCAACTGTGGATTGAGTTCCGGACCCAGTGGCTTAAACTCATGCCGGCACATGTGCATGTGTGCCCAAGATCCTGAGAGGAGAAGGGATTGCGGTATGACTATCCCCCCAGGGGGTGATTTCTCGCTTTCGATCGCTCTGTCTCTATCTCTCTTTTTGGCAAGTGCACATGCCCTATAACAAAAACCTCTCAAAAAAAAAATATGAGTTTATTTTGGTGCAGAAAAATCTGAAATCCAGGCAGTATTTACACAAAATGCATTTTCAATGAAGTTTTTAATGACCTCTCAGATCTGTCTCTTATAGATGCTGAGAGAAGAAAAGAAGTTATATATGCAAAGAATTTGTGATGTTAACTTTATTACTTACTGTATATATTATCATTCTCTTTATTCATTCCAAGTTTTCATCTGATATCATTTTCTCACTTCAGGACAGCCTTGTTCCCACCCGCCTTCCACTATTGTTGTCAAATGTATTTCAGATCTACGTGTTAAAGTTCAACAAAATAATTATATGCATATTGTTTTATACAATAGCTTTTAAGTCAGTTTAAAAAAGCAAGGGGAAAAACATAAACTTAAACTGTCTTTTATAATTACATAATTACTTTTACCAGCATTTTTATTTTTTCCTGTTGATGTGAAATAGCGCCTGGATTCACTTCCTTTCAGTCTGAAGAAATCCACTTAATACAGTAGAACAGTGGTTATGAGAGGCTGGGGAGACTAGGGGAGAGGAGGAAGGCAAATTTTTTGGCTAATGTATTCCAGGGTTTCTTTTGGGGAAGAAGAAAATGTTCATCCTATGGTGGTACAGCACCGTGAAAGTAGTCAGTCACTTTACTGAACAACTTACCAATGTTACAATAGTGAAAACACGGGGCCAGCAAGTGGTGTTACAGCTAAAGCACTGGACTCCCACATGGCTGATTGTCCCGGACCCAAAAGCTTGAAAATCATATTGGATGCATATGCCTGCATGCCCACAATCCCAAGAGCAGAATGGAGAAGAAGGGATTGCAGCATGGCCATCCATCCTGGAGGGCAATTTCTCACTCCTCTCTGTCTCTGGCAAGCACATGTGCCCTATGGCAAAAATCTAAAAATAATGATTGAATGAATGAATGAGAAAATAAGCCAAATACAGAGAACTATTCATTTAACACTTGAATTAGGTACCTATTAAGTAAAAGACACTACCAAAAACCCTACCTTAGGCAGATCACACTATAATGGTTGGGAGATAGAAAATATATAACACATATACCTATATAAAGAAAACAGAGAAAGAGAAAGAGATAGAAAAGAACAAAGAACAGGATCTTTCAGTGTTTGTTTTAAGTCTGTCCTGCTATTAACACATTCTCTCTGTTTTTGCTAATCTGAGAATGTCTTTACTTTCATTTATGAAAGATCGTTTTACTGTGGACATAGCATTCTTAGTTGACAGCTGTTTTTCCTTCAGCACTTTGACTATGTCATTCCACTGTCTTTGATTTTTATTGTATCCAAGGGCAGGTCACTGTAAATTGTATTAAAATTTTCTTGCACAAGTCATTTTTATCGTACAAATTTAAGATTTTTCTCCTGTCTTTGGCTTTCAACCCTTTTACTATGATGTAACTGTGTGTAGACCTCTTAAGTGTATCTTATGTTGAATTTGTTGGTGTTCTTGTATATGTGGATAACTCTTTTTCATCAAATTCAGAACACTTTCAAGCCTTATTTCTTCGAATACTCTTTACTCTTGTCATCTCTCCTCCTCCTACTCGCATTACGCACATGCTGATGTGTTTAATTGTGCACCTAATGATTCTCTCAGACTGCTCATTTTTCTTTATTCTTTTTTTCTCTTTATTTTTTGGAGTGCATAGTGGCTGTCTGCCACTGTCCAGTTCACTAGTTCTATTTTTCTGCCAACTCGAAGCACTGAGTGATATTTTCATTTCAGTTTTTATTATTTTAAACTCCAGATATTCCATTGTTTCTTTTTAGAATTTCTGTGATTTTATTGTTTTTTTTTTTTTATTTTGTTTTGTTTAATGTGAGACTGTCATCACAAGTTCCTTTACCTTAAGTATGATTTTTTTTTTTTGAGAGGTTTTCACTATAGGGCGCGTACGCTCGCCAGACAGACAGAGAGAGAGAGACAGAAAGTGAGAAATCACCCCCCAGAGGGGATGGTCACGCCGCAATCCCTTCTCCTCCATTCTCCTCTTGGGATCCTGGGCATGCACGCACAAGCGCCCGGGGTGAGTTTTAAGCCACCGGGTCTGGGACGCAAACCGCGGTCGACTACGTGAGAGTCCAGCAACATAGCCATTACGCTAACTACTGGTTCCCAAGTATGATTTTTTTTTTATTCTCTAGTTCATGGTCTCCTTTAGTTTCAAGTTAAACTTCCCCATTATTGGCAGATTTTATGTCTGCTTTCTTCCCATGTGTGAATTTCACTTTCCAGTATCATTGCATATGTAGTAATTTTTGTTGAAAAGTGACCATTTTAGAAATACATTGCAGACGGTTGGCCTGTGCTATGATGGTTAAGGCAGGAGGACCCCATGTCAGCTGTGTGGTTTGAGTCCTGGACCCAGTAAACTGGGAAACATGTTGGGTGCATATATAAACATGCCAAAATCTTAGGAGCATGGAGAAGGGTTTGTGACATGACTATGCCTCTTGGGAGTGCCTTTATTATTTATTTTTTTTTGGGGGGGGAGAGGTTGTTGCTATAGGGTGCATGCACTCGCCAGACAGACAGAGAGAGACAGAGAGACAGAAAGCAAGAAATCACCCCCCAGGGGGGTTGGCCACGCCGCAATCCATTCTCCTCCATTCTCCTCTTGGGGTCTTGGGCACGCACACACACGCGCCTGGTGTGAGTTTTAAGCCACCGGGTCCAGGACACGAACCACGGTTGACTACATGGGAGTCCAGCGACATAGCCATAAGGCTAACTGCTGGTCCCTTGGGAGTGCTTTTACACACACACACACACACACACACACGTAACTCTAAGTTTGGGATCTGAATGTTGACCTCAACCTTTGAGTCTTGTTTTTATTTTGTTTTTTAGTGACTTGACTGTACCAATTTAGTGAAGCTTACTTCCTCTGTGGGGTACAGCTTCTGATGTCATTCCTCAGAGGTGCAGCCTTGGTATAAATAAAATCTCCTTGGGATGACAGTGGTTTTAGCAGAACTCTGTTTGATTGTCACTTTCCCTGATTTCTCTATTAAGCTTTTGGCTTTTTTGTTGATATTACACCCAACTGTTAGCTTCCATTAATTGCCAACTGACATTCCTAGTGTTTTCAAACACAACTTGGGGCAGAAATTGCTCCAATGTCTGATTCCATTAAATGCAGTTTTCTTGCAGGAATAATCTTTGGGTCAAACTTTGAGGCTTGCTCCAACCCCAGGAAAACTCTTCTTAGCTGCCTATTTACCGTTGGTAAATTTAGTTCACCTATAATTTAGCTTGTTGTTCTCATGGATGTATCAGCTCCTCTTATTTGTTTACCGCTGAACTGTCCACTGTTTTTGAGGGCACCCTTAGGTTTGAATTTCTATAGATACTGTTTCAAACAAAGTCAGTTTTCTTCAGATCTTTGAAACTCCATGTTGTGTTCTACCTTTCTTTAAGAAAGATTTCTGTACCATTGCTCTGCAACAGTGGAAGGAGTGATCTCTTTCTCGTAGGGTGACACCATGCATGTGTAGAGCACTGGGTGGTGGTGGTGGTCACTGATTTCAGCTTGCTCCTCTTGGCATAAACTCTTCACTTTATCAGTGGGCCATGGTGAAGGTCATTTGTGTCCCAGTATTCTCAGTTTGCTACTCTTAGAGTGGAATTTCTGCCCCAGAAAGGGGAGCTGGGTGGTATGAGAGAGCCCCAGGTTTTTTAGCTGCTATTGTTTGAAATAGAGCTTCTGTAACACACAGCTGGGGAGGATTAAAAGTGCTGGTGGTAGCCTAACACTCCTACAGGGAAACCACAGTCCTAGACTGGGGGCAGAGGGGAGAGGAAGGCTGCACCTTCCCCAGGTTGATCTTCCATCAGGCTGAGCTGGGGTGAAGGCTGGGTTAACTGACTCAAATGCACCATGTTCTTGCTGTTCTTAACAAGAGTCCATAAATAAATGCGTTATCATTTACCATATGCCCTTAATAATTTTTTGAAGAACACAGAAATATATGGTGATTGTTTTAATAGTTTTTGCTAGGTGGACTTTTTTCATTTTGGTTGGGAGGAGGGCCTAGGGAACTCCTTGCTCTGTCATTCTTAAAGTCATTCTATACTTTGTATAAAATAATCTCAGCGCTGTATTTCATTTGGAAGAAATTAATTAGCTATTGTCCAGTCACTCATTGCCACAGGAAACAGTGCCTCTGCTATGCCTTCCACAAATAAGAACAACGATATATTCTTACTGGCTTTTGAAGTTTCAAGTAAAACAGCAAGCCTTTCAACCTGACCTAGAATAACCACGGGAATTTTACAGAAAAAAAAAACAGTAAGACTTGGGTTACCTTATAAGGTCACTTTTTTGAAGGACACTTGTCTTTTCCCATACATTTTTTTTTTTTTAATATTACTCCAAGGAAAAGCTCTTTAGAGTGTGGGGTCTCTGTTCTCTCCCATCATGCAATTTCATGTTTATTTCAGTTCAATAGTATAGGAGATTATGAAGGGGTCTTTTCCAGTCCGAAGAGTCCAAATCTTAGAAGGCTTAGACTGAAGGCATTCAATTTTTGAAGGCTAGTCTGACACAAAATTTTGCTTTTATTTTTACCTGAATGAGTTCCTACCCTATAATTTCAATTGAATTAGAGAAAAAAATTTTTTTCTTAGATGACAGGCACTAACTTTTAAGCATGTGGGTTAATTAGAAGATTTCATCAAAGCGTGGCTTTATTTTAACATAATTTTTGTAACTCTTTAACGAAAACTTTAAAAACTAAAAACATTTAGAACTGTGTTTCTTGATTAAGGGTGATTTTATTCTATCTTCATTCTGTCTTTCTCTTCCTGCTAAAGAGTCATTTGGTTTTGTTGGTCATATTTGCCTCTCACATGAGAAGGGAGAGGGTAATGGCATTTAGTGGGTAGAGGCAGGAGATGCTGTTATGCATCTACAATATATAAGAGATTCCCCTAATAACTCCCAGAAAGTTAGAAAATTATGCAGCTCAAAATGTTAATAGTGGCAACTGAAGAAACCACTGGTTTAGAGAATTGTCAGAAGTTCTCATATCATAAAATCTCTCAACTTTGTTCTCTAGTGCTAAGGACTACTAACCAATTCTCAGTTCTTACAACTTTGATGTACCTTGGAGTACACATAGATGTACACATTCTATTATAGTTTCATTAATTTGTTGAAGCAATTGGTTTTATAACATTCCCTAGTATATTTTTCCTTACCTTTCTCTAGGAGATGGTACAAATTAACAACCTCACTGTGATCTGGCAAATCACACCACAATCACTGACTTTCCCTAAAGAAATGATGGGTGTCTTGTACACACTTTAACAAATACTCAGCCGGAAAGTGCAAAAATGCAAAATACTTCTAAACAAAAGTAACGATAATGTCAGAAGCCACATTCCTGGATTTCATTCTCTCTCTTATCCAACTACCAAGAAACAAATGCTTTCGCTTTTTCTCTGTTGTCACCAGCCTACAGAAGGGCACCCAAAGAATACCTCCAGGTATTCACACCTTTGTGTAGTCTTCTCTCACATGGAATAGGGTAGCGTATAGATACTGCAGAAATGATGGTTCATTACTTCCAAGGCTGGGTCCCCTTTGCTCTCCCGGATTTCTTAGTCTGAGAAAGGAAACGAAGTAAACAGTGAAGACTTTCAAGTAACCTACAGAAGGATCCACATAGGAAACCTCTGCTTCCCACCAATATGCACTAAATTGCAAGGTATATGGATGAGCCACTGTGGAAACTAATCTGCCAGCCATATTCAAGCCTTCAGAACAATTGCATTTCTGGTCAACATCTTGACTGTAATTGCTTGAGAGATCAGAACCACTCAGCTAAGCTGCTTTCAGATTCCTAATCAACAGAATGATGTGAGATAGGAACTGTTTTGTTGATTTAAGCTGCTAAATTTGGGGATATAATTTGTTATGCTGGAACATATTACTAATGCAACCCCTTTAACATCTCTGAAAGACATGCATTTTTCTTCCCCTCTGCCAGTGTGGTTAAGAGTGTGATCATATGCTGTGAAGAATCTATGAACTAATCAGTGTTGCTGGTCAAATTGCCTACCACTTTGTCCCTGCACACAGGTCTCTGCAGTGTATCTGCGAAGTAAATTACCTCAGCAAACTCCACCTAGGCTCCAGAGTGTCACATTGCTTAGTGATACTATTTTTTTGGTATGCACACACACACACACACACAGACACACACCCCACAGTCATTTTCTCTAGAGTAAGGAAAGATCTGATTGGAGAATGCTCAGGTATAGTCTTACCCTGTAGCCCAGTAGTGAAGGGAGCCAAATCCCAAATGGCCAACTACAGCTGGAATCCCAGCTCTGGAGGCTTGAAAAACAAGCCAGGCACATGCTGTGTGCCCATATCCTGACAGGGATGGAAGAATGGAAAAGGGATTATAATGTGGCCACACCTTGCTGGGGGTTTCTCTCTCTCTTTCTCTCTCTCTCTCTCTGACCCTCTGTCTCTCTTTCTTTCTCCCTGTCTCTTTCTAACTACTGCACACTCCTTCTGGCAATGCACTCAGATACACTGAGGTATCTTCACATTGTGCCAAGATTTACCCATTGATCTGTGAGACTTTCAGTGCACACGTAGAAGACTATATCTTGATTCTTCTTTTCTTCACAGTCTGTTTCCCTTTATATATCCTTTTGTTCTCTCTTGCCAACTTTTCAATCAGACATATGGAGACTCTCATTTTTTTCTACTCTACTTTCATTGATTATATAGGGGATACATATTTCAGTTTTTATTTATTTATTTATTTATTTATTTATTTTGTAAAGAAATTTTCACTATAAGGTGCATGCAATCACCAAAGAGAGAGAGAGAGGCAGAAAGCGAGAAATCACAACCCTCCCCCTCAGGATGATGGCCACACTGCAGTCCCTTCTCCTATATTATCCTTTCAAGATTTTGGGTGCTTGTGTTCCCTGAGTTTGAAGCCACCGAGTCTGGGCCTCAAACTGTAGTCAGCCATGTGGGAGTCCAGCCATCTGCTGGTCCCAAGATTTCAGTGATTTTTTTTTTTTAAATAAAGAGTTCGTTCCCTACAATTTAGGCAATGAAAATATATGAGTAAAGATACTATATGAGATGCCACTGCAGCAGCATCTCAGTCCTGAATTCAACTGTGCAAATTAAAGGTATAACCCAGTTCCTGTTACCAGCAGAATTGAATCCTCTCCTGCTTAATCAGAAAATGGTCTCAACTTGGCACTTGTATCCTTAAATTTTAATCGTAATTTGGTTATGTATATTTCCCACTCTATTTTATTTCCCTTGAGGGAAATGACTGTATCCTGTTAACCATTATACCACATTTCTGAACTTGATTTTTCGGCAGTACTTGTATTGCTGTAGGAAAGAATAAATTAATCTATCCATTGTTAACCACCTAGGTTAGAACAATAAGGCTAATTTGGGGACCATCCACTATCTTCTATTAAGTTATTGTTTTCTTTTTTTTTTTTTCTTCAAATGTCCCAGCTCCTAATGTACTGACCAAAAATGTACCCTGCAGTTTTCCTGTAAACTGCAAGTTCTCCTTCAGTATCATACCTTAGGTATTTCCATCCGTCAGAGTCTTCTGATGACACTGGATTTCCACAAGAATCCTGTTCCAGCATGGATTGCCCAAGAATGCCTAGTTCAGAGCACATTTCTTATAGAACGAATCCCACCTGTAGAATGTCTAGAAATGCAGCATTGTCCTTGCTTGGAACAATGTTTTAAAAACTTTTTATTAAATAAATAGGAAAAGTTTTTTGGTTTTTGTTTTTTGTTTTTTCTCCTCAGCATCAAACTGCATTTAGAAGGATAAAGAAAATATTTATTAGAGCTTATCTAACTCAAAGTAATACTCAGCAGGTGCCTTGTGTCTGACCGTACCGCATCGGGAACTTCAATTTTAGAGTATTCCTTTTGGACCTGGGCTTCATGATCCTGGAATAATTAGATATCATGTATTACTTTTGGGTTTTATATGTTGGCCAAGGCTCCCCAAATAGGATAGCTATAGACTTTTTTTTTCCTTTTTGAATAATTCCTATTAATGACTTTTAGAAGCAACTTATCTGTGAATTCCTCTAAGCAAGTTATGTTGATCCTTCTATATTTCATGGTTATGGTTAGAACTACTGAGTTATAAGTTAGCCTTCTCTTATCAATCTAATAAAAAGTTAATGGACTAATTGCCCATTTCCCCTCCATACAAAATTAAGTATTTTAATTGTCTTTCAGTATAGGGGCCCTCTTAGAAATATAAATATTATTTTGATTATCACAATTCCTAAAATTCACCTCAGATAAGGAAAATTAGAGTTAACTTTAAGGTGAATATGTCTTGTTTTAGTGGAAGAGGGGATAGAATGTCTGTGTTATCATTTAGGAAAAACAAAAACAAACCCTGCTGAAGCAGCACTGTGGTTTACAATGCTGTATACATGTCTTTTAAATAAATGGATGAATGAATAAACATTGAAAATAATTGACTTTTCTCTTTAGATGTTACAATACTTGGCCTGAAGGTTATTTGGTATGATTATTATGCTTTCAAAAGTAAAATGTGATGGTTGTATCATCAAATAACATGGAATAACTTTTTGAATTTAAATCTCTAAATTAGTCTATGAATTTAGATCCCTAAATTTTCCTATTAATTAGACATAAGGACAGAAAGTATTCTCCTAGATGTTAGCTTCTTTCTTTCATAAACAAAATTGAATTTGAAGGAGGGCATTATAATTAGACCAACTTAGTCTGTTTGTGCCATTACAACTACAGAGACCTGGACAAGTCAGTATATCCCCTGAGCTTCAATTTTATTTAGTAAGTGGACATAATTATACCTACTTTAAAGACTTAGTGTAAGAGTTAAATATAATTAAATTAAATAATATATTCCTGTAGATAGTTGAAGCATTTTGCATGCTGGGCATTCACTCAGTAACTAGTATCTATTATTACTTTTATTGATAACTGTAAGATGTGGATAATTTTACTTAAAATAGATTTATTCTAAGTAATTAACTTTCTCATTATCTCCATCATTTTTTTAATAGAGGATGGAACTTTTCAAAATGTCCTTTCTTTTCTAAAGAAAGAGAGCTCCTCAATTATAATAGATTTATGGATTTGCTGATGTGTACAGCATGCATGACACACCTTGGCTCTGTTGATTGGCTTCACTCTGAGTTAGTGTCTTTTCTTCTGACCAGGGGAATTAGTGAAATGGATTTAGTACCTGCTGAGTGGTGGCTCATCCTGGGTCCATCAATACTGTGTTAGGGATTTTATGTATGTTTTCCATAAAGAGTGCTTACAGCTGGTAATTCAGCCAATAGTCACTTCTATTCTGATTGTCTCTGTTTGCACCTTAAATTACCCCCATCCAAATGTTGCTTCAGAGACTATGCCCATCTAAACATCATTGTTTACTATAGTCATTCAACACAGCAAAGAGGAAGATCAGTATGAAATTTTTCTGTTCATACTCCTTGAATCTGTTTCTCATCACTGAAGTACTAAGTTTGATAATTATGTGGCTTTTGCTTGATGTAATTTAAAATTTTCTTCTATGGGACCAGGATGTGGTATGGTAATTAAGGCACTGGATTCCCACGTGGCTGACTGTGGTTTGAGTCCTGGATGTGGCAGCTTGCTTTCTCACTTCCCCTCTCTCTCTGTCTCTCTCTGGTGAGTACACATGCCCTATAGTAAATTAAAATAATAATTAGAAATTACATTAACCTTTAAGTTTCTTTTTCTTCCATATCTGAGATGTAACTTTAAAAGCTTAAGTGAAGGGGGACCAGCAGTTAGCGTAATGGCTATGTCGCTGGACTCCCACATAGTCGACCGCAGTTCGAGTCCCGGACCTGGTGGCTTAAACTCATGCCGGGCGCGTGTGCATGCGTGCCCAGGATCCTAAGAGGAGAATGGAGGAGAAGGGATTGCAGCGTGGCCATCCCCCCTGGGGGGTGATTTTTGCTTTCTGTCTCTCTCTGTCTGTCTGGCAAGCGCACACGCCCTATAGCAAAAACCTCTCAAAAAAAAAAAAAAAGCTTAAGTGAAGGGACCAGCAGATGATGTGGTAGTTAAGGTGCTAGACACTCCTACATGGCAGACTGCAGTTCAATACCAGACTTGGTAGCTTGCTTTCTCAGTCCCCCCCGCCCCTCCGCCGCCTCTCACTGTCTCTTTCTGTGCCTCTCTCTGGTCAAATTAAAATAAATGAATAAATAAATACAATTAAATTTTAAAAGTAATTCAAAAAAATAAAAGCTTAAGTGAATACTGAGCAGAATTGGAAAGTGGGCCTGGAGGGTATTTACCAAAGCCATGGATGAGTACAAAGGTCCTTATTCAGAAGATCCTTCAATAGGACAAACAGCATGCCAATATTTTTAGCGAGAGATTCAATTAAGAGTTAGTTCCTATGCTGTGTGAAAGGTCCAAAGGGAAAGAATATCCAAGGAGAGAGTTGTCAGACTCAGCAAAGTCCGAGAGGAGTCAGCAGAAACTGAATCCCTTAGCTGTACGTGGGAGATAACCATGGCCGCATTTTAATACTTTCATTAGCAGAAAAACTGTACCAGCACATGACCTCATCCCTCCATAATATGATAATATCTCGATATGTATAAGCCTATGAAGACATAAAAACACATGCAGTTGTTGAGTGTGTGTTTCCTAGCTCCAGATATCTCAGGCTGTAGATGGGAAGGAAATTCGCATCCTAGCATGTGCCTTGAGCCGGGAGGTCCTTGTACATGGAGATCCTGCTTGTCTTCTCTATTTCTCCAGATTGCAAAGAGAATGCTTGGCATTTGGCATTCTCTTTGCAATCTGGGGATAATAAAACATGATGTACCTCGAGACAGATTTCTCTGCTTATTACAGGCATCACTTCTGAAGTGAATAGCCTTGTTGGACAGGTACTAATGGGCTTCACTGTTATCCTTTCTTCTCCAACCAGATTTCCAAAGGGATTCATTTCACACTCCAAACTGGGACATCTCCTGTTTCTCAAGAGATAACTCAATCCTAATTTTTTCTGTATTTAATAGACACAGATGCACCTATTTCACTCCTCAAAATCCAGATGATTGGGAATAATTACTGAAACACAAAGAAAGGGTAAAAAAAAAAAATTCTACCATATGATAAAGATATATAATTTTATGAAATATAGGTTTCTGTTTCTAATTTTTCAAACACCTCATCACAGACCACTTTCTTTGGTACCATGTATAAAGTTCCAAGCTTTCTGTTACTTGTCCATTTAATCTCTTGTACAATGGTTGCTCGAGTAAAGTATTGATGTTTTAGCTGAAACAGAAATAGTAGGCTCCTTTATACCTTCTAAAACCTACTTAGAGGAATGATGTTTGGGAATTGGATTCCAGGGTAGCTCTTCTGTCCTGAGTCAGTACACACTTCTAGCTTTTTGGGAAAGAAATCAGGTCATTCGGCAGAAAAGCACCCTGGCTGAGTCCTGAGTATCCTGAGGATCTCACTTCAAGCTTCTGATACTTAGCACTGTGCTGCCAGCCTCTCAGATTCCCCATGATGACAAGTCATCTCTTTGTGCCCCAGAAAATGGTTGGAATTCTTCTCCAGATCTCATTAAATCCCTATGTGACACTTTGAATTCAATGCAATAGAACAAGTAAAGTCTAATACAATTTCCAGTTTTCTAAAACAAGTTTATTTTCTTTCTCTCTTTCTCTCTCTTTGCCAGAATACACATGCCTAATTAAAGAAAGTAAAAGAGATAGAAGAAGAGAGAGAACCCCACAATGGAGCATGGCCATGCCTCAATCCTTTCTTCTCCATTACTGTACCAAAATTTTGGGCACGTACACATGTGGGCATGTTTTTTGAGCTTCTGAGATCCGGATTTGAACTGTTGTTGGTCATGTCGACTGCCTTAACTACTAGGCTGTGAGGTCAGCCCATATCACCTACGAACCTTCCTTTTTTTCTTTATTTCCATAGGGTATGTATATTTGCCAATGAGAAAAAGATACAGATTGAGAGAGAAAGTGAGAAATCACCCCCAGGGGGATAGCCATGCTTAAACCACTTCTCTTCCATTCTCCTCCTGGGATTTTAGTCACACATGCACATGTGCCTTGTGTGCTTTTCAGGCCATAGGGTCTGGGACTCAAACTGTAGTTGGCCATGTGGGAGTCCAGTGCCTAAACCACATGCCACCTGCTGGCCCTATACCACATTTCTTAATGCAAATCAGTTCCTCTTGAATTTACACTTCACTAGAGAGAGAAAAAAAAAACAGTCCTCTCCCATCTGAAAGATTTTCCTCTCTACCTCCCTATCTGCCCAGGTATGTTTGGATAGGTTTCTTCTTTTTTCTTATTCCCTATGAGTTTGTTCTCATCTAATCAATAAATAAGGAAAAACTTTGAAGGTAATTTTAAGACCCAAGTATTCCTATTAAAAACTCCTACCTGACATCTTCGCAAAAGGGTCGACTGTTTCCAACAAATGATGTTTTTTTTTTTTTTCTTTATGCTTTTTGTTTTGGTTTTGTGTGTGTTTAGGTGTAATGTTACTTTTTAAAAATGTTTATTTTGGGGATTACAGAGGGAAAAAAGAATCTTGAAAATTTAAGTTTATTTGCTAATAGTTCTTGAGCGATGTATGCAGAAATGAGAGTGTCTATGCAGAACTTTAAAAGGGATACATTTGAGTTGAACCTATTAATTCCTTAAGTTGTCACAGGAAAAAAAATCTGTCAAATTATTTTTGACATTCTATACAGTTTACTTTTATAATTAGTGCTGCTATATTCAGGTTGCCGAATTAGGTCCATTTCTGAGTGTTTTATTCTTACAGAACATGAGTGATTACCAATGGAAACCAGCTAGGAAGAAGAATTATAATTGGATAAAATTTTTAAAAGAGTGAATTAATTATTGGGAACTATAATTAATCAGGGTTATTCTTCTCAAGGTTAGCACTTTAAAATGTATTTTACAGGTAATATAAAATGCCTCACTTAGTTAAAACCTTTTATAATGAAGATAATACACCTTATCACAAAGGCAGAGAGAAATCCCTTTTACATGAAATTCCTGTTTTGTTTAATTTTGTTACCTTTGCTCTATCATCAATCCAGTGGTCAGCCAGCAGAACAGAAGGCAGGATAATTGGGTTTGGAGTATTACCACTGGCTTCTGGAAACGGAGAACTGCAGTTACAAGTGAAACTGTTCTCAGTCCTGTCATACCAAGTCCTAATAGACATTTGTCCACTTTCTCAAAGATTTGCCCTTACATTTAAGCCTGTCTATCAAGCATTTGTTCAAAAGACACTCTCTAGTGAGGTTCTCAGATGGTTTTAAACATATTTCTATTTCGTAAACTAGAATGTCTTTTTCCTTTGGATTTGAAATAATGGAGATTGTATACACACATAAAAGTAGACTCAGTGAATCCACATATGCCATCTGTTACCCAGGACCGAAACCATTTACCCTTGGCCAGTTCTTCCCATCGATTCGGTCATTGGGGAAGTCATAAGGTATATTTCTATGCAAGAATGTGTCATGACTTTACCGATGACCTGATACTACTTCATGTACACCTCTTTCTGAATTCATTTAATTGATGTAGAAATGGTGTTTGTTGTTTATTTCCTTCATGAATGAGACAGACAAAGAGAGCGAGCGTGCATTTCTCAAGGGTTCCAATGCTGTGATCCATCCCAGCCAACATCAGATCATGGGTAAGCATGTGTCCAGCATAATCAGGAAGGTCTCTAGACTTGAATCAGGAACCTTCTCCTATGGGATTGCTTCATAGGGCATTATGCCACTCGCTGACTGCCAAGATGGGATAATTGAATCATTAATAATTTCAGTATAGGGACCAGCAGTTGGCATAATGGCTATGTTCCTGTACTCCTATGTAGTCAACTATGGTTCGAGTCCCAGATCTGGTGGCTTAAACTCATGCTGGGCATGTGTGTGTGCAAGTCCAAGAACACGAGAGGAGAATGGAGGAGAAGGGATTGCGGCACAGCCAACCCCTCTAGGGGGTGATTTCTCATTTTCTGTCTGTCTGTTTCTCTCTGTCTTTCTGGTGAGTGCATGTGCCCTATAGCAAAAACCTCTCAAAATAATAATATTATAATAATAATAATAATAATAATTTCATTATAAAAATCTGAGACCTAAAAATCTTTTGTGATAGCATAACCATACATACTATTACCATTCTTAAAAATAAATGATTATTTAATATCATCAAATAGCTAATGCATTCAAAAGGGATTAAATCTCTGGTCAAAAACACCTTTTTGTCTCTATTTATTTATTTATTTAAATTTGCCAAAAGACAAATTGTGTGTGTGTGTGTGAGAGAGAGAGAGAAAGAGAGAGAGAAAAGGAGAAAGCATCCCCTAATAGGGCATGGTCATGCTATAATCCCTTTTCCTTCATCCTGCCTCCCTTAGGGATTTTGGGCACACTTGCACATGTGCCTGGCCTGTTCCACAAGCTGTCAGGCATGGGACTCAAACTGCACAGCTGGCCATAAGGCCGTAGCCACCTTAACCACTGTACCACTGACTGGCCTCGAAAAACATTTATCTTAAATATCAGCAATATGTCTTCTATTTTAATTTTGTTTCAATTTCACATTCTTGTTTTTATATTCAAATTAATATATATGTAATGCTTTCTGTTACGGTACTGAAAAACTTATTTTGTTCTATTGCTAGTTATCTGATTATCTTCCTATTTATAAACATATATAAAGAGATGCCTAGAATTGCACTTATATGAAATAGGGAAAGCTATTTTGGGAGGTGGAATCCAAGTTGATTTTTCTTTAAAATGTGTATATATGCATGCTTTTAGATATTGCCTGGATTTCTCATAACTATGTGTGTATATATATATATATATATTCTTTTTCAAAATTAACTCATTTTATAATATAATGAGGCCACATGCCAATGCTAAGTTCAATAATATGCATAATTTGAATTTAAATAATATAGCTCAGGACCAGCAGATGGTATAGCTGTTAAGTCACTTGAGTCTCACATGGCTGAAAGCAGTTCGAATCCTAGGCCTGGTGGTTTCAAATCCCACTGGTCACATATGCATGCATGCCCAGGATCCCAGGAGGAGGACTATAGCATGGCCATCCCCCCTGGGGTGTTTTCCCAGTTTCTCTCTCCTCCCCTCTCCTCTCCTCTTCTCTCCTCCCTCTTTCTCTTTCTCTCTCCCCCCCCCAACAAGTACACACACCCTAAAGGGGGAAAAAAAAAACTCTGAAAAAATAAAATAATGTAGTTCAGGGTCAGCAGGTAGTGTGGAGGTTGGGGGGGCTGGATCCCACATGCCCAACTGTTCAGTTCACATCCCAGACCTAGTGGCTTCAACAATACGCTGGATGCATGTGCATGCATGCAGGAGAGGGAATTGTGGTGTGGCCAAACACCCTGAGGGGTGCTTTCTCATTTTTCTCTGTCTCTTTGCATGTATCTTACAACAAAAAACAAAATAAAACAAAATAAAAGTAGTTCCTATGGTTAAATATTGGGTTGTCAGGAAAGTCATGACGCATTTTTGCATAGAAAAACACATCATGACTTTTCTGTCAACCTAATATAACATACATTATCAGAATAGTCTAAATTTATTGCAAGTGGCAAACAGCTGTATAATCTCAGTGGCTTAAAGCAATAAAGACTTGTTTCTTCATTATACTGCATATTTGATGAAGATCAAGAGAGAAGTAGGATCTGTAAACTATAGTCATTTAGGGATCACACCTGTGTAAGCAAATGGCTTCTTTACAGGTATTGGTTATCATCTCAAGGTGGGGTGGGGTGGAGGGAGTTTGAAGGATCTTGTAAATGTCATCCTCAGCCAACAGGTCACCTCAACTCATTTCTTGTTGGCCAGCCCTAATCAGATGGCCCTACCCAGCACTAGGGGGGTGATGAAGTGCTTTCTTATTAACATCTAGAGGTGAGTAAAGACTAGAAATGTTTGTCAGACTTCACTAATGCCTACCACAATAGTTTAGAAATTTCCACACATGGTCTGCCTAGTTTAGATATATGATTCTCCTATTTATATTATCTTTCTTTTTCCAATTTCATCTACCAAGTTCATCTGCTATTACTGTGTTGCTAACAGATATACCTGAGACTGAGTGAATTTACACAGAAATAGAGTTCATTCACTAACAGTTTGGAGGTCCAAGGACTTGTTGCTGACTTCTGTTGAGTCTACAGTATGGTGGAAGGCAGGATCTTTAGTACAGTGGCTGTCCCAAAGTCTCTGTATCTATATATATATCCATGTGTTTCTCTTATTCTTATTTATATTCATGTGGCTCCTGCCTGCCACTTCTTATCTCTTTATATACATACCAGTCTCACTCATGGAGACGCTTCCCTAATGACTCCATCACACCCAAAGACTTAATCCTGGACACCATAAAAAGATTAAGTTTTAATTTAGCCCCTATACAATTGAGAGACATCTAGTCACTGCCCACTAACATCAAATTTTAAACCATAGCAACAGCACGTAGAGTCAGCTCTCAATACTCAAAGACGATGTACCAAGCACTAGGATAAGGACTGGATGAGAGAAATTACTTCCTCAGTAGTTTTATTAGGTAAGCTTCACATCACAGTTTACAAGTACATGCCTGCCACTACTGCATGCTGTCACCTGGCATGGAAAGTTAGGACGTCAGCCCTGTATGAACCGCTGCCAAAAAGAAGTCAAGGAAATTGGTCTTGATTCCATTAGGAAACTTTTCAGACTTCTCAGTTATAGTGGAGAAATCATAGACAGCTTATATATTTATTTAGATATCATTATGAGAATTATAGTGAGTTCATTTCTCCAACTTAGCTACTTCTAATCATCTTCAGTAAGAGTAATGCCAAACTTTGGTATTTTTTTAACATAGTTTTTTTCTTAATATGTTAAAGACAGATGTTTATTATGACTTTTTTAAGAAAAAAATAAGCAAAATATAAATTACTCAATACTGAAATGTCCAATGATACCTACTGTCAGTTTAGGGCATATGCCCAGGTAGATTGTTCCTTATACCTATTCATAATATATTCTCGAATTCACAGTGTCAATATAAAGTAGATATTCATAATTTAATGCACTTTAATTCAATATGTAATGCCACTTTAAAATAGTTCACAATGTCATAAATATTTTTCTAGGTTACAGTGCAGTGCTATACAAATCATTCTCTGTACCTGAATTGTGTAAAATTTTACAGTAGTTGATTTAATCATTTTATATTGTTGAGCATTTACATTGGTTCTAATATATGTAAATATATATGTAACTGGAAGTACATACTGTACTCAGCCTTAGAATTTCTGTTGGATAAATTACTAGGGAAATTGCTGAGTCAAAATATATTTATGTTTTTAGACTTTTGATGTTTCATTCTGATTTATCTTCCAAACTATATAGCAGTGTATACTCCCACCAGAAATGCATCAGAGCCCTGCGTACCCTAGAAACTGTGTGTTAATTAGGGAACTGGGTATGGCTGCTAGTCAAAGCCCTGGAATCACAGTGCTTTGCATTTCTTAGATGCGGCAACAACATTTTCAAAGACAAGCAGTTCAGGGATGACTGGCAGCTCCTTGATATCATCCATGACCCATGGTTCTTCTGTCTCTTGCCTTTTTTTTGTTTGTTTCTGTTGTTGTTGATCTTTTTTGTTTTGTTTTTGTGTTGATTTTTTATAATATGGCCTCTTTCAAAAATGTATCTTACAGCCATATCATTGTAACACCGACCACTGTATTTACATTCACATCAATGAGTCAGAATGAAAGGGGAAACATGGATTTGTAAAATTGTAAAACCTGCCACCTGAGGGAGCTTTCCTGAAAGAGGTCATTTTAGGAACCCCCCAACTAATGAATCTTTTTTAAAGAATTATTTTATTTCAACTTCATTTATTTGTTTACTTATTTTAATTTGACAGAGAGGGAACAGAGAGAGAGGGACAGAGAGAGAGAGAGAGAGAAAGTGAGAAAGCAAGTTGTCAGATCTGGGACTTGAATTGTGTTCCGGCCATGTGGGAGTCCAGCATCTTTAACCACCATGCCACCTGCCGGCCCCCCTAATGTTTCTTTTTAGACATCTTGACCACTCCCATCTGTATAAGAGGGTTGAAGATGTAGTCTTTCACTAGATATATTTTGTTTCCAGCATGATAGATGGCACTGCCCCATAGGGAGCAGTGGAAAATTGATATTGAGTAGGAAATTAGCACCTTCCATCAAATTGCTGTGTGTACACATAAAAATATATACATTTAAGTCTTCATCAATAGGTCAGAATTATGTCTTTTTTGTTTTTATTTTCTTTTTAAAAATGTTTTCCTTAAATACATTTATTTATTTTTAATGCCAGAAGGCACTTGTGTGCGTATGCATGTGTGTGAGGGGAAAAGAGGGGGGGAGGGAGAAAGAGGAAATGACAAAGAGGGAAAAAGCAGTCCCCAATAGGGCTGGTCATGGTACAACCCATTTTTCAACAGTTCCTCATTCTGTCAGGATAATGGGCAGAAATGTGTGCAGCATGCTTTTCAAGCCTCTGGGGCTGGGATTTGAACACTAGTTTGCCATTTGGGTTTCAGCTATCTCTCTACAGCTCTTAATCACTGTACCTCAAAGCCAGACCTAGTTTTTGCTTTTTTGGTCAACATCTGCTAGTGGTTTATTATTACAGCAGTGAGCTACATAACGTTTTGGTCAATAGTGAACTGCATATACAACAGTGGTCCCCTAAGATTATACCTGATAGCCCAGGTGTTTAGCAGGCTGTGCTGTCTCATCCTGTGTAAATGCACTCTGTGATATACAATGACGAACTCTCCTAACAAGCATTTTGCAGGATGCATCTTCAGCATTAAGCTACATATGACTGTAAATTTCTTTTGACAAGCTTAAAAAGACCAAGGGAAAATTGAAGTAGATTTAGGCCATGGGAACAGATTTCTAAAGTAAGAAGAATTGAATATCCAATAACTTTATACAAAGATAAATTGTAAAGATGTTGTTATAAATTCAAAGGGTACATGTATAACTAGATTAATTATCGAATATACCTTTATTTTCTCTACAGAAAAAGAAGAGCAATTTATCTATTTAGTAA
Source organism: Tupaia belangeri chinensis (assembly GCF_000334495.1). NCBI lineage: Eukaryota > Metazoa > Chordata > Mammalia > Scandentia > Tupaiidae > Tupaia > Tupaia belangeri. The sequence continues at coordinate 3,396,045 of NW_006160032.1, forward strand.
TTTATAAAAAGAATTTTTAGAGTATTTTGAAAAATCACCCAGAAAAAATGAACTGAAAGTCCTGATTGAAAATGATAAATGATCTTTCAAATTACTAAGTCACTTGCGGCAGGTTCCCTAATAGTTTAATCTACTCTTCTAGTACCTCTCATTATACCTTTTAATAATAAACTATCCCTGAAGGTAATTATCTCTTCCATTTGGTTTCTTAGAGCCCTATGTCTGATAAACCTTCTCCTAAATGTAGTTTTAAAAAACATAAGCCACATAATAAATGTGCTAACATGTTTGAACAACTATTAATTTCGGAGTTTTCAACATCTTTGGATCATTAGGAGATTCCTGTATTTGACAACGTGCTTTCCACAGCATAGCCAAGTTAACAGACAGTGGAGCCAAACAAGATATACCTGCAAGGAAGTTGTGAGATTTAAATGGAACATCAGGACCATCTCTTAGTCTACAACCTTGGGTAAATTTCTTAATTACTCATTCATTCATTCATTCATTCATTTATTAGGTTTTTACCATAGAGTGTATGTGCTCAGTGGAGAGAGACAGAGAGAGGAAAAGTGAGAGATCACCCTCAGGAGGGATGGCCATATGGCAATGTCTTCTCCATTCTCCTTAAGGGACTTTGGGCACTCACACATATGCACCTGGCATTATCTTCAAGCCTCCAGATCTGGGACTTGAACCATAGTCGACCCTGTGGGAGTCCAGCACTTTACTATGCCACCTGCTGGTCCAAATTTTTGGATTCTTAGGAGTCTTAGATTCTCTAAAGGAAAGTGGAGTGAGTACCTGATTTATAGTTGGCATAGGAATTATGGATGGTAATAGATAGAAAAGTACTTTGTGCATAATAGACTCCATCCAAACAAAAAGTGATAGTATAAGCATCATATTAGCAAGACACTTATAGAAGGAGGAATGTTTGCAGTACAATTTCTGTTTTCTTAGAGGCAAAGGTACAAACAATCTATTTTAATTTTTAAAGATGTTATAACTTTCTAGAGGGCCTCAAGGGTCTTCCATGAAATGTAGAAATATGAAGACAAGTTTACCTTAAATTTCTCTCTTGAGAGTTACTGCGATTCAATTTTAGAGTTCTGTGAACAAGCTACAAAGCTTTGACATAAAATTTGATATGTTTAAGAACCTGTCATAATTTGGGAACCAGCAGTTAGCGTAATGGCTATGTCACTGGACTCCCATGTAGTCGACCGCGGTTCACGTCCTGGACCCGGGGGCTTAAACTCACGCCGGGCGCATGTGCGTTCGTGCCCAAGATCCCAAGACGAGAATGGAGGAGAAGGGATTGTGGCATGACCATCCCTCTTGGGGAGTGATTTCTTGCTTTCTGTCTCTCTGTCTCTCTCTGTCTGTCTGGTGAACGCATGCGCCCTATAGCGAAAACCTCTCCAAAAAAAAAAAAAAAGAATCTGTCATAATTTAATAAATAGTACAGTGTTGTCTGTTAAAAAACATAACATTATGTAATAAATTGTAATTTTTACTTAATAATGTGAAGGCATTTCTGGACTCAGGATTGGGTGCCCATTTATGACAGTAAATTTGAAGATTCTACCTTGAGTTCCAAATCAGCATCTCTAGAGCTTCTTCTAACTTGGTCGAGTGAATGTTTACTGGGAAAGAAGTGCTTTCTTATTAACATCTAGAGGTGAGTAAAGACTAGAAATGTTTGTCAGACTTCACTAATGCCTACCACAATAGTTTAGAAATTTCCACACATGGTCTGCCTAGTTTAGATATATGATTCTCCTATTTATATTATCTTTCTTTTTCCAATTTCATCTACCAAGTTCATCTGCTATTACTGTGTTGCTAACAGATATACCTGAGACTGAGTGAATTTACACAGAAATAGAGTTCATTCACTAACAGTTTGGAGGTCCAAGGACTTGTTGCTGACTTCTGTTGAGTCTACAGTATGGTGGAAGGCAGGATCTTTAGTACAGTGGCTGTCCCAAAGTCTCTGTATCTATATATATATCCATGTGTTTCTCTTATTCTTATTTATATTCATGTGGCTCCTGCCTGCCACTTCTTATCTCTTTATATACATACCAGTCTCACTCATGGAGACGCTTCCCTAATGACTCCATCACACCCAAAGACTTAATCCTGGACACCATAAAAAGATTAAGTTTTAATTTAGCCCCTATACAATTGAGAGACATCTAGTCACTGCCCACTAACATCAAATTTTAAACCATAGCAACAGCACGTAGAGTCAGCTCTCAATACTCAAAGACGATGTACCAAGCACTAGGATAAGGACTGGATGAGAGAAATTACTTCCTCAGTAGTTTTATTAGGTAAGCTTCACATCACAGTTTACAAGTACATGCCTGCCACTACTGCATGCTGTCACCTGGCATGGAAAGTTAGGACGTCAGCCCTGTATGAACCGCTGCCAAAAAGAAGTCAAGGAAATTGGTCTTGATTCCATTAGGAAACTTTTCAGACTTCTCAGTTATAGTGGAGAAATCATAGACAGCTTATATATTTATTTAGATATCATTATGAGAATTATAGTGAGTTCATTTCTCCAACTTAGCTACTTCTAATCATCTTCAGTAAGAGTAATGCCAAACTTTGGTATTTTTTTAACATAGTTTTTTTCTTAATATGTTAAAGACAGATGTTTATTATGACTTTTTTAAGAAAAAAATAAGCAAAATATAAATTACTCAATACTGAAATGTCCAATGATACCTACTGTCAGTTTAGGGCATATGCCCAGGTAGATTGTTCCTTATACCTATTCATAATATATTCTCGAATTCACAGTGTCAATATAAAGTAGATATTCATAATTTAATGCACTTTAATTCAATATGTAATGCCACTTTAAAATAGTTCACAATGTCATAAATATTTTTCTAGGTTACAGTGCAGTGCTATACAAATCATTCTCTGTACCTGAATTGTGTAAAATTTTACAGTAGTTGATTTAATCATTTTATATTGTTGAGCATTTACATTGGTTCTAATATATGTAAATATATATGTAACTGGAAGTACATACTGTACTCAGCCTTAGAATTTCTGTTGGATAAATTACTAGGGAAATTGCTGAGTCAAAATATATTTATGTTTTTAGACTTTTGATGTTTCATTCTGATTTATCTTCCAAACTATATAGCAGTGTATACTCCCACCAGAAATGCATCAGAGCCCTGCGTACCCTAGAAACTGTGTGTTAATTAGGGAACTGGGTATGGCTGCTAGTCAAAGCCCTGGAATCACAGTGCTTTGCATTTCTTAGATGCGGCAACAACATTTTCAAAGACAAGCAGTTCAGGGATGACTGGCAGCTCCTTGATATCATCCATGACCCATGGTTCTTCTGTCTCTTGCCTTTTTTTTGTTTGTTTCTGTTGTTGTTGATCTTTTTTGTTTTGTTTTTGTGTTGATTTTTTATAATATGGCCTCTTTCAAAAATGTATCTTACAGCCATATCATTGTAACACCGACCACTGTATTTACATTCACATCAATGAGTCAGAATGAAAGGGGAAACATGGATTTGTAAAATTGTAAAACCTGCCACCTGAGGGAGCTTTCCTGAAAGAGGTCATTTTAGGAACCCCCCAACTAATGAATCTTTTTTAAAGAATTATTTTATTTCAACTTCATTTATTTGTTTACTTATTTTAATTTGACAGAGAGGGAACAGAGAGAGAGGGACAGAGAGAGAGAGAGAGAGAAAGTGAGAAAGCAAGTTGTCAGATCTGGGACTTGAATTGTGTTCCGGCCATGTGGGAGTCCAGCATCTTTAACCACCATGCCACCTGCCGGCCCCCCTAATGTTTCTTTTTAGACATCTTGACCACTCCCATCTGTATAAGAGGGTTGAAGATGTAGTCTTTCACTAGATATATTTTGTTTCCAGCATGATAGATGGCACTGCCCCATAGGGAGCAGTGGAAAATTGATATTGAGTAGGAAATTAGCACCTTCCATCAAATTGCTGTGTGTACACATAAAAATATATACATTTAAGTCTTCATCAATAGGTCAGAATTATGTCTTTTTTGTTTTTATTTTCTTTTTAAAAATGTTTTCCTTAAATACATTTATTTATTTTTAATGCCAGAAGGCACTTGTGTGCGTATGCATGTGTGTGAGGGGAAAAGAGGGGGGGAGGGAGAAAGAGGAAATGACAAAGAGGGAAAAAGCAGTCCCCAATAGGGCTGGTCATGGTACAACCCATTTTTCAACAGTTCCTCATTCTGTCAGGATAATGGGCAGAAATGTGTGCAGCATGCTTTTCAAGCCTCTGGGGCTGGGATTTGAACACTAGTTTGCCATTTGGGTTTCAGCTATCTCTCTACAGCTCTTAATCACTGTACCTCAAAGCCAGACCTAGTTTTTGCTTTTTTGGTCAACATCTGCTAGTGGTTTATTATTACAGCAGTGAGCTACATAACGTTTTGGTCAATAGTGAACTGCATATACAACAGTGGTCCCCTAAGATTATACCTGATAGCCCAGGTGTTTAGCAGGCTGTGCTGTCTCATCCTGTGTAAATGCACTCTGTGATATACAATGACGAACTCTCCTAACAAGCATTTTGCAGGATGCATCTTCAGCATTAAGCTACATATGACTGTAAATTTCTTTTGACAAGCTTAAAAAGACCAAGGGAAAATTGAAGTAGATTTAGGCCATGGGAACAGATTTCTAAAGTAAGAAGAATTGAATATCCAATAACTTTATACAAAGATAAATTGTAAAGATGTTGTTATAAATTCAAAGGGTACATGTATAACTAGATTAATTATCGAATATACCTTTATTTTCTCTACAGAAAAAGAAGAGCAATTTATCTATTTAGTAATTTATAAAAAGAATTTTTAGAGTATTTTGAAAAATCACCCAGAAAAAATGAACTGAAAGTCCTGATTGAAAATGATAAATGATCTTTCAAATTACTAAGTCACTTGCGGCAGGTTCCCTAATAGTTTAATCTACTCTTCTAGTACCTCTCATTATACCTTTTAATAATAAACTATCCCTGAAGGTAATTATCTCTTCCATTTGGTTTCTTAGAGCCCTATGTCTGATAAACCTTCTCCTAAATGTAGTTTTAAAAAACATAAGCCACATAATAAATGTGCTAACATGTTTGAACAACTATTAATTTCGGAGTTTTCAACATCTTTGGATCATTAGGAGATTCCTGTATTTGACAACGTGCTTTCCACAGCATAGCCAAGTTAACAGACAGTGGAGCCAAACAAGATATACCTGCAAGGAAGTTGTGAGATTTAAATGGAACATCAGGACCATCTCTTAGTCTACAACCTTGGGTAAATTTCTTAATTACTCATTCATTCATTCATTCATTCATTTATTAGGTTTTTACCATAGAGTGTATGTGCTCAGTGGAGAGAGACAGAGAGAGGAAAAGTGAGAGATCACCCTCAGGAGGGATGGCCATATGGCAATGTCTTCTCCATTCTCCTTAAGGGACTTTGGGCACTCACACATATGCACCTGGCATTATCTTCAAGCCTCCAGATCTGGGACTTGAACCATAGTCGACCCTGTGGGAGTCCAGCACTTTACTATGCCACCTGCTGGTCCAAATTTTTGGATTCTTAGGAGTCTTAGATTCTCTAAAGGAAAGTGGAGTGAGTACCTGATTTATAGTTGGCATAGGAATTATGGATGGTAATAGATAGAAAAGTACTTTGTGCATAATAGACTCCATCCAAACAAAAAGTGATAGTATAAGCATCATATTAGCAAGACACTTATAGAAGGAGGAATGTTTGCAGTACAATTTCTGTTTTCTTAGAGGCAAAGGTACAAACAATCTATTTTAATTTTTAAAGATGTTATAACTTTCTAGAGGGCCTCAAGGGTCTTCCATGAAATGTAGAAATATGAAGACAAGTTTACCTTAAATTTCTCTCTTGAGAGTTACTGCGATTCAATTTTAGAGTTCTGTGAACAAGCTACAAAGCTTTGACATAAAATTTGATATGTTTAAGAACCTGTCATAATTTGGGAACCAGCAGTTAGCGTAATGGCTATGTCACTGGACTCCCATGTAGTCGACCGCGGTTCACGTCCTGGACCCGGGGGCTTAAACTCACGCCGGGCGCATGTGCGTTCGTGCCCAAGATCCCAAGACGAGAATGGAGGAGAAGGGATTGTGGCATGACCATCCCTCTTGGGGAGTGATTTCTTGCTTTCTGTCTCTCTGTCTCTCTCTGTCTGTCTGGTGAACGCATGCGCCCTATAGCGAAAACCTCTCCAAAAAAAAAAAAAAAGAATCTGTCATAATTTAATAAATAGTACAGTGTTGTCTGTTAAAAAACATAACATTATGTAATAAATTGTAATTTTTACTTAATAATGTGAAGGCATTTCTGGACTCAGGATTGGGTGCCCATTTATGACAGTAAATTTGAAGATTCTACCTTGAGTTCCAAATCAGCATCTCTAGAGCTTCTTCTAACTTGGTCGAGTGAATGTTTACTGGGAAAGA
>NW_006160032.1:3402604-3403556 GCF_000334495.1 Tupaia belangeri chinensis
AAGTGACTTAGATTTTCAGTAACATTAGTCCTGGGCCTATCTAGCTTCAGTGAGGAACCTGGAAACCACACTAGATATTTCTGTAGAGGAAGTTAAATACAAGAATTTGGTTATGGGGACCAGCTGTTAGCGTAATGGCTGTCGCTGGAATCCCATGTAGCCGACCGCGGTTCGAGTCCCAGACCCGGTGGCTTAAACTCACGCCGGGCATTTGTGCATCTGTGCCCAAGATCCTGAGAGAAGGATGAAGGAGAAGGGATTGCAGCGTGTTCATCCCCCCAGTGAGTGATTTCTCACTTTTTTTCTCTCTATCTCTCTCTTTCTGCTTTCTGGCAAGCACACATGCCCTATAGCAAAAAACCTCTCCAAAAAAAAAAAAAAAAAAATTTGGTTATGAAGGTATGAGAGGACAGAATGAATACCAAAAGACCATTGAGGCACTCCAAAGGCAGAAATGGCCAGAGACAGCTACTGCTTCTTGGGCTGGGGGAACAAGTAAGTGGTTGGGGTTAGCAGAACTGGAATGATTAGAAGCAGGGCTTTGCAAAATTAGGATTCAGCCATGTGAGGTGGCATGCTACCCACATACTACTATTTCTTTAGGCCCCATAGAACTGTGAGTCTTTCCTTTAAGAAATAAATGCTGCCAACATGGTGCTGCTTTCTTAGGAAAGCCATGAGACTAGTTCAGGGAGATTTAAAAGAAGTTGGAGGCTGGAATTTATTGCTGCTGCAGGACCAAGAGTACCTGATAGGAAAGTTTGGGACCTCCTATCTTTTATTATGAGTACAATATAAGAAATGCAATTGTTTGACCAGTAGCTATCTTTATCTTGGTGCTTCCTTCCCCCAGCTAAAGCAAAGTGTTTGCCAGCTTGGTCACAGAATCTTTTGTGATGCAAAATTAGGAGAAGTGGGCTGGGTGTAGATAGTTCTTCAGGAGTGAGGGAAA
>NW_006160032.1:3403587-3405863 GCF_000334495.1 Tupaia belangeri chinensis
AAAGATGATTCCAGAAAGATTAGTTCAATGTACAAAGGAGATAAAAGTGAGGAGAAAAACAAATGCCAGTAGACTAGGATTGAAAGAAAAAGGTTTAAGACTCCAAAGTTTACATGACTTTACAATAGTATAGAGGGCTGGCCTCATAGCCTGGTGATGAAGAGAGTAGGATGTCTCCTGAGTGACCACGATTCACATACCGGCTTCAGCAGCTTGAAAAATAGGCTGGGCACTTGTGTGTGCATGCTCAAAATCCCAGCAAGATGGAGAAATGGAGAAGATGTTGTGGCATGATCATGTCCCATGGAGGGGTGCTTTCTCACACTTTCTCTTTCTGTCTTTCCCTGTTATTCAATAGCACATCTGCCTTCTGGCGATAAAAAACTTAAAACACAAACAAAAGACCAGACAGAGTAAAAAAAAAATTGAAAATTGGAGAGAAGACTAGGCCATGGCGTGGTGGTTAAGGAAGTTGGATCCCACATGGCCAGCAGTTTGAAAAACACCAAACACTAGTGCATGTTTGCCAAAGGTCCCCAAATGAGGGAGAAATAGAGGAGAAAGGATTACAGTGTGACCATCCAACATGGGGGGAGAGGGTTGGTGTTGCTTTCTCATTTCCCCTTCTCTCTCACCATGTTTCTTTCTGGAGAGTGCATGCATGTTCTGGCAAAAACTAAAAAAATATAAATATGTATCTAAGGAAATGGTTTCTAGAAGAACTGGTATGGGTATCAAGAGATGCAAATAAAAGATGGCATTTCTTTATAGGCAGCTACTGGCGGGCTGTGTGATCCAGGTGGAAACAGAGCCATGTGGGTCTCAGCCCAGTTACTGTTACTTAGTTTGCACACAAAAGAAGGTCCATACTTTGTTCGAGTTCTGTAGAAAATACCTGTTTATATTTCTGCCCATGGAATGTTTTCATGATGTTTCAAATTTGTATTAAATACAGGCAGAAGACTACCCAAATGAAACCTCTCCTTTATGTTAGGAAAAAGAAGGTAAATTCATGGAATGAAAAAGATGATGTTAACTAATCATCCTAAAATATCATTAAAGTTCTTTAACAAAACATTATTAAAGTTCTTTAACAGTTGTGCCTAGGTTCATCCTTTAATTGATAAAATGTTGGCACGATTCAAAAGAACAAATGGTAATATCTAAATGTTAGTAGATGTCAGAATGAGTATGTTGTTCTCTACTGACATCTAAAAATAATAATAAAAACATGTAGTCCCTCTGACAACCCAATATAAAAGAACACTCAACCTTATCATATTACTGAGAAATAACAAACACATTAAAATATTAAGAAAACATGGTTAACAAGTAGCTTTCAAATTTTGAAAAGCAATTGAATAAAAAACAGACATTTGGGGCTAGCCTGTGTTACCACTGTAGAATCTTTTTCAAAATCTTTTTGCTTTCAGATTCAGTTTTTTAAGTATACCCATGATTGCCAAAGCTTTCATCTCTGCACTGGAGCCCAAATGTACATTAAAAATAAAAGTGAGCCAGCAAACAATGGTTGTGATTTACTTTCATTCAAAGAGTTTGCCTGGCTTAAACCATCTAGACTTTTGGACACTTTGAATAGTATCTTAGGAGGAAGCTTCCAATGCCTAGGACAACTTTTTGTAAATTTGGTTAAGTGCTTAGATACAACTTTGTATCACTCAATCACTCTCAGTGTATCTTACTAAACTAAGGCCTTAACAGAGTTCATTGACCTTTCCTCAGCCTCAGTTCTTCACCAGCTTAATGAGGAAACCAGTAGTAACTATGTCACAGACTTCCTAAAAGAATCAACTGAAATAATGCTTGAGAACAGCTGAAATGTTAGAGTCGATACTTACTAGCTTTATTATTAGCAGTTCTATATGGCTTCTAATATCAAGAGCATTGTTGAGGTAAGTGGAGATTTTGGAGTTACAGTATTTTACCCATCAACCATTTCTGTTGTGAAGAACTATCTTCTTAACCAATATTAATTTATGGTACTTTTTACTGTTTAAAATGAGTTTAACAAATCTATGTTTATATTCTATGATAGTTCTCAAAAAATAGCTTATCTTCCCCCTGATAACACTCAGATTAGAGGTTACTTATATATTTTTCAAAACAGGACTTCTTGGCCTTAATATTTTAAATATTATTATGATGATGATTAGGAGGTAATTACAAGCTCCAAGTAACAGGGGCTGACAGGTGGCATGGTAGTTAAGATGCTGGACTCACATGGCTGACCTCGGTTTGCATCCTAGACCTGGCAA
>NW_006160032.1:3405877-3457113 GCF_000334495.1 Tupaia belangeri chinensis
TGGTCTCATATTCTCTCTGTCTCTCACTGGGCAAATTACAATAATACTAAACATTTAAAAATTTTAAAAGTAGTAATATAAAAGCTATAGGATGTGAAAATCTTCCATATTTCCACTTCTGTATTTCTGTTACTTTTACAAAGCCCCTCTTTCTTCTTACTTCATCTCTTAATGGCAAGCCTTCACTCTTAACCAACCACATTAGACATTTTACATACACTATTTCTTTTCACTGTCTGTCCCTTCTGCCTATAATAATGCTCCTTGTTTTAAAAATTCATGTTCACTGGAGGCAGCAGGTAGCGTAGTGGCCAAAGCGCTGGACTCCCACATGGTTGACCATGGCTCTAGTCCCAGACTCAGTGGCATAAAAATCACATGGGGCATGTGTGCATGTAAGCACAAAATTCTACGAGAAGAATGGAGGAGGAGTGATTGTGGTGTGGCCATTCATCTCTGGAGGGTGATTTCCCTCTTTCCTTTTCTCCGTCTCTCTCCTGCAAATGTACACTCCCTTTGGCAAAAATCTTGAAAAAAAAAAAATTCCTGCTCACTATTTTTTCTTTATATCACCCTTTAGAAAACATACATGATAAAACACATGCATATGTAAACACAAATGCACGCACATAAAGACACACATATGACCAGTTATGAATCTTTTCACATAACCACCGATGGTTAGAAACAGAATACGTAGCTAGAATGGATCTTATGTTTTAAAAATTGTTGTTTTTGTCATAGGGTGCGTGTACTCACTAAAGAGGGAGAAAGACAGAGAGAGGGAACGTGAGAAATTACCCCTTGGGGGATGGCCATGCTACAGTCCTTCCTTCCTCCATTCTCTTCTCAGGATGCTGGGCACTCATGCACACCCGCCTGGCATGATTTTCAAGCTGCAGACCCAGGACTCAGACAGTGGTGGCCATGTGGGAGTCCAGACCCTTACTCACCATGCCTGATGGTGGCCTTGCTAGAAGGAACCTTATTGAATGTCACCTTCTACTTCTGTATGTAGAAGATGTAGAAATTGAAACTCTAGCGTAAACAAGCTCAAATGACACCCGGACTAGACTGGGGTCCATTTTACTTCCTTAGGTCTGGTTGACAACTCTTTCCAAGGTAGCATGTTCAACAATTATCTGATAAGTACTGACTGAGCACCATCTAAGTGCCTGGCACCATACCAGGCACTGGAGATATGAATGAAAATACTGACAAAAGGTCTACCTTCCCAACTCAAATGGGGGGAGACAACTTCAAAACAAAACATGTAAGCCAATACAGAGGGCCACTTTTAGACAGAGAGCAAGTGGCATCTGTGGCCCATTGTCAGGAGTAGAAGGCTGAGTATTTCTGTTCCCTGCATCTTGATATCAGAGTCAACAAGTGCAGCCCAGCCCATCTAAGCACTGAGTGGAACAGTGTTCTCACAGAGAGAGGTAGCAAGATCAGCTCTGGGAGCCAGCTTCAGCCTCCACAGCTAGCTGGGGCCTCCCAGAAGCTGATGCAGGGCAACTACCTATTCACGACACTCATCCCTCTTATGCTGCAGCAAGAAAACCCAGTCCTTCCCAAAGGAGACATAAATGTGGGGGCTGGCCAGGTGCCATCTGACACATGCACTTCAGTAGAACAGAGGCATACACACTGAGTCTGAAACAGAGCTTTCCCACACGAAGTGGTAAGTCCAGCGCAGGCTGTGAAGACTTTCTCTCAGAAGGAGAGTCCCAGGCCTTAGGCATCCTAGAAGTGGTTGAAAGATTGTGTAAATGAGACTTCCTTTGCCAGTGCACACCTCACTCCACCTACTCTGCATAATTGTGCTAGGCTCCGGACTGGACTCTGCAGTCACGTCCTCCTCATTCCTTTATAACTACAGATCACCTGCTGTTAGGTCACTGATCTGGCCCCATTGGGAATTCCAAACTTCACTTTTTGCTCTTCAGTCCCATTGACCTCTTTTGGTTTCTTCATTAACATGGCATTCCCCATGTTTTTAGCAGACTGGTCTTTAAATTGGGGGCACAAGAAGATTGTTCAGGAGGTTCCACAGGCATGGATAGTTTTAAAGCAATTTATTTCTTCAACTATTCTCCTTTCTAAAACTGCCTTCTTTTTTTTTTTTTTTTGGAGAGATTTTCACTGTAGGGCGCTTGCGCTCGCCAGACAGACAGAGAGAGACATAGAGACAGAAAGCGAGAAATCACCCCCCGGGGGGATGGTCACGCCGCAATCCCTTCTCCTCCATTCTCCTCTCGGGATCCTGGGCACGCACGCACACGCGCCCGGCATGAGTTTTTTAAGCCACCGGGTCTGGGACACGAACCGCGGTCGACTACGTGGGAGTCCAGCGACATAGCCATTACGCTAACTGCTGGTTCCCTAAAACTGCCTTCTTGAGAACCTGTTTGTTGCCTATCAGTTCTTCACTCCAGCTCCCCTTGTGTGGTGCTCATCTCGTGTTGCACAAAAAAGGTAAACTGGTACTCTGTCCAAATCTCAGTATGAAAACTCCCAGAGAGAATATGAAAATGCAGAGATTTCATGAGGAAGTGAAGTGAGGTCATTGTATTTCATCCTGCATATACATTCATGAAAGAGCTCAGTGTCTGTTTATCTGTCTACCCAGCTCTCCATCTATCATCTCTCCTTCTACCCAGTATACCGAAATACTAAGTATCTACTGTGTGCTTATTATTCAGAGAATATATCAGTGAATAGCAGATACAAGTTCCTGCCCTTTTAAAACTTACATTCTGGTGGCAAACTTTCTTCCTTCTTGCTTTCCTTTATTCAATTCAGCTTAAATAATAATTAATAAGTGAGAAAGTTGTCACAGTAAGGAACATTATCACTTTTTTTAAATGAAAAACTAAAGTCAAACATCTTTCTGATGGAAGATACATTTGATGGCAAAGACTGGTTGGGCAATGAGAGTTAGCTTTGTCTATTAGCTTATATAGTGAGCATTTCCCATAAGTTGAAGGAACTAAATCTAAAGCTGGAAACTTTTGTGGAAAAGTTGTATATTTAAAGTGCATGTGTGGTATACATTACTGCTGGAAAACACGTAACTTGCCACTCTTCAATCAAACGATAGTTTAAAATGTAGATATCAATTTAAAATGTGCAAAAATGTGATTTTTCAAAATTATTTTGGAGCATACATAATCAAACATTTTGAAGATCACTATGCTAGGGTTCTTCAGTCTCAGGCTGATTGGTTATGGGGGGAGCTCAAGAATCCCTTGAGTATACTTTCTTGATTACCAGGAGGCCAGCATACAATGTGTACATTTCTTTCCTAGTAGAAAAAGGAAAGGAAAGGAAGGCATTGGGTCATTGAAAAAGTCATGAATTTTTTCCTATGTTTTTCTGGGCAAATATGTGTCATGACTTTTCTGATGAGCCAATACTTACAGTTTTAGTGTTAGAATTGCAGTTTTTAAAATTTATTACCCTTCCTTCATAATTTATGATGTTCTTCTTCATGTGAAGCAGGGTTTTTCAAACCAAAACTACCCACATTTTAGACCAGATAATTATTTTTTTCTTTCTTTTTATTTATTTATTTATTTATTTTGGTTTAGGGCGCGTGCACTCGCCAGACAGACAGAGACAGAGAGAGAGAAAGCGAGAAATCACCCCCCCAGGGGGGATGGCCACGCCACAATCCCTTCTCCTCCATTCTCCTCTCGGGATCTTGGGCACGCACGCACACGCGCCCGGCATGAGTTTTAAGCCACCAGGTCCAGGACGTGAACCACGGTCGACTACGTGGGAGTCCAGCGACATAGCCATTACGCTAACTGCCGGCCCCCTAGACCAGATAATTCTTTGTTGCGGAGGATGGTACTACACATTGTGGCATATTTAAGCACATCCCTGGTCTCTACCCAGTAGATGACAATGGTACCTCCTCTAACCTAGACCATCAAAATTGTCTCCTGGTATTTCCAAATGTCTTCTAGGGGACAGAAGCATCCCTGGTTGAGAACCACTGTGCTGTCGTATTCAGGAATGCTGACTTTCTTCCTGCTATAGTAACCAGGAGTCCCCTGGGACTTGCTTGTTCCTGAAACTAAAATCTCAGCAAAATTCTCAGCTTATATCCAGTCAAGAAAGAACAAAAGGAACCTTATCAAGATCTATTCTCCTGAGGTTAGTGGCAGAGTGCCTCCATGCTAGGGGGCACCTATTTCGTGGGAACTGTTCCTCTGGGAAATTTCCTCACATTCTACAACTGGTTAGTTCATTTATTCTTTCAGAGCTATGCCGCTCTACTCAGCATGCAGCAGCCAAACAGATTAGTTGATTGAAAATTAAATCTAAGCATTAAACATCTACAATCAGGAGAAGACCAGTATACAAAGAAAGAACAGTTTCCATGAAGAGGATTTGAGCAAACAAAGAGGGGAAGGGGCCAGCAGGTGGCATGAAAATTGAGGTGGGTGATCCACAAGGCTGACTTTGTAGTTCCAGTTCCAGGCCTGGTAGCTTGAGAATCACATGGGGTATGTGTGCATATGTGCCTAAAATCCCAAGAGGAGAATGAAGGAGAAAGAATTGCAGTGTGACCAGCCACCTGAGAGGGTGATTTCTCACTTTCCCTCTCCCTCCCTTCCTGTCTAGTGAGTGTACATACCCAACTCAATGGCCAGCAAAAAAAATATTTAAAGAGGGGAGAAAATAAAGTTGTTTTCAGATTTGATTCTAAGTAAAATAATTACTTAGTTTTTGTTCTATATGACACATGCATAGACTTAACTATGAAATATGATTTTCAAAATGAAAAATGCTACATAAAATTTTTTTATTTTTTGGAGAGGTTTTCGCTATAGGCCGTGTGCGCTCACCAGACAGACAGAGAGAGACAGAGAGATAGAAAGCGAGAAATCACCCCCCAGGAGGGATGGCCATGCCTCAGTCCCTTCTCCATTCTCCTCTCGGGATCTTGGGCACGCACGCACACGTGCCCTGCGTGAGTTTAAGCCACTGGGTCCGGGACTCAAACCACGGTCGACTATGTGGAAGTCCAGCGACATAGCCATTACGCTAACTACTGGTCCCTACATAAAATTTGATGTGATTTTCTTTGTGTGGAAGAGGTGCACATCAACAGGCTATTTAATGTGACTCATATTTAGCCAAAATGTTAAGAAAAGAAATACCTACTATCCAAATTCAGAAAGGAGCACTAGACCGAACAAGAAGGACTTACAAAGAAGTGGTTCAAAACTGGTTTGCCAACTTCACAAAAAGTTTGAATTTGGAGGAGCTAATGGTTGGAAACAAAAACATTTTTTGAAAGACTTACTCCTGATAAAGGGTGGATTGATGATTTTCTCTTCCCCTCAAACCTACTTACAATGGCTGCAAGGAAATCCTAGAGATTTGACTCTTGGATTTAGTGGATGTGTTCAACTGGTATCTGATTAACTCCCGAGCAAAGAAAGCTACAGCAGAGGCTGCCTAAAATGCCTTTTGGCACCAGAGAACAAGGCTGCACTTGGAAGCAACTGCCCTCTCCCCAAGGCAGGTCACAAATAATTATATGGCATCCCATAGTGGAACAGTTTGCTTAAGGCTAGGTTTGTTTGCTTGCTTTAGAGAGATTTTGCTATAAGGTGCTTGCACTCATCAGACAGCCAGAGACAAAGCAAGAAATCACCCCTCAGGGATGATGGCCATGCCGCAATCCCTTCTCCTTCACTCTCCTCTCAGGATTTTGGGCATTCACGGACACACACCTAGTGTTTTAAGCTGCTAGGTCTGGGACTTGAACTTGAACTGTGGTTGACTACATGGGAGTCCAGCAATATAACCATTATGCCACCAGCTGGTCCCTAAGGGTGTGTTTTTAGAGAGAATCTGAGAAATGGCAAGAGTAGGGGCTCAAAAATGTCCAGAAGATGAGGCCTACAAAGAAGAGTTTCATTCTGACCTACTTCTGCCCTCCTACCTCTCTCCCTCATTCTCCCCTGAGGGGAACAATAGTAACTAGAACCTGTCTTCTCCAAGGCTGGCTGCAAAAACCAGAACCTCTTTTCCTCAGAGCTGGCCCTAGAATCTAAAACTGTTGGCTGTAACTTTCCCTTGTCCTTCTGTGTAAGAGTAGATCATAAAGAAATTTTCTGAGCTGCCTTATCCAATACGAAGTGGTAAGACTTCATTCCAGAGGGGTTCTGACCCACACACAAAAGGAAGAAATGCTCCACAGAAAAGCCAAGAAGAGGCTCAACAGATAGGCCTTCCTAGGTTGCCCTGTTCAGTCTGTTTCATTAGCTCATACCAGTTTTGTCCAATCACATTTCCGCATGGCTATCCCTGCCTCATTATACCTAAACATACCATTTCGTAGTTTTTCCTTGTCTTTGGGTCTTCAATCAAAGGCTACGGTGTCACATAAAAATCTGATTAAATCTCTATGTCTTTTCTCATACTAATATAATATGCCTCTCGTCAGTAATTTGTAAGAACTTTGGAGGGGAGAGAATTTTCTTTGTTCCCCTACATAGTAGACTTCAGTAGAAGAAGCTGGAGGTGCACAGCTAAACAACTAGCTGAAGGACAGGTATCACCTCGTAACAGAAACACCAAGAACATCTCCCAGGAGAAAAGGGGGGGCATGTATGAGAGAAAAAAAATCACCTTCAAGCATCTGTCACCATGAGAGTAAATCAGCACCCCATTATATAATGTCAGCTCAGAAAGACCTTTCCTGTTAGCATCATCTTCCTTCTCCTTGTTTCAGCCCTGGAGGAGTCAGCAGCAGGTTATTGAATAAGAGACAGTGATCATAAGTTAAGGGAGAGAAATAGAGAAGCCAAACATATGTCCCCTTTCTGCTATAGGAAGAATCCCTGAGCAGGTGGAAGAGGGGCCCATTAAGAAAAAATTGGGGGGGACCAGCAGTTAGCGTAATGGCTACGTTGCTGAACTCCCATGTAGTCGACCACAGTTTGAGTCCCAGACCCGTTTGCTTAAACTCACACCGGGCATCGTGTGTGTGTGTGTGTGTGTGTGTGCGCGCCCAGGATCCCCAGAGGAGAATGGAGAAGAGGGCATTGCGGCATGGCCATCCCCCTGGGGGAAGATTTCTCGCTGTCTATCTGTCTGTCTGTCTTTCTGGCGAGCACATGCACACTATAGCAAAAACCTCTTAAAAAACCAAACAAACAAACAAACAAAAAACACTTTTTTTCTTTTTTGAGAGAGATTTTTGCCTTTGGGTGTGTGTGCTCACCTGGGCGGGGGTGGGGGGAGACAGAGACAGACAGTGAGAAGGGAAGTGAGAAATCTCTTCCCAGGGGAGGTGGCCATGCTACAATCCCTTCCCCTCCCTTTTCCTCCAGGGATCCTGGGCATGTACGCATGCATGTCCAGTGTTAGTTTCACGTAACTGGGTTCTGGACTTGAACTATGGTCGGGCAGTTACATAATTGCTATGCCATCTGCTTGCTGGTCTTTCGTTAGGAAAACATTTAATTTTGAATGACTTTTAGAATGTTTTTTACTAATACAACAAGTGAACGATGTAATAACTAAAAAGAGATTATTTTTATGTCTGAGATTGACTGAAGGCTAGTTTATTGTATAATATTAAGGAGCCAATCTGTGAAACCTGCCTAAGGTTTTCTCCTAGGTTACAGAAGAACTGATTACATGAAGAAGATTTGAAAAAACAATGAGGGAGGAAAATAAAGTTATTTTCTGATTGCACTCCACAAATCCTACTCATTTAACATATCAGTTACATACAAGTAAACATGGGACAGTTTATTCAGTGATAATCCAATTGACAGTTTTATAGCATAATACAGTATCATTTTTATTTTGCAATAAATTACATATTGCCTGCTCCTTCATCACTCAGACAAAAATGTTCTCAGTTCTCTTTCATCATAATATAGGGAATCTTGCCATGGTACTTACAGGATTTATCAATCTCCAGTTTAAAAAGAACAAAAAATGAAAAGAAAGCCACACACAGAAACAATTCAGAAATGCTTGTTTTTACTTATAAATCTTTCCTTAACATAGTAAAAATAATTGATTAAGGGAGACATTGATGACTGGTGTTATAATTCAATCTCTGGGCTTTGATTATATCATAAACCAACTAGATTTTTTCAACCAAAATGCAGTGCTCAAATCAATCTTTCTTTATTGGTATCCTTTACACATCTTAGAAAAATTTCATGTTCCACAAGCATTAATTCTTCTAATGGATAGTCAAGTAAGAAAATTCTCTAGAGAAGCAAAATAGGAATGAATACTTGGGTTGGGAGTAGTCCAGCTAAAGAGAAAACAGATGTGCAGTTTCCTAATGAGGTAGTTTGTCTAGTAAAGAAAGTTTGATATGCTAAGTATCAGTAAACCTAAGTTACAGATGCTGCAGCGAAGACTTGGAAACTTAAGGTGTTTTATCTCAGTCTTTTCAGTGCAAGTCTTAGTTAAAAGAGAAGATTGGAGATGAGATGAGAGGAGACAGGGAGAGAGAAAACAGTGGGGAGAGGGAAATCAAGCCAGAAAGAACATAGGCCTGAGAGAGAGAGAGAGAACATATTTTAAATGTAGTTGAAAAATTCTAAGGTAGTTGCTTCAAGTATGCATAGATCCTGGTGTTGGAGTAGTATGAAATTATCTGTGTCCATCTTATTTTTTCTTCTGCAGTGGCTTCCAGCTCATTCGCTCGCTCTCTCTCTCTCTCTCTGTTTTTTTTTTTTTTTTGATTTCTAGAGGGATCATTCTCTTGCCAGAAAGACAGAAAGAAGGAGATAGTAAAACACCCCTAATGGGGCATGGTTATGCCTCAATTCCTTCTCTTCCATTTCTCCATCCTGTTAGCTTTTTGGGCATGGACACACATGTGCCTGATGTTTTCTTCCAGCTGCTAGTGTTGCCATTTTAGTTGCAGTTGGCCACATGGGCTCTCTCTCCTTTAAATATTAAGCCATGGGAAAAGCCCTTCAAGGTCATTCTTCACTCTCTATTGACCCATGTAGCTCGAGGCTTATGTTCATTTTGCTCTAAGATCAGAGGACAGGATGCTGCTTTCATAGTCTTCCTTCTAGAATCAGCTCTAAATAAGTTGGCATGGTTACATGCCCATCTTAAGCACATTATTGTTACCTTGTGGATGGTATATGGTAATAGTTTTAGACCTAGTTAATAAGTCTGCTTCTATTTAAGAAAGGTGCAGCCAGCTCCAGACAAACTATATAAGAACTTAAAATTATGTGGCGAGGGGAGCCGTGAAGCAAAATCTGGGTGCTCTTATAAGAGGAAAGAAAGGAAGCTAAGTAGATAAAAAGAACAGATTCCACTTGAGATGATTTATGTTATCTTTTAGGATTTAATCTCTGCATCTATAAAACAAGCCTTAATAACATGAGCTCTATATATTTCTAGGCCTATTATTACAAAGATTACATGATCATAGATGTAGAAATGTATCAAAAGAAGTGCTGAATTTTCTGTAGTATGTTGAAATATTCTGCAAATAAAAAAAAGTAAAAATGTCTATATGTTGAGATTAAATAGCTCTTCAGTGAAAGGTTCCATGGTTTTTCTCATTGAGCACATTAACTATTATTGGTCTTTTGTTTTCTAATACACAAGTACTGCCTGCAGATTATATTTCCTATTACAGTATTTCCTCAAATATATAACTCTATGAGATGAATAAGCAATAATAAAATATTGGGATTCAATATATTTATTGGCAGCCACAAAGCAAATATCCTCTGGAGGGTAAAATGGTTACTTCTTTCCCCCAAGATGACAGCTTGGCTCAATGAAGAAATGTATGAACTTGAGATTTGAGCAGAAGTATTGAATTAATACTTTACCATGACTTAGCTATGAGATGTTGGACAAATAACTTCTCTGACCCTCAGTTTCTCACTTGTGAAAATAAGAATGAATGATCACTAGCTTGGAGGGTGTTAGTGAGTTTAGAGATAATGTGGCCACAGGTTTCTTCACATAGTAAGCATACAACAAATAGTCTTTTTTTTTTTTCATTTTTATTATTATGCACTTCTCAGTATGTTCTCCTAAGAGTCCAAGACAATGAAATGTTTTCATAGGATAAGGTAATGATGTGGGGTTTAAGTTGAGATAAACAACAACAGGTCAGGTGCTTGCTAAATGACCTTTGTTATGAATATGCGTTTGAATTTGATCAAAGGAACAGCACTCACATTCACTTACCAGTAAGTGATAAAAGTTGTGGGGTTTTTGGTGCTTTTTTGAGGGATTTTCGCTATAGGATATGTGTGCTTGCTAGAGAAGACAGACAGAAAATGACCAAGGAAAAGGTCAATTTAATGGTAGGAACAAGTTTGGAAATATCAATAATAATACTGAATGCCAACTTCCAGGATTTAAATGGAAAGATCACAGTAACACTACAAATTCAACAAAAGAGAGATTACATAAGACTGAACTGGTGGAAATGGAAAATTATTTGCTGACAACAACATGTTTGTTGATGTGCTTGATTGAGACAATATACAGTGTACTCTGGATGGAAAAAATCTCATTTTGTATGCTGTAATGATGTACAGTGAATGAATGCAAATAAATAAATAAATTGAAATTAAAAAAAATAAGACTGAACTGGTGAAATAGAATTCTGTGATTTTTGTCTAAAACATTACTGATTTTCTTCTTTGATTTGTCTTCCAATTTAAGGATTTGGATTTTCTTCTGAGTTGTTGCTAGGTTCAACAATTTGTTAATTTTTTTTGTTGTTGTTGTTAATTGAAAAGATTTCTCCCTTTCTGACCCCTTTGCAATTGGAAAATATTTGTGAGCATTCTTATTTTGTGGCAGAATGGTTATTTGCATAAGTTCAATAATACAAATAGTATCTGTTGCCTTGCATCAAAAATTGAATTCTTATGGGGCTTTCTGCAAATAACAGACCAAATTGAGATTAACCTTTTTTTTTTTTTTTTGGTAAATAAGTCATTTTATACCTCTATTTAGTCAAAGGGGGAATAGAGTAAGAAAATAAATATTTCAGTAGAAAATTACAGTGCGCTTGTCACTGAATTCTAGTTTTGTCCATATTTTTAGTTTAAGATCTTTTGTGAATCAATAAAATGTGAGAAACAGAGAGAGATAGCAAGAAATCACTTCCCGGGGTAGGGCCATGCTGCAATCCATTCTCCATTCTTCTCTCGAGATTTTTGGGCATGCACACATGCGTGCCAGGTGTGAGCTTCAAGTGCCAGATCCAGGACTCAAACTGTGGTCAGCTATGTGGAAGCACCTTAACCACTATGCCACCTTCTGGCCCTGAGAAAAAATATTTTGTAAAAATAGATTAGAATTTAGGGAACCAGCAGTTAGCGTAATGGCTATGTCGCTGGACTCCCACATAGTCGACCGCGGTTCGTGTCCCGGACCCGGTGGCTTAAAAAAAAACTCACGCCGGGCGCATGTGCGTGCGTGCCCAAGATCCTGAGAGGAGAATGGAGGAGAAGGGATTGCGGCGTGACCATCCCCCCTGGGGGGTGATTTCTCGCTTTCTGTCTCTATGTCCCTCTCTCTCTGTCTGGCGAGTGCACACGCCCTACAGTGAAAATCTCTCCAAAAAAAAAAAAAATTAGAATTTACACAATTTTGGGAGCTAGTGTGGATAGACTATCAAGGAGGAGAACTGGGTTTTGACAAGAGAAGGGAGAAACTAGAGTCCATGTCTATCCCTCAGCAACTGCCGTGGTGACCCTACAGGAGTAGTGGGAGCACTAGCCCTCATCATCAAGTTTTACACACACTGGCCCAGGACTCAGAGAAGCTAAAGAAGGAGAGCTGGTCAGAACTGGAGAACATATGTATCTGGCTGATGTTCCACACCTACAAGGTAACTTACTAGATCCCTGTCAGCATGTATATGCTGCATTTATACCTGAAGCCTGCACTGCTTCCAAAGGAAAAATAATGGCTCCAGTTTCCCTTCTAACTTCCAACTCTCATGAGAATTCAACATGTCTAACACTGACTCTGAACCATGCACAAAGGAAAATCTGGGAAAAGCAGTTCCAGATTGGTTATGCTGAAACAGTAGAAAACCACCACACCAAGTAACAACTCAGAACCCAAGTATTGCTGATAAGAGTGGCTATTTGCGGTTCACATTAATGAGGACAGAGAAGCAATTAGAAGTGCTCTCATCTTATTTTCTTAACCTTTTACTTTTGAATCATTTCAGATTTACAGAAAAACTTGTAAGAGCTGTATAAACAATTCCAGTATATGTTCTACTCAGATCCTCTCATTATTATCATTTTTCCACATTCTTCATCTGTCTCCATAATATAAAAACATGTATATGTATATCTATATACATATCTACTATCTGCACACACACATTCTTCCTTAAAACATTTGAGACTTGGGAACCAGCAGTTAGCGTAATGGCTATGTCGCTGGACTCCCACGTAGTCGACCGCGGTTCGTGTCCCAGACCCGGTGGCTTAAAACTCACGTCGGGCGCGTGTGCATGCGTGCCCAAGATCCCGAGAGGAGAATGGAGGAGAAGGGATTGCGGCGGCGTGACCATCCCCCCTGGGGGGTGATTTCTCGCTTTCTGTCTCTATGTCTCTCTCTGTCTGGCGAGCGCACGCACCCTACAGTGACAATCTCTCCAAAAAAAAAAAAAAAAAAATTTGAGATTAAATGATACACTCAGAACACTGTTATTCCAACATTCCTATGTGTGTATTTAGGAAGAATTGCCTCCTTTTACATAACCACATTACAAAAGTCAAAAAACAGAAAACTAGCTTTGGTAGAATACTATTATCTAATCTCTTAATTTATTTAAATTTCAACCAATTATTGTAATAATGCCCTTTGTGGCCCCAAATTGAAAAGTCTGGCCCACATTGTAGTTGTCCTTTCTAATCTGCTTCAACTGAGCCAGTTTTTCAGTCTTCCTTTGTTTTTCAGAACCTTGTCTTATTCGAAAAGGACAGATGGGCACATTTGTATATTGTTTCTCCATTTGGGTTTGTCTGGGATTTTTTTCCCTCAAAATTAGACTGAGGGATTTGGCAGGAAGAGCAAGAAATGATGTGTTCTTTCTAGTGCATCGCGCGAGATGGTATCTGCTTCCTCTAATTTCTAAGATGTATTCTTATACCTTATATGTACCAGTTCTATCATTGCTGGGAAGTTTTGTTTCCTCTAGACTAGGGTTGGCAAACTTTTTTCTGTAAAGTGCCAGAGAGTAAATATTTTTGGCTTTCCAGACCAGAAGGTCTCTGTCACAACTATTCAACCTGCTATTGTAGCATAAAAGCAATCATAGACAAGACATAACGAACATATGTTCCACTCACACTTTTTTTATGGGTATTGGAATGTGAATCTTCTCTAATTTTCACACACACACACACACACACACACACACATATATATATATATATATGGTTGGAAATATTTGTAAATACATTTTTCCAACCATTTAAAAATGTAAAAATAATTATTAACTTCTGAGTAGTACAAAAACAGGTGGCAGGTCCTAATTTGCTAACCTCTCCTCTAGACCTGGAGGTAACATTACTCAAAGTTACTATGTTCTCACAGTTTCTGTACCACATAGACATCTCAGCAGTAAAGGCCATCTTTGAAAGGAAATATTTGTAAATACATTTTTCCAACCATTTAAAAATGTAAAAATAATTATTAACTTCTGAGTAGTACAAAAACAGGTGGCAGGTCCTAATTTGCTAACCTCTCCTCTAGACCTGGAGGTAACATTACTCAAAGTTACTATGTTCTCACAGTTTCTGTACCACATAGACATCTCAGCAGTAAAGGCCATCTTTGAAAGTTCTCTCTGCCATTAATGGCCTGAGATGTGGGAGGGAAAGCTGAACTATTTAACTTACGTTTGTAGAAAGTGATTTTTTTTCATTACTTCATATTTTTTGTCTAGCTCTCTTCTTGTATGTGAGTGTTGTACTTAGAACTAATTTTCATCTATTGCACATTATACAATACTATTAGTTTGATTAATTAATGCATAATACATCCTAGAATCTAATTTGTTTACTCCTAGTGGACTCATTAAAGCTTGCTGTATGAATGTGGGATTAGGTTTAAAAAGGAATCACCTTTGAATGATTGACTCGCATGTCTGTTTTAAAAAGAAAAAAGATCTGACAAATGAAAATTGAGTAATCTATATCCCTCTCTTTAACCATGAAAGAGCATAAAATGATTTCTAAGGCTACATACATATAAGTTGACTTTCTCTGGTGATTTTTTAGAGTTGCACAATTTACTTTCAGAAATTGATCATAGAGAAAGCTAATTAGAGCAGTGTGCTAATATTTTCCTCCATAGGTGAATAGAGCAATGAGGACGTGCATCTCTGTTTAATTCTGCATGCTGGTGCATATTTTAAGTTTAGTATCTTGCCACCCATGTTAACATTATTGCCCTTCTTGCAGAAGTAAAGTAGCTTCTAATAAACAAGTTTGCTGTTAGGTGAGCCCCAGCCAGAAAGCATTGTTAAAGGTAGAAAAACGCCTTTCATGATATATTTTTGTAGAATTTATGCACCTTAGTAGGATGAGATGGTGAGCCTAATAAATCGTAATCTTTCCCTGTTTCCATTTCTAATGTACTGTTTTTGACTGAGTGCTTAGATATTCTGACACAACCACCATCAGAAAATTCAGAGGTGCTTAGACTCACACACCTCTCCTGTGCAATGTTTCTCCATACTCTTATCTGTCATCCAGTGCCTCTTCCAAGGTCTTGCCCTTCTAAAAGAACTAACATCCAGTTATCAGTGGGGGTTTCTGCTACTGATGTGTGTGCCTGAGGGTTATTTTAGTAAGAACAGGTTTTGTAATTAGAAATCTTGGTGCTGTTAGTGTACTACAGGGCTGAATATGCAGACACTTTTCCTTTCATTGAAAAATCTCTGTGGAAGGTTTGAGGCAGATCTTCACAGCTTAATTTGCAAGGGAGCAAGTGTATTGTGTTTTTATTGCTTGTGCAGCGCCTGGGTCATCTCCGAGAGTGGCAGTAACATAGTTTATAAAGAGTTGTCATTATTGCCTAGCTTTGTGTATTTATGCTTTCAAAAATGTGGAGTAAACAGTTTGTGATAAATTTTCTCTGGGCCAAGGTTATTGGATCTCCTTCACTAGAGATATTTCAGTATTGGATAGGAACCCAACTGTCCTATGCGGTTTCGATGCAATCAAGTCTGCAGGTCTGGGGTTGAAGAAGATGACCTCCGTAGATAGGCTGGCCTTGGGCGAAATTGTTAAGTAGGCAAAGTTCCCAGTTCCATTTGTCATTTCACCAGAATGCCCTCAAGCTGTTCCCTGCCTCCCAAGAGTTATTCTACCCCTCATTTCATCAGGCACTCTCCAATTTTAACACTCAAAATTTACCTGGTTGGTGTTCCATTCCCCTCAGGTCTCCATGATTGTGTGAAGTGGTTATTTAAGTAAAATAATTTTAATAACTTAGTAAGTGACTATAGTTTACTGTCCTTTCCCTCCACATCTTGTTCGCTCCCCTTTTATTCACTTACCAGGTACGCAACTTAAAGGCATCCTGCTAGTCTCAGCGCCTTCCTATACAGGGATAACTCCAATAGCAAACACTTCAGGAATCATGGTAGAATAGCAAGGAAAATATTTTGGAAGTCTTTTCTCTCCTTTAAAGCCATTTCATAAGGAAATAGCTCCTGTGAGGAGCCAGTGCTTCCTTCTAATAGTATGAGCCTTCCTTTGCTGGAAAGGTTAACAAGTATTAAAGCTGACTTTCAAAATAATTGGTTGGCAGGCCTCCTTGACTCTTTGCAAATCAGTGACCAGTAAAGGCACAAGAATGATAAAAAACAAAACAAAATAAAAAAAAATATAAAGCGGCAGTATATATCAGACAACGTTGGGAGGAGAGAGGAGCAGCAAGAAGCAAGAGGCAGAATAAAATTACAACAGGATTTAGGTAAGAGAAGCTGCTTTCATCAGCCAGAGAGGAAAAGATTAGCAGATTGGCTTTGTTGTTCTTATAATTGTTTTATGTGAAACTCTTCAGATAAGCTGTACAGGAAAGAAGAAGTTATAGAACCATAGAGCTTTAGTGCTGGAAGGGAATCTCAGAATCAGTTTGTCCAAATCAAGTAGTTTTAAGTTGAGGAATTTGAAAAATACAATATGAAACTGATTCATTCAAACTCAAGATAAAGAAGTATTGAATTTAATAATACAGACAATATCCAAGCCCCTGAAACATGGGAAAACTTGAAACCAAACTATGATAATAACACAGAGCAGTTACTAGAAGCCCAACATTAGAAGCCAGATATGTACTGAATCCTGTTATACCAGATGTCTGACTTTGGATAAAAAAATACTATTTTGCTCAACCAAGTTTGGTATCCTCACCTATAAAATTCAGCCTAAAATGTGTGAGGCCCGCGTGACATATCTCACTACAATGTCTGACACAATGTGAACAGTAAATAGACCTCTTGTTAAAGTTGCTATTCTTTAAAGAGTAGTGTTTCCTTGACCAGGGCTATCAAGTCAGGTAGTGTGAAAGAAAAGCGGTCCAGAGCACTCTGGAATACAAGGTCCTTTTAAATCTGGAATACATTAACCTTAACACTCTTGGAGGTCTATGTAAAACTTATGCCTTAGTCTTTATGCCCCACAGCCATCAAAGTTACTGCCCAAAAAGGCATATTTTAGTTTACAGTAAACAAGCCATGATGCTGCAAAAGGATTACAAGTTTCACAATGTGACCCACACTCCTTCTTCCCAGGATTCTGGAGCTTGTGATGTAAACAATAAAGTCCAGCCAATCTGTGGCTTGCATTATTTTAAATGAACCAATGTAAACTCTTAACTAACAATTTATAATCCCCTCTCCTCTTTGCCCTTGTCCTGGTTTTGTGAACAGCTTTCTTGGTTACCATTTTAATGAGCACATGTCTGGGAAATCAGTTTGATCTTCTCAGCAATTGGTATTAAGAATTGGTTCAAATCAACTGCTTTAATTTTACTTATGCTTCAGCCTTCTTTATATGTTGACAATAGCTTTAAAACAAAGTGAACTTATGATAATGTGCTTACTGTATGAAAAAAACCATAATCTGCTTACATGTAGGTATACTCCTACATTTCCTTAACAGTATTTTCTTGGCTGTGAAGTGTTTCATGTGTGCATATATCTGCATATACATTTAAATTCTATAATTATAGATAACTGAATTGTAAAGAGAGATTACAACTGAAAGAAAGGAGGTAACTATGAGGGAAGGAAATGCCTCTGATTGAATTACATTTGGGACAGCAATCTTCAATTCAGGTACACAAGCCCTGTGTCTTCATAAAAATTTGCCAGAGGGTCCAGAAGCAAGACCAGTTTAAAGGGATTTGATTCCCAAATTCTTAACTTTTTCTCTGGACCCCTTCTTAAAGTTGCTTCACCCAAGAGCCCTCTTGTGATCCTCCTTGGTCATTTCACCCTGAATGAGCAAAAGAAAGACATTTTATCTATCCCATATCCCAAATCTTGTAATTGTATTGCTCTCAGGATGAAGAAAGCAAAGCAAAACAAAACAGAACAAACACTCTGTGAAAAACAAATGACCTTTCAAAATACTGTGTGCTTAATGTTCAGAACCAATAGGATACTTTCCATCCCCACAGTTCATCTCTACTATTTCAATGACATTTTACTTTGCGTTTAAAGCTATTTTTCCAAATATATGTATGTGTGTATTTTTTATCTTTTGATCAATTAAATACTAATGATTTTGTAATGCTAACTAGATCTCTCAAAATTTTTTAACCCCTAGAGCCTTATGACTGACCCTATCTTCACCATCTTTATCTTTCCTGGGAGCAGCTAGCTATTGCGAAGGTCAAGCTATACAGTTTCAGCAGTGCCGCTTTCTCTCTCTCATGAAATACATAAATAAACTAAAAAAAAAATACACATACTCAATGATATGTGTGGAAAACTGTGAATGACCTATTTCACAACTCTGTTTGTTTGTTTCTTCAATAAATGAGAGCACAAGAGAAATACACCCCCCACCCCCAGCAAGATTTTTTGTTTTGTTTTGTTTTGGTTTGTTTTTTTTCTTTAGAGGTTTTTGCTATAGGGCACGTGCGCTCCCAGACAGACAGAGAGAGACATAGAGACAGAAAGGGAGAATTCACCCCCTGGGGGGATGACCACGCCGCAATCCCTTCTCCTCCATTTTCCTCTTGGTATCTTAGGCACGCACACACACGCCTGGCGTGAGTTTTAAGCCACCGGGTCCAGGATGCAAACTGCGGTCGACTTCGTGGGAGTCCAGCAACATAGCCATTATACCAACTGCTGGTCCCAAGATTTTGATGCTACAATCCACCCCCAGCCTCAGCCAGCCTGGATCATGGACATGGGTATGTCTGGTATGATCAGAGATGTCTGCAACCCTCCCTCTTCCTGTAAGGATCTGCTTATCATTTTACCACTGTACCACCATCCTACCCCTGACAACTCTTTAAATTGTAGATAGCTAAGAGCAATTTAAAATAATTATTGTCTGTAGACATGCAAATGAATTTTATCCAATGGAGGCAAAATCCCCTTCCTCTGTAGAAAAACAGTTTGACCTCTATTTGCATCTTCATTTCAACATTCTTGATTTACAAATATGTCTGTTCTTTGAATTCTCCTTTAAACTGCTTGTAACATCTCCCCAGTTTCCTCATTAATGAATTAAATAAAATCTTTATAACATGTATTTATCTTTGCAGCTGTATGGCAGTCATGCTATTACCTATTTTTAAAAACTATCTTTTAATAAATTTAACAGTTTCTTTTTCAGTATCAATGTTCATAATATCCTGGGAGTTAAATCCTTTGAACAAACTTAAACTTAGGAAAAAATGTAGATGTTAACTTAAACATATGCATGATCAAACTTAAACGCATATTGCTAGGTGAAAGTAGACATCTGGAAAGGCAGCATACAGTGTGATTTCAAATATATGCCTTTCTGAAAATGGCAAAACTATGGAGACTGCACAAGATCAGTGATTTCCTGGGGTTAGCGAGGAAGGAGGGAGAAATAATCATAACCAAGGATTTCTTTTTTGTAGAAAACAGGATTATTAATTTTATTTAGTACTAGTATTTTAATTTGCTATAAGGCCCATGTGCTCACTAGAGCAAAGCAAAGAGAGAGGGAAAGTGAGAAAGTAAGCACCTAAATATAGGGTTTGAAGCACAGTTGGCCATGTGGGAGTCCAGTGCCTTAACCACCACACCATAGAAGATTTCTAGCACAGTGAAGCTATTCTGTATGATACCACAATGATGGATACATGGTGTAAAGATTTTTCAAAGCCCATAGCATATACATCCCTAAGGCTAAACCCTAATATGAACTATGGTAATGATGTTGCAGAATATATTTAGTTGACCAGATTTACGTCCTGCTATCATGAAGAATTAGAAGCATGGACAACAGGAGAAGATAGCAAAGTAAAGTTTATTGAAGGAGAGTAAAGCTCTGTGAACAGGGAAGTTCTTGAAAGAGGGTTGCTGGGAACCAGCAGTTAGCGTAATGGCTATGTCGCTGGACTCCCATGTAGTCGACCGCGGTTCGCCTCCCGGACCCGGTGGCTTAAAACTCACACCAGGTGCGTGTGTATGTGTGCCCAAGATCCCGAGAGGAGAATGGAGGAGAAGCGATTGCAGCGTGACCATCCCCACTGGGGGGTGATTTCTCACTTTCTGTCTCTATGTCTCTGTCTGGAGAGCGCACATGCCCTATAGTAAAAAACCTCTCTAAATAAATAAATAAATAAATAAATAAATAAATAAGAGGGTTGCTGAAGAGGAACTGAGGCAAAGAATTGTTATGTTAACAGTCCAAGCAGTGGGCTGGCTCTCTGATAAGGAAGTAAGCTTCAGAAAATAGTTTCAAGGAGCCTGCATGATTTATTACCCCATTTTTTTGTGGGGTTATCAGACCAAATTGATCTTCACTTTTCATTAGAATGTAGTTAGCAAATAGAAACCTTCATCCTTACCTATAATGTTTTGGCCCCTCATGGAGCCAGTTCTTTATTTGTTCAAAATTAGTCATTGTGCTACCATCTTGGTGAAGTTTACTGTGTCTCTATCTTAGATTTTAATTCTATCCGTATGTTTAATACCCCTATCCTGCCTTAGTGACATCTCAATGTAGCATGTGGTAGGGGCAGCAATATCTTTTCCTAACCTGTCGTGATGTTCATGGCCAGAAACACCATAACAAAAAACAGATTAATAAGAGAAATGTTTACAATTTAATGTATCTTTTATATGACATGAGCCTTCAGAAATGAAGATCCAAACAAATGTACAAATCCATGGGGGGGTTTTGTTTTGTTTTATAGACAGTCATGTAGAGCACCAAAGTGTATGATCTAATGGTAATAAATTGTGGGAAATTTTCAATGTCTGTTTGCTCAGATTCTTCTTGGTGTTCCTGCATGATATTTCCTGACTCCAGGTAAAAGGCAGGCCACCTACCACAAGAAGGTCTTCAAGGGAGTAGAATGGATAAAGGACAGAAAGTGACCTTTCTAGGTTCATAGCCTGCTTCAGGGAAGAAGGTGAGAGTGGCCTTCCTGCCTCTGTTGTTTTCCCAGATACCATGGTGCCAAATTTTGAGGAATCATTTCCTAAACACCATCAATAGGTTCATTGATTGTAAGGAATGAACCATTGTGTGTGGGACGTCAACAGTGGTGGAGGTTGCATCTGTAATGGGGATAGGGAGTATAGAGAAACTCTGTTTTCCTCTCAGTTTTGCTGTCAGTTTAAAACTGACCTAAATCATAAGTTTCCTAATAAAGTATATTCAAAGATTTTTCAAAATCTATATAGTGTTCAAATGTTGATGTACGGCTTTTGGGAATGGCTGTTTCTCTCTGAAGGTGCTGTGATTTTATTTTTCAGAGGAATTAGTCTTCCTCTGGAGTCCATAGTATTGTGTCAATCAAGAGATGTGAGAAGGGCCAGCAAGTGGCATGGAGGTTAAGGCGCCGGACTCGCATATGGCTAACCACAACTTGAGCCCCAGAACTGGTGACTTAAAAATCACACTAGACTCATTTGCATGCATGCCCAAAGTTCCAGGAGGAGAATGGAGTAGAAGGGACTGCAGCATAGCCATTCTCCCTGAAGGGTGCTATCTCCCTTTCCCTCTCACTGTCTGTCTCCAGGAAACACACAGAAACGTTGGCTAAACCTTCAAAAAAAAAAAAAAAAAAAAAAAGGCAAGCAGCACAGCAAGCAGCTTATGCTGGACACAGTTTTCACCAGAAATTTTTTTATTTTTTTTTTATTTTTGTTTGGAGAGGTTTTTGCTATAGGGTGCGTGCGCTCGCCAGACAGACAGAGACAGACAGAGAGATAGAAAGCGAGAAATCACCCCCTAGAGGGGATGGCCATGCCGCAATCCCTTTTCCTCCATTCTCCTCTCGGGATCTTGGGCACACATGCACACGCACCCGGCATGAGTTTAAGCCACCGGGTCCGGGACTTGAACCATGGTTGACTACGTGGGAGTCCAGCAACATAGCCCTTACGCTAACTGCTGGTCCCTCACCGGAAATTTTAATACAAGAGGTGATCATAAAGCAGTTGGAGCCAACACATTGCACTCTGAGGCAGGATATTTCCATTGTCCTTATTCTTTCTGAGGCCTAGTTGTTACATTTTTTCCAACCTCTCTTTAACATAAAACAAAAGACCCAACTGCTTCAGCTGATGCAAAATAGAAAGACAAACTGACTCCTTAGGGGATAAGTCTGGGTTTCATTTCATGAATTCTCTGTCACTCCATGCTCTGAATGTCTGCAGTTAAGTTCCACAACTTAACAGGGATTATTTTAAGTGTTTCTCTTGTCCTATCAGAGTTTTAAGTGATGAAGTAGTTTCTTGAAGAAAAGACCTGCCAAAGCAACATTAAGTTACACAAGGTAGAGTTCTGTTGCTTCTGATTTCTGTTTCAAAGAAGTGGCATGAAGTATTGACCATGTAAATAGATAATTTTTATGTGACCTATGGAAAGGTAAAAGTTTCTGCAGGAGACTTTTATCTCTACTTTTTATGATAAAAAATTTAAAGCATACTGGGAACTTGAAAGGATAGTACAGTACAATGAAAATGTCTATCTAGTATATAAAAAGTTAACATTTTGGCCTATTTGTTTTGTCTTCATATATATTGATTTTTAATTTTTTTAATTTTTTATTTTTTGCTGAATCATTTAAAAGCAAGTTGTGGATAACATGCCACTTTTCCTCTACAATTTTTAAGAATTAGGGGATTCTTCTCCATAGCTACAATCATTATAATCATGAAATCTATTAATATTGCCTAGTATTATCTAATATGTAGACTATATGTGAATTTCTTTATTTGGCCCTTCCCCTTAATATCTCTTAATTTTTTTCCCCCTAACAATGAGCAAGATATGCATATCCTGGCCCGGCCTATAATCAGTAATTTACTGAACTTCAGTACTGGAAGTCACATGGATGACCACAGGTCTAGGTCTCTGGCCTGTTGGACCTGAAAGATGCTAGTCAAAAAAGAAAAAAAGTGCTAGTTGTATGCACACTTGTCCAAGATCCTCACGAGCAGAGAGCTGGGAGAAGGGGATTGCAGTGTAAGAGACCCTATCAAGGGTGCTTCTTTTCTTTTCTTTTCTTTTCTTTTCTTTTCTTTTCTTTTCTTTTCTTTTCTTTTCTTTTCTTTTCTTTTCTTTTCTTTTCTTTTCTTTTCTTTTCTTTTCTTTTCTTTTCTTTTCTTTTCTTTTCTTTTCTTTTCCTTTCTTCCTTTCTTCCTTTCTTCCTTTCTTCCTTCTTCCTTTCTTTCTTTCTTTCTCACATGTATACACATGCACTCTCAATCATGAAAAAATAAACACTTTTTAAAATAGAGATTCATACATCTTAATTGGTTGTTTTAGTTTATTATTCATTTTAATACATATATATATATATATTTTTGTTCTGTGACATTTCTTATAGAGATGTGACTGATTGTCCTGTGGAATGTTCTATATTCTGGATTTCCCTGATATTTTTCTTCATGGGTCATTAAACTTTGCATGTATCTTTTGTATTTTCTGTAAAGTGGAAGTTTGAACTAAAATATTGTATATTCACTTCAGCACTTTAAAACTACTAAATAGATAATGAAGTTGTCTCTAAAATGTATCACAGCAGAAAGCATAAAATGTCAAGTTGTCACTCCTAGTTAGGAATGCTAGTTTGGTAGAGGTAGAGACCAGCAGATAATACTACCTTAAAGGTGTGTTTGTGTGCATCCACATGCATGTACATACATACACGTGCTCCTTCTCACACATGCCCACATGGACATGTTTTTTTCCTTGGTATTAGCAAGTAATTTGTTGGATGGATGACTTATTGGCATTATATATAAAAAGATTTCTAAAGTTTCACATATTTTTATTCATATTTTTAATTGATTGTGGTCATTTTTCTTACCATAAGTTTTATTTCTTTCGTGAGAATGAGAGAGACAGAGACAGAGAGGCCCCTGGCAGAGTATTGTCACATTGCAATCCCCTACCTCCAGACCTCTAGCTAGTCAGGATCTTGTGTGTACTTCAGTGTGTTTCAGGTTGACCTGGGATTTGAACAACCTGCGGTTGGCGGTATGGCTTCCAGTCCAGCAACAAACTGATTACACCAATGAGGCAGCACCTCCTGACTTTTTTTCATTTTTTTTTTTTCAATTGTCAAGTAAGTTAAAGCTTGGCTAGCTGACTCCTGTGTCCTTTCGTTGAGTTCCCATTAGTTCATACATGCTTCTCACAAATAACAGCCCACTCTCTCCTTTTCCTTTTCTGCTTTAGACCTGATATTGGCTATTTTTCTAAGCAACTTTGGTCATCTTAGTGAGAAATGACTTTTAGAAACCAGTGCTTGGTGTGCTTATTGCTAGTAGATTGTTACTGCTTCTAGGTCATTTCAGGGAACAAAGTTGGAAAGAGATAGGGATAGATAAATAGAGTTAGATAGAGGTGGGTAGGCATATACACAGGGAGAGAGATAAATACCAATTCATAACCACATATGACATTCCTATTACAAATTTAATATTATAGGGTTACTTTAAGTTCTTTATACTTGGTTCCTTTCCTCTTACATTGAGATACTCGGTCCCTACTATTCTATCTACTTACATAGATTATTCTGAATTTCATAATACTATCAATACTCTTAAAAATAAAAATAATTAAATGAAATTAAAGACCATTTTGTAGTTCCTGTTGCCTTAAAATATATAGTTTTGTTTTATTTTTAATTTTAAGACTGCTTCTCATGATTTATTTATGTTTTAATAAATAAATGAAACCACTTACATGGTTTAAAAGAGAAAAAATATTTTAAACTCAGAGAAATCTTGCTTTTAGGCCAGCTGGTGGTGTGGTGGTTAAGGGGACTAGATTTCACATGATTAACTGTATGGTTTGAGTCTTATACCCAGTGGTCTGCAAAACAAGCGAGGCACATGTGTGTATGTGCCCAAAATTCCGAAAAGAGGGAGAAATGGAGAAGAGATTGCAGTGTGAATATCTTGCATGGGGGATGCTTTCTCACTTTCCTTCTCCCTGTTTTGTGAGTGCATGCATCCTCTGGCAAAAAGATAAGCAAAACAAAACATCAGAAAGAAATCTTGCTTTTATTAATTTCCCGTGCCATTTATAGGTAAACTTTTTTATTTCTTATTTATTTGTCAGTAATTTTTACATAAAAAGCAAACACATATATATGTGTATTCATATTCCAACTTCCTTAAAAATTTCATTTTAATATACCCTTGGTATTATTTGTTACCAGTACATAAAAAAACTGATCTTCTTTTTTTAAAATTAAATTATTTTTTTTTAGTTTGCTATAGGGCACATACACTCCCTGGAGAAAGACAGAGAGAGAGAAAGTGAGAAATCACCTCCCAGGGGGAATAAGCATGTCTCAATCTCTGCTTCTCAATTTTCTCTTGGAATTTTGGGCATGCACACACATACGCTCAGTGTGTTTTCAAGTCACTGGGCCCAGGATTCAAACTGCAAAGTTGGCCATGTGGAATCCAGACACCTCAACCACCATGCTGCTGGTTGGTCCCTGTTCATTTTATACCTGTGTGATATACTGTTGGTGGAAGTACAGTAGTTCATTAAAGCAGTCCTGTAATGCTGAACGTTTGGATTGGTTCCAGCCTTTTGCCTTTTCAAACAATTCTGCTCTGAATACCCATTCACCTTGGAACTTCATACCTGAATAGCTTTCTTTCTCTCCTGCATCAAATGCTCAGAGTGGGAATGCAGAGTCAAGGAGTTAATGCATATGCAATTTTGTTTGATATTGCCAAATTCTCCTCTGTAAGAGTTCTGCCCTTTTGCAATCATTCCAGCAATATTTTGAGAGCTTGTTTCTCCACAACATTGCCAACAGAACATATTATAAAACTTCTCATTTTTGTCAATAGGTGAAGCTTTTCATCTTTGTGTAGTTTGTTTGATTTATGTCTATCTGATTAGGAATGAGATTGATCTTTTTCCTGTGCTTAAGTGTCACTTGATTAGCTTTTTTCTGGAACTCTCTTCATATTTTTTGCCCAATTTTTGTTAGAACTTTTGACTGTTTTCTTAATATTTAGAAGCGTTTTATATGCTAGGAAGATAAACCATTATAAGTCCATTTTTTTCTTTGTAACTATTTGTGGTGTTTTAATTTTCCTTTAAGAATTAATGTATCAGTTTTGTATGTTACTGCTTCTGGATTGTGCATGCTAAAAAGCCTATTATCCATTTACTGTTTATAATTTGTGTTCTCATGGAGTTCATATATATATATAATTCTAATATATTTGGAATTATTCTGACATAGAATGTGAAATCTAGATCTAGTTCTAACTTTTTCTAAATGACTGTTGAGTTGTTCCAATACCGTTCAGTAGTTAACTTTCTCCAGGGATTTCAGATGTCACAGAAAACTTACATCATATTTCCTTATATGTTTGGGTTGATTCTGAACCCAATCCTATTCTAATTAATTCTGTTCTAAAACATTCCTGTCTGACTATTTCTGTTCCATTGTTTTTACTGATGGAGGGGGGAAGCATGTTATAGAGGATTTCTGTTTCAATTTCAGATGGATCTAGCTTGACCCCCACTGCACATCTTTTTGAGTTTTTTTCTTCTAGTTAGTCTTAATTGGTATATATATATTTAATAAGGGTATCATAATAATTTTGTCTAGGGGGACCAGCAGATGGCATAATGGTTACATCACTGGACTCCCACGTAATTGACTGTGATTCGAGTCTGGGAACCAGTGGCTCAATTTCTGTTAAAAATATATTATAGTTTAGTCAACTGGACTAGGGAGAAATGTTCACATATTAAAATATTCACTTTGTAAACTAAATAATGTGATTGACTGTATAAAAGAAAATGAAATTAAAAATAAAGAAAAAAAATGGAAAAAAAAAAAAAAGCAAAAGACAAACTTGTGCTGGCACATGTGTGTGCATGCCCAAAGTCCCAACAGAAGAATGGAGGAGAGGGATTGTGGCATGGTCATCCCCACAGAGGGTGATTTCTCACTTTCTGTCTCTCTGTCTTTCTCTCTCTGATAAGCACACATGGCCTATAATAAAAAATCTCCCTAAGGAAAAAAATCTTGTCTAGCTCCAGATAATAAGTTCCTATATTTATTGTGATTCTATTGTATTTTGCTAATTTGGAAATAATTCAACTTCTAAATATTGGTATACTCTTTGAAATAATATGACTTAGTCTTCCATTTGGCTAATTCTTTAGATCTTTTAGGAAATTGATAAATTTTCTTTACATTTTGTTCAGTTTTATCAACTTTATGTCTAGCTATTTAATCTCTTAATTTGCTACTAAACATGAAATTTTTGTCTTTCATTATCTATTTTAACTGCTAATTGAAGATATATAAAGCCTATCTTTTATGCTAATTATATATCCTATTATTTTACTAAGTTCTTACTTTTTTAAAATAAATTCTTCTGAATTTTTCAGATATGTTATAATCTATAAGATATGAGATATTTACTTATTTTTCCAAATTTTATGCCTCTAGTTGTTTTATTTGGTTACAGTGATACTATCTCTATCTAAATATTAAATAAAGGTGAAGATATTGGGCATCTTTGCAGTGTCCCTGTCTTCGTTAATCAGCCATTGCTTCTCCATTAATAAGATGCTAGTTATAGGCTTAAAGTATGTATTGATCCACATAACCATATAAACAGATGATTATGAATTGGTAGATTGGTGATACAAATAGATTTACAGAGATAAATATAGACATTGTCTTCATAAAGCAGTCATAAGTTCTTTTGTTAAGAGATTTTGAGAATATGTCGTCCCTGTGCATGTGAAAATAATTACATGGTTTTTCTCCTTGAATCCACTAACAGATATTTGGATAATTTTCTCCCATCTCTATGCAAATGGAAATTAGTTTACTGTATTCATTTATTATGGATGATTTCCATTACTCTTTTTGTTCGCCATTATAGTTTTTTGAGGATTGTGGAGAGTTAGAATCTAGGCAGTGATCAAGTTTTTTTTTCTGGGGGTGAGGGTGCAGAAGGGGATACATCTTTATATTAACTTTTATTTCCTAAGAGAAAAGAGGTTTTTCAGTTCATTCTCTAGTGGTTAAATTTTATTTTTATTAGATAAGGTAATTCATATGGAAGTATTCTTACCACTATGTTTAGACTACAATGTCAAAACATCAATGTATGAGCATATTGTGATCTTGTCTTCTTAGAAATAATGGAGTCATAGTCTTATTCCACTGGTGAGTCCCTAACAGTTACATTTGCCTTAGAGATCTCTTTGCCTTGCAGTATCTCTAAAGGGCTTTCAGCTCAAAGTCTCAGTGTGAGTACGTTATCTTCTCTAAGAGAAAATTGCTGTAAGCTTTCTTGGTAACTATCTTCCGAGTATTTACAATGCCTTAGACTCCTTTATTTATTTATTTATTTATTTATTTATTTATTTATTTATTTATTTATTTATTTATAGTTCTTTTAGATAAATATCCTCTGAAAAAGATATACTAAAAACTTTCAAAAAGGACAGAGTCATAAAATTAATTTTTTTAACCTATTGTCTGTGATTTAAAATCTAAGGTATAGAGATATTTTTATGTATAATTATTAACAAAATCTTTTAAAAGAAGAAGAGCTAGCTGTCTTAAGTGTTTCACAAACGAGCTCTGGTTAAATATAAAAATAAAATTTTCAATATTTCACATACTTTATGCAAAGAATCATTGAAAATTACACACATATCCTTCTATTTAAATGATTGCTACTTCAATCAATTATTTCATAATTTTAAGCCAAATAATTCCATATTCCCATAAAAATCAATTTTTTACTTATACAGATAGTTCAAAATGTATTTAAATTTTAGAACTGCTGAATTACATTCCTTATAAAATATTTATCACTGATGAGTATTGAAAAATTGCTAAAGAACTACTCAGTATTACTGGAACATTGCTTTATTCTCACTGTCAAGGTTTTTTTTTTTTTTTTCTCCCATTTTTTTTTTCTCTTTTTTCAGTGGAAAAGGCAACATATTTTTCATTTCTTTAAGAAGTTAACCTCTTGTGACCCAGCTTCTAAACAACCATTGTAAATAAGAATGGTCAATTCCCATCTTCCAAAAGGAACAAAAACAGCTTAGCAGAGACTAAGAGTTTGAAGTTTGTGTGTGTGTGTGTGTGTGTGTGTGTATGTGTGTGTGTGCTTTCCCTCTTCATAATATAAATCCAAAAATCTTCTGACAATAAATCCTGTTTTCAAGGACTAACAGGGGTCATCTGCGGGGGAGAAAGAGACAAGGCAGGAGTGAGGAGAAAGGGAAGCATTGTAGACCTGAGCCCACCTCTGAAATATCACTCTGTTTATTCTTTCAGCAAGTGAATATGGGGGAAAGAAAGAAAACTAAAACATACTTGCTACCTCTTATGAACCTTATCACATAGTCATTTTATTTAATCCACATAAGTGCACTTTGAGAAAGGCGTTCCATCTTTTCAGATTGAGAAACTGCGGGGAAGCCACAGGAATTAAAGTAGTTTGGCCAGTGTGACCAACTGGTGCATTCTCTCTCTCCAAAGCCTGAATGTGCATATTTGTTCCCTGTGTTTAATGTTTCTTGATCTTTTAAATAAGGCTTTCTATCTTCTCTTATCCATATGGCAGCATCTCACATTTTGCCATGGTGAATGTCATTACTTAGTGTTTTTCTCTGCAGTAAATTGACTTTAATCTACCCACTTTGCTAACTTTTCCTTATCATAAGAAGTAATAACAAAGCCCAGGTATGATAGACTAGTTGTGTTTTTTTCTTTTTTGCTTTATGATAAATGCATAATTAATTTTTTGTTGTTGTTATAGTCATCCATGAAATCACCTAAAACACAATCACCAGTTTTGTGCTCACCACATTTTAGGAAACATTGTACTGAAAATATATATGCTGTCACTAAGATGGATTTTTCCTTAACCCATTCTTAAGGGACTGATCTTTCCTTGTTATTGGGCCACTAGCCTCCCCTGGGCTCCTCTTTCTCTAAAGAAACCATTAAGTAGGAAAAGTAAAAACAGGTCTATCAGTGACACAGTAGAACCTCAAGAGAGTAGTTGCAATGGTGAAACTTGGGAAGGTGGAATAAAGCAAGCCTAAGGCTGCAGCTCGCTCAGCTGTGGACAATTCCTGAGGTCTTGACAGGAGGAGAACTGACCTATGGCTTCCCTGAAGCAAGAGGAATATGCAGACTTCACTTCTCTCTCAGGTCTAACTGAATAAGATGGCAGAGAGGATCCCAAGTTTACTCTGGGGATCCTAAACAGAGTTAGCCTGGATTGTAGCACCCCAAAGATTTTAATTATCTGACACCGCTAAGGAAGAAAAATAAGCAAAGTATTATTTGAGCTGAGGTAGATTTAACTCTAGTCAATTTTTGCAATTCTAGGGAGCTGATTCAAGTACTCCTTTAAAGTATTTCTACA
The DNA here is from genome assembly GCF_000334495.1 of Tupaia belangeri chinensis. Taxonomy (NCBI): domain Eukaryota; kingdom Metazoa; phylum Chordata; class Mammalia; order Scandentia; family Tupaiidae; genus Tupaia; species Tupaia belangeri. The sequence continues at coordinate 3,436,032 of NW_006160032.1, forward strand.
TATTCTTCAAGGTTCCCATGAAGAAAAATCTAGGACAATATTTTCATGAAACTTGTATTTTCTTCATGACTGTTACTATTTTGTCTCCCTATGGTGCTATCAGTAACAAAACATGGCAGCAAAAAGAAAAGAAAACAGAAACAAACATGCACTCTTGTATTTTTATTTGGATAGCAAGAAAACCACCTGGTGGAGTAGAGCCCTTTCAGACTGCTAATTCAGATCTAGATCCAGATCAAGAGTAGTCCTGGAAGAGACAGCCAAGTAGCAAAGGCTATCTGGCTTTAAAAGCATAGAGAGCACCTGTGGACGCCAGAGACAGTGTGGTGGGAGGGTGGGGAATGGCAGAGGGTGGAAAATGGCAGAGGGCGAGAGGGAGGAAATCAAAGGGAAGAAAGAAAGAAGTAAAACAGTTAAGAAAAACAAAATGGAAAATTATCTGTTGAAAATAAGGGTATAGTTGTATTTTCCATTGGGCCAATATTCAGTATATTCTGGATGGGAAAATTCATTTTGTATGCTGTAATGATATGCAGTGAATGAATGTAAAATAAATTAATTTTAAAAAAAGAAAGGAAAGAAATCTAGCAGAATGGCTGGGAAATGAGTGGCATGGCAAATAACTAAGGGAAAAAAATAAAAATCCCTGGAAAGTTTAAGATGAGAGAACTTCACCAGGTTCCTAAGGACTTGTGTGCAAATGTGAAATTTAAGAGTATGAGGGACCAGCAAATGGCATAATGGTTACATTGCTGAACTCCCACATGGCTGACTGCAGTTTGAGTCCCTGACCCGGAGGCTTGAAACTCATGCTGGACACGTGTGCCCAGATCCTAAGATGAGAATGAGAGAGAAGGGATTGTGGTGTGGCCATCACCCTCTCCCCCTCCGGTGGGTGATTTCTCACTGTCTGTCTCTCTGACTCTCTGGCAAGCACATGTACCCTACAGTAGAAATCTCTCATTAAAAAAATAAATAAAAAAAAGAAGAAGAAGAATATGAGATTGGCTATGACATAACAGTAAAGGGCAGAGGCCTGAATCAGTTTGGTTTTGTACCTAAGGTCCTTCATTCAGTAGGTTTGTGAACTTGGGGAGTTAAATTAATTTATTTAACCTCAGTTTTCTCAACTTCAAAGTGGGGAATCATTAAAATGTCTAATTCATAGGGTTCTTTCCATCAAGAGAAGCAATACACATAAAATATTTAGTGGATATATTAGCTCTATAAAATCAGTATATTTCTATTAGATAATGTAAATCCTATGAAAGTGTTCTTTCCACTATTTTGGACTTCAAAGTCTAAAGGTCATAAACAGATTTTCTGGAATGAATAGATGTTTGTGATCCTTCATAAATGAAAAAGGACTACTCAATGCCTTTAAATATATCAACTATTTATAGTTACCACTGAAATTCTATTGAAATGACCGAAATGAATGAGAACAAAAGGAACCAATATAGTGGGTTGTTGGGAAAGTCATAATGCATTTTTGCATGGAAAAATATAGAAAAATATGTCACAACTTTCCCAACAACCTAATATTATAGTTTAGAGAAGTTTGGAAGAGCTATTAGTCTTTTTTTTTTTCTCTTTTTTTTTCTTATCATCATAATCTTTATATTAGATTGGATTACATATAACTTTACAGTGTATTAGATTGCTTTCTCAAAAGGGAATACCATGCATGTCAGTCAATACAGAGACATTAATCTCCCCGCTTCAACATTCAATATCTTTTCTATGTTTTCCCCAATCATTATTATTATTCTAATTATTTTTTTAAAACAGTCAATTGCTATTTCTCATTTTGCTTGTAAAAAGACTTTGCCCATCATGAAATAGTTCTCAGACCAATCCAGTTGCGAATAGTATACATGTCATCATCAACAGTTAGTAAGCCATATCTGTTTCTCACTAATGTCCTGTCTCTCTATTGTTCTCTTGCTATCTTTCTCTATCCTCTTCTCTTCACCTCCCCCATTCCACACTGTCCTATTCTCATTAAGTACCTTCACTGCTTTTATGTCCTCCAGTTTTTTGCTCTCTACCATAGAGTGCAGATAGTCGGTATATATTGAGTGGATACATACAATATCTTTCTTTCATAGCCTGGCTTACTTCACTCAGCAATAGATCCTCCATATCTGACCACTTTCTATCAAATGCCAGGGTTTTGTTATTTTTTATGACTGAGTAGTATTCCATAGAGTATATATACCACACTTTTCCAATCCATTCATCAGTTCGTGGACACTTAGGTTGGTTCCATGTCTTGGCAATTGTGAATAATGCTGCAATAAACACTGATGTGCAAGCACTTTTCTGACTGAGCGTTCTCCTGTCTTTTGGGTAAATACCAAGAAGTAGGATTGCTGGATCAAATGGTAGTTCTATTTGTAGATCTTTGAGGAACCTCCATATTGTTCTCCACAGTGGTTGAACTAGTTTACATTCCCACCAACAGTGTAGGAGGGTTCCCTTTTCACCACATCCCCGCCAACACTTATCATTTTTTATATTCTTAATCTTTGCCATTCTGACAGGGGTTAGGTGGTATCTCATTGTGGTTTTTATCTGCATCTCCCTTATGATAAGGGATGTTGAGCATTTCCTTATATGCTTTTTGGCTGTTCGTATGTCTTCCTTAGAGAAATTTTTGTTCAGCTCATTTTTCCATCTTTTAATTGGGTTAATCATTTTTTTTTCGCATAAGGCACTTGAGTTCCCTATGTATTCTGGTTATCAGTCTCTTGTCTGAGGTGTATTTAACAAAAATATTTTCCCATTCTGAGGGTTGTTGGTTCACACTTGATACCGTGTCCTTTGCTGTGCAGAAACTTCTTAGTCTAATATAGTCCCACTTGTCTATTTTAGGGATTATTGCCTGTGCTTTGGGAGTCTTATTTAAGGTCTTTGCCTACTCCAATGTCTCCCAGAGTTTCCCCAGCATTTTCCACCAGTAGTTTTATTGTTTGAGGTCTTAGGTTCAGATCTTTGATCCATTTTGAGTTGACTGTTGTTAATGGTGAAAGATGGGGGAGAGTTATTAGTCTTCGTATAGATAACTTCACTCATCCATCAGTAACAATGTTACTGGATATATTTTTCAGATTGTGGTGATAGGTTTGGATTTCTTCATCTCCCATTGTTTCTTAGGGCAGCCATTTTATCTGTTACCATCCAGAGTTCAGAATACTGCAAAAGACTGAAAGAAATTTGGGTCTTTCTAAGGTCGTGCTTTCTAACTTCCTGAATCAGTTAGGACCAGATATTGAAATGATAGCCATTCTTGCTGTATAGGCAGATCCTCAGACCAAATAATTAATTTAATTTAATTTTTCCATTTACCCATAAGGACTCATGAAAAATCATGGTACATTGTTGATCTTTTTGCCCTGTTTTATTTAGTGAGTAGTTAACAGGACAAAAAGGATAATTTTAGTCCTATAGCATTGGAAACTACAGTGGGTTAAATAGCACCTCTCCAAAATTCATGTCCGCATGGAATCTCACAATGTGACATTGTATGGATATAAGGTCTTTGCGGTTGTAATTAGTTAAGGTGATATTGTACCGGACTTGGGTGGACCCTATATCCAATAACTGATGTCCTCAAAGAAGAGGAGAGGACACATAGAAAGATGCACAGACACAGAAACCTGCGACAGGGAAGAAGGTAATGGAGCCAGAGATGGTAGCAATGCATCTATAAACCCCAAACACCTAGAAGCTAGGAAGAGGCATAGAAGGGTTCCTCCTGAGAACCTTCACTTGTAGCATGGATCAGATAAAATTTAGTTTTAGATTTTTAGTATCTGGAACTGTGAGAGAATATATTTCTATGGTTTTACTTTACTTGTTTTCTTTTTTTTTTTTTTTTTTCTTTTGTTTTCTTTTTTTTTTTTTTTTTTTTTTTTTTTTTTTTTTTAATTTACCAGAGGGTGTATGTGTTCTCTGGAAAGAGAGGGAAAATGAGAAAGCACCCCTTCTTCCCCATGCCACAATCCCTTCTTCATTTCTCTCTCTGGGAGTTTGGGCATGCATGTACATTCACCCAGTGTGTTTTTCAAGTCACAGGTTCCAGGACTTGAACCAAGTAGTCAGCCATCTGGGACTTGAACCAGGCAGTTGACCAACTGCCTTAACCACTATGCTCCCAGCTAGCCTATTTCTATTGTTTTAATACACCAAATTTATTGGGTCTTTTTACAGCAACCATCAAAATATAAAGTAAAAATCATTTTCCCTCAATCCTGAATTTTACAGGTTAAAAAAGGAAAACCATAGCAAAGTAACATAACTTTAAACTAACAGTTAAAATAGAGTCTCCTAATCTAGGCCTTGTGTTTTCCATATTTACCGACTCTCCAATGTCTGTTAAATGCATTTAATTCCCTTAAGAAATGCTGAAGTTCCTTTTTTTAAAAAAACACATTTCGTTTCATTGTATTTAAATGTTTCTTGTATCCAAATTATGGCTCTAATTGCTATGCACCTATTATTATTTTAAAATACGTTCTGTTCATTTTCCTTTATGCATATGCCATTAGAGTTAGTAAAAACTTCAAAATATTTGTTAACATTGAAATCCTTTCTATTTCCCCCAGCTATCTTCTGTCAGCCCTAATAATCTGATATTTTGTCATTGTGCATCTTTCACAAGGGCAACTTCACAAGATAAGGAATCGTCTTAAAAGAGAAGTATTTCAATCTTAAAACATAACTCTGTTTAAAAATTCTGTTTGATGACAAAGAAAGTCTTAGAACATTATCCTTAGTAATCTCATTTTTAAGGGGCCAAGGTTGTTTGTTACTGCCTTGGCAAATTAGGAATAAATTGTTTTTGATTTGCTCCACAGTTTTACTTAAGGGACAGAACAATAAATCTTTAAGTAGGAAAAGATAAATGTAAAAAATGCTGTCACGGTAATTGAGTTATGCTGAGCCATACGTATGTATTTTGACAGTAATTTAGTGGTATCCTTTCAGAGAGGCCCCAGGAATAGAAGTTCCAGGAAATAGTAACATATGTTAGTTGGGTGGTAGGCACTTGCCTTAGGTAAGTTTCTAGACACTCTAGTGACACTAATCAGGAAAATACAAAGACAGGCTGATTTCATGTGTAAATGTACATTGTCTTTGGGGGAAATGTGTGGTATTTCCATAATCAGAGTAAGCAATGGTGCTAACATATCCAAAGGACATTTGTAACTCTAGTTTTGTTGTTGTGTATGAAATGCAGTGTCATTTTCATGCTTACATTGTGTTGCTTATAGATTTTCTGAAGAACCTGCCAAAATAACTCCTATGAATTTTCTGAAAGCTTTCATTTTTATCATGTTATCTGAAATATGGCTCACAAGAATAATTTCTTTGATTTCTAAGCATTTTTTCTGTTTTGTGGCAAAGGAAGGGAAGGAGTGGATGCACAAAAATGTGAAGTACAAGAATGGGGAGAAGAGTCATTTAGGTTTAACTACTTAAACAGGCAATGTCTCCTGAAAGCGAACAAAATCTGCTTTTCCTAAGCTCATAGAAAGCTTCCCAGAAAATTAAAAATTCTAATTATAGTCATTATCCTTATTGTAGTTTCCTAGAGAAATATCTGTAACCAATCATCACAAAGTGGATAGATGAAGATAATAGGAATCAGAGGTTGGAAACCCCAAATCATGATGCCTGCATGGTTGATTCCTTCATTCATTCCATGCCTCTCTCTAGGTTGTGATGGCTGCCAGCATGCTCTGGCATTCCTTGACTTGCAAACCCATCACTCCAATCTTTGCCTTCATCTTGAAATGACCTTCCTTTCTATGTTTCTGGATCTCAGATCTTCTTCTCCTTTCTTCCATAAGAATACTTGTCTTTGGATTGAGGATTCTCCCCTTCTTCCAATCCAGAAAATGTTCTTATGTTGGGATCTTTAATTAGATCTGCCTTGACCTTTTTTTCCAGATAATGTTACATTCATGAGTATTCAGATAAATACTTTGTGGGGACACTGTTCAGTCCACTATAATCCCCTGTGTTGCAGGCAGACATGCATCAAAGATGAGATGTGTTTTATACGGCATCGTAGGTTTATTCTAGGCTCCCACACAGACTGTAACTTGAAGTGATGTGCTCTACTCAGTGGAGTGCACCATCATATTAGAAATCAGAACACACAACTTTCTAGTCTGCATTAAGGACAGGATACTTACCTCCATCTCTTCATCATCATTTGCTTTGATTTGAATGTCCCTGTAGAAACTCTTAACTACCATTATAATAGTATCAAAGTGTAGAGCTGAATAGGAGGCTTCACCTTCATGAATGAATTAATTCATCCATGGATTAATTAATTAATGGATTTATGAGTTATGGCAAGAGTGGGTTGTTGTAAAAGCAGCCCTCTCCTCCTCTCTGTTGCACATGCTCTCTCTTGCCCTCTCACCATGTGGTGCCTCTGCCATGTTATGCAGCAAGAAGGTGCTCACCAGTGGCTAGCACTTGATGTTGAACTCAGCCTCCCAAACCCTGAGCCAAATAAACCTTTACTTTTTATAAATCACCCAGTCTGGAATATACTGTTATAGTGACATGAAACAGACTAAGACACTATTTTAAATGGAATACCTACATTGCAACACAAGTAGGCTCAAAAATTGATGTACTATATGACATGTAAAGATTCACCTGGGAATCGAACTGAATGTTTTTCCTCCTCCTGTCCAGATAGAGATCTCTGGATGGATAGTATTTCCTCACATTCAGCTTGCTTTTCAGGGTTGAAGGAGGAACCTCAGCACTCCATTATGCTATTTATTAACAATAAATAGGTCTTGTAAAGAATATTAATTATAATAAACTTTTCCATTTAATAAAACTCAACCTTTCCAAATGGGACTTTAGGTGAAATTGGAGAACTGGGGTGAAGGACATATCCAGGTGAGCAGCCTAGAATTCCAATGCTTCATTGAGAGCAGATGGCATTCAGAATCAGTCCACTTACGATCACTCCATAATAAAGATTAAAGTTGCATGTCCCCTTCCAAAGGTGTGCTCGGCAGACTGCCAATGTTCTGAAGCAAGTTCTTATTCCGCCATGTTCCGCGTTAGATTTCCCCCCTCCATTTATCTAAATCACGTCATATTTCTACTAATAAATCTGTCCATTAGAAAGTTAAGGTAAAAAAAAAATGTGGTTTTATATCATCATTATTTGCCTGTTATATGAGCCTATTAACAGTGATTGGAAATTTCTTTATTGTTCCAGATCTTAACCTTACAATAATATTTTGAGTCATACACATGTTAATGCTATAGTCTGTTTCCAAAGTATGTGAGGGTGATAATTAGACAATGAATACAAGACATCTTTTTTTTTTTTTTTTTTTTTGTGAAGCTGGCCTTGTTAGTAAAGAATTGTGGGTGTTATAGCAAGGTAGCTGCTTTAACTGAAATTCTAATGCACAGCAGGGAGTCTGATACAAGGCAGTTTCATTCTTATCCTGAGTTGGCTAGGAGCCATTATTTTCAGAGGATAAAGTAGGACATTGTTCCAGTCCCTGACCACTTGTGAGTTTCCATGGACAGCCCACACAAGACCTTGAGATGATTATACACACATAAAAAAGCAACCAGTACAACATTTTTCTATGCCATTTGTATAAGCATAAATCCTTTAAAGCAAGCAGGTATCTATAAAATCAAGAATATATTGAAGACTCACTTAAACCTAGGGATATCATGAACCCCATGAAATGTTAATTTGTTTCTATCTTCACATGTATAATGTCATACATAGGTATGGATGAGAAAGGCTTATCTCAGGGACCCATTTGATTTTAATCAGTAAAAATCCATTTCCTGTCTGTGACTGTTTTGTCTCATCTTCAGTATATATTGTTTTAAAAACTTGTTTGTTAATGTGTAATATAAATACAGAAAAGAATATCACATAAATATTATAAATAGATATCTGGATGGATTTGTCCAACTGATCACACTTGTATCATTCACAAACGATTCATGAAATATTATCAAAACCCCAATCTCTGTTAGTTTTGAGGAAGTAATAGTTTTGCTTATTTCTAACCATAAAATTTCATGTACTTTATATCAAAGGAATAATACTGTAGGTACTTATTTGTCCCTGGCTTTTTTTTATTCAATATTGTTTGGATACCTACCTATAATTTTTCTGTGAGGTTATAATTGGTTTGATCTCTTTGATGCATAGTATGCCATTGTGAGAATATGGCACAATTTATTAACTTTATTGTGATAAATTTTGAATGGTTTCTTTTTTGAGGCAATTATGAGTAGTTTCTAAGAACATTCTAGAACATGTGTTTCAGTTACTGTTTGTACACATGTATGTGGCTATGTATATTCTAGAATGGAATTTTAGAAAAAGCTTTTCCTGAATTTCTGTTCAGCTTTAGTATGTAAATGTTTAATATGGTTTCTTTTCCTACTTGTATTTTTTTTTTTAATATATGATAGTTGTTCTCATTGAATCTTGGACTTGAAAAGCAGATACATTTTGTAGGGGGGACTTAAAATTATCATTCACAAGGAGGATTCTTTCCAGAGTAAGTGAATTTCAGTCTCTTTCTTAACTACAATATAAAAATGAGTATAGTTATGATTATTCATTTTATCTCCTTTAATTTTATACAAATTCTTTTCTGTTAACCCATGGTCATACTTTTAATTCATACTCTTACCACTCATCTATACTACACGTTAGCCATTTAACTGCTTCAGTTGCTTTCAGGCAGTGACGCCCCACCTGATCCGCACTAACACCTTTACTGTGGATTTGAAAGTTGATAGTAAATAAACTTCTCCATGTGCATAAGAGTTAGGCTCATTCAGATTGAATTATAATTACATTGCTTTGAAATCTTCAATTTTATGTTACATTTAAGACTTTTTTCTGTAAACTACTTTCATACGTAGTCATAATCTACTGTTCTAGCCCTGTGACAGCAGTCATATTTTCTAGACTCCAGATTGCTTCCTTTTGCTATCTTACTGGTAACACTGTTCCTTATCCATGGGCTGGGTACAGCAGACATTAATCATTCTGTCATTTGTGATACTTCAAAAGTTTTTATACTTTAAAGTTAGTATGTATAACATTATAAAATCAAATCATTTTCCCGATTGTACTAAAAAACACACCGTGGGTAAGAGCTGTCTTCATCTTAGACCCCAAGTACCTGGTATAGTCTTGGATACACAGTTCACCCTCATGGATAAATCTCAAAGCAATGTGGATTGATAACTTGCTTTTTGTGTGTGTGCTGCTTTCTCAACTACTTGGACTTGAGTAGGTTATTTCTTATCTTTCTATACAATATATGTCATGTACATTCGTCTCAGCTGTTGATGTTCAAAATAAAATTCTTAACTAGGACTGATTCTTGATGATTTCTCTGGTATTGGGCATGGTATGCTTTTGCTTTGGAAACCAACTAAGCTGAAAATACTGTCCTCACTAGGAGAATGAAGCATTAGTCAGCTCTTCAGCAGGCACAGAGATGTTTATACAGTATTCTAATCCTCCAAATGTCAGAATCTACTCAACATAGGAAACACCAGCTTCATCTTACTGATCAGAGTCTTCACAAAATAGGCACAGTCTCCCATCTACAAGGTGGCCAGTGACCTCACCTCCCTCGAGGCTGATTGCCAGTGCATGGCACTTTGCTGACTTGGCAGACAGGCCTCCAGAATGCTCATGTAGCTGCAAGATAAATTACGTTTCCATTCTAGATGTGTATTTTCAAAATGCTTAGCATCAAGTCATATGCCATGTTCATTTCCTTCAGCTTTCTTTTTGCTTTTCAAAAACTGAGCAGCACATGTATCAAATGTGTTAAATTGATGATTTCACTTGCTGTTATAAAGTACCTGTAGTTCTTATCCCATCAAGCCCCAGGGCCTGAATTTACTTCACAAGATTGTAAGTGCTGGAGGTTTAACTGGTGCATGTGCAAAGTGTTTGTCTTAAACTTGAAAAATCCTGAACTCTTGTTCTTTTCTTTAGCTATCAATCCTAAATTACAACTTCAGTTTTATGACACTGAGAAGGGGCTGTTGTAAAATACTATTGTTTTACAGGTTTTATCCCTTCTACAATGAAAAGGAAAATGTGTACACTAACCTTCAATAAACATTTAGAAGATGATATTGAAGGCTCTCCAGATCTAGTAGAAATCTGTCAGAAGTATTGCCTAGTCCACAACCTGCAGGCTAGAACTAATATGACTGGTATTCTTGTTTCTTAGTTTCTAAATCCAGTCAAAAATATCTTTCAAGGGAACCAGCAGTTAGTGTAATGGCTATGTCGCTGGACTCCCACATAGTCTACCGCGGTTCACGTTCTGGACCCGGTGGCTTAAATCTCACGCCAGGCGCATGTGCATGTGTGCCTAAGATCCCGAGAGGAGAATGGAGGAGAAGGGATTGCGGCATGACCATCCCCCCTGGGGGGGTTATTTCTCACTTTCTGTCTCTATGTCTCTCTCTGTCTGTCTGGCGAGTGCACATGCCCTATAGTGAAAATCTCTCCAAAAAATAAAAATAAATCTTTCAAAAAACAAATACACTACCACAAATCTTAAAAAAAAAAAAAAGCAGAGATTTCTGACCCATAGTAAAAAAAAAAAAAAAAAAAAAGTAAGCAGAAAAATAAGAGATGTTATCACGTTATATTCAGAATATCTATATCGTGTCTAGTCAAGCTTCTGATAGACATGGCATCACAAAAGTCACTGACTCTAGCGTTCTGTGGAGTTTGCACTGGCCAAGACCACACTCACATTCCTTCTGTGGCACACAGAGCAATAACTATGGTCATTTATTTGAAAGCTTCACTTCTTCTTTAGAGATATATGAATTCCAGTCAAGTAAAGATGATGATGGTCCAGCCCGAGTGGATAAATAATGTAGGGATTGTGAGTAAGGATTCTGCAGAATCTTATTGGCAGGTTTACAGTAGTAAATTACAAATCATGTCACGCCCAGGATAGAGTGGGGGCGATGTTGCTGTCCACAGTACTGAATTCACGTCTTTACAGAACGTGGCGATTTTTATTCTCATAACATTGGCCTCTGAGAGCCATCTGCTCAACATACCCAGAATTCTGAACTCAATGAGGATATAAGTGGTAGAAGTATAGAAAGGAGGAAGTAAAAAATAGAGACAGATATATCAACCCATTGAACACACGCACAAATTCTGAGAAGAAAAAAAAAGCCAAAAATATTGTCAAATGGTGGGATCAGCAGATTGCATAATGGTTTCGTTGCTGGACTCCCACATGATCGACCATGGTTCGAGTTCCAGATCCAGCGACTTGAAACTCACACTGGGCTCACATCATGTGTTCTCAAACTCCCAAGAGGAGAATAGAGAAGAAGGGATTGCAGCATAGACATCCCTCTTAGGGGGTTATTTCTCACTTACTGTCTCTCTGTCTCTCTGTTTTTCCAGCATTTGCATGTGCCCTATAGAAAATAAACTCTCTAAAAAATATTTTTTTTCAAATTGCTATTCCAGCATTCTGTCTCAGGCAGACAAATGACCATTAACTTTGGCCAAATTCAGAGGTAGCTGAAGAAAGGCAAGAAAAGGGTATAATAAGTAGTAGTATTCTAAAAATAGAAGTTTTAGAGTGCACAAAAGAGACATCTTTTAGAAGAATAGAGATATTGTTATTGAAGTGCCACTTAAATACTTCCAGATTTTATCCCTTTCTTTTCATATATTGAAAACATCTTTCCAATTGTCACACTGTAGTAAAAAAAAAAAAAGATCTATACCCAAAAATGGGCACAGTTAATTTCATGTACCTTTTGACATTTTTATTACATTTCTGATTGTTACAGGTGTTCTTCTCCCCTTGGTAAGTTTAATGAGCATGCTCCCCTCTATTGACAGTCTGCTCATGTTTGTGGAGCATGTAAGCCTGACTGATATTCAAAATTATCATTACAACTCAAGGGGAGATTAAGTGCAGCTACTGTTTTCTGCTTACAACTTTCACTCTGCAAAAAGAGTGTAAAGAAATGAGAATAAAAATATTTATTGTTGCAAATGTCTAGAGATTTTTACATTCTTTGGGCTATAGATTAGATAACCCGAGGATTGTGTGACATGGTCTTATTTGTAAAGTGAATCAAATTCATCCTTTCTTTTTTTAAATGGTGTCTCTTTTGGCCTGTGTGCTGCATATGGTATGATTTAGAGTTTTGGAAAAAATAGAAGTATGCAATTGTTTGAAACACCTATTTACAAAATCTCTTGCTTTTACAAATTAGAAGGCAGCTCTAGGAACATGCTGTGGCTTGGTGTCACACTTTCTACTTGTAAGTGTTCTCACTTAAGTTTCCCATACATTATCTTACTGAGTATTCCCAATTAGATTGCACATTAATTAATTTACTTACCATTGAACAGATCATGAAAATGGAATTCAGAAAGATCTAGTGACTTGCTCAGGGTCACTAAACTAATCCTTGACAGATATGAAATTAGAAATTAACTCAGCAAGTCCAGTGTTTGCTTTACAATTCCAGAAGAACAAGACTTTCTTTATTGTTTAACATGAATGAAATTGGATGGACTCTCAAGTCTCAATGGATGGAGACTAACAACTTTTAGGATTATCAAGAAAAGATCTATTATGATTACCAGGTTTTCTTGCATGGCAGTTTTAAGAAGCTGTCCTCTGTTGTTACGGGTTAGCATCCCTGTATTTGTCAAAATTTTCAGGAAATAAGTATATTTCTTAAAATGATTTAAACTCCTGTTCTTTGATTTTTCTCTTTTACCTCACAAATAATCTTTTTTTTTTTTTTAAGAGAGGTTTTTGCTATAGGGCGCATGCACTCGCCAGACAAAGAGAGACATAGAGACAGAAAGTGAGACATCACCCCCCAGGGGGGATGGTCACGCCACAATCCCTTCTCCTCCATTCTCCTCTCGGGATCTTGGGCACGCACACACATGTGCCCGGCGTAAGTTTTAAGCCACTGGGTCTGGGACGTGAACTGTGGTCGACTACGTGGGAGTCCAGTGACATAACCATTACCCTAACTGCTGGTTCCCTCAAATAATCTTCTTTATATCAAGCAGCACTTTTAAATGTCTAAAACATTTCCAGATCAAGTCTTACAGTTATTTGGGAGCATTCTAATTATCATATGAAATAATTAAACTAGCTATGATTGTCTCCGTTTTTGTAAATAATGTCTGTGAACTTCAGAGAAGTTAAAGAATTTCGGAAGTTTACGGAGGTTACAGATAACTAAAGGAGGACTGCAATCCAGGCCTCATGAGTCCAGATCCAGAGTTTTATCTGATTGATTGATTCCTTCATTGATTCATTTATATTGCTGAAGAGCATATGCACCCACCAGAAAGGCAGAGAAAGCACTGCCCCTGATGGGGCATGGTTTATGCTACAATCCCTTTTTTTCCTTTTGTCTGTCCTGTGGTGATCTGGTGCATGCACACAGAGGTGCCTGGCATGCTTTTCAAGCCACTGGGGCCATGGTTTATACTGCCGTGGTCACGTGGGATCTGGCCCCTTTGACCACTAAGTTGTGAGACCAGCCTTTACCTGAGTCCTTTACAACAGTGATTTTCAACTTGGCAAGGGAACTCCTTGCAAGTGAGGTTTGGTAGTATCTGGAGACATTTGTAGTTGCTGAAACTGAGACTATGGTATTGCTGGCAATTAGTCAGTAAAGGACAAGAATGCTGTTAGACCTCCTAAAGTACACAGGGTGACCCCCAAACAAAGAATGATACACCCCAAAATGTCAGAAATGCCCAGTGTGTGTGAAAAACTCTGCCTGAAAAATGTGTCAATATTTTCTCACTTTTAACAAATAGTCAAATACTGATTTAAGAGTACCAAACTGAATATTTGAACTCAATCTAACTATAGATCCAGAATATCAAATAGCAAAGTTAAAAGCACTGAGACTTTGACATTAGGTAAAATTATCATTCTGATTTTTGTATGTTCCCTTTGGCCCAGCCATTTAACTCTTTGTGCCACAATTTCCTCTGGTGTAAAGTAAGGATAGTGATTTTTATATGACAGGATTAGAAATTCTTCTATTATTTTCCCTCTTTACTATCCAAGTCCACATTTCACTTCTGTCATTCCTATATGCAACAAGGTACCTAATTTTTGGTGACCTGCAAATTCTACCTATTTTCTGGACTTCAGTACTGTTAACACAGCCTGCCTGGCCCATCACCTTTTACCGGTAGGTGCAGATCCCAGCGGTAGCCTGCCTCTTTCGGTCGGTGCTGGTTTTCAGAGCTACACAAGGATCCTCTTGGATAAGTAGCATAATTGACATAAATTATGATTTATTGATTCTTTTCACCCTGATTTGTTTCTCTCAAAATTAGGATGAATTCAGGGTATGCATTGGAGTCTTTACTGATGCCCTAAAAGGACAGCAAAACCATAGAGGGTAGAGAGTAGACCTTGCAATCAGATAGACTTTGGTTCAATCCTACTCATCTCTCCTGGCTATCTATCTATAACTCACTTCATGGTTCTGAGTCCAGTTATATTTCCCATGAAATAAAGCTGTTCTAGAAATGAAAATAAACAGTGCATGTAATACACTTCTAGCTGTATATTTAACACTGGTTGTTATTTGTTTAATGAAATTAATAAGTATGGGGACCAACAGTTGGTGTAATGGCTATGTCGCTGGACTCCCATGTAGTCTACCACGGTTCAAGTCTCGCACCCAGTGGCTTAAAACTCACGCCGGGTGTGTGTGCGTGCATGCCCAAGATCCTGAGAGAAGGATGGAAAAGAAGGGATTGTGGCATGACCATCTCCCTGGGGGTGGGGGGGGGTGATTTCTCACTTTCTGTCTCTCTGTCTCTCTCTGTCTTTCTGGTGAGCACACGTGCCCTATAGCAAAAACCTCTCTCAAAAAAAAAAAAAAAAAGAAAAGAAAGAAATTGATAAATATCATGTACATGTATCATACTTTACTCCAATCAGGAATCCTAATGACACCACATGAACTCCATTCAAAGCTAGTCCCACTATATTAAACAGACAAACTTATACGCACAGGTTTTACAAGATACCTTTGTACTTACCTTAGTGGATGCAACTTTCCTTGTCCTGAAACCCTGATGTTAACTTGATCTTATCATATGATAGCATATGTCCTGTTTCTAAGTAAGCGTAACTTGCATCTGGCTATTACATCTAAAATTTAGAACTTTACTTTAATGCTAGGGTAGAAATATTCCTTTTTTTAATTGCCGGAAAGCATGTGCACTCAACAAAGAAAGAGGGAGAGTGAGAAAGCATCCTCAAGAGGGTGTGGTCACCCTGCAGACACTTATCCTCCACCTCTCCATACTCTCAGGATTTGAAGCATACAAAAACACAGCCCCAGCATATTTTTCAAGCTGCTGGGGTCAGAATTATAATGAGGGTCAGCCACGTGGGATTGAGTTTTTCTAACTATTAGTCTACAGGGCTAGCCCAACCCCTATCCTTTCTGTAGTTTTGACACTTTGGAGTTTTAAGTGATGAACAATTTAGCAGATCGTAGTGATGTAACTTAGAAAAAACGAGGTCCATTCTAAAAAAGGATACATAGGGGACCAGCAGTTAGCATAATGGATATGTCACTGGACTCCCATATAGCTGACCGTGGTTCGAGTCCCGGACCTAGTGGCTTAAACTCACACCGGGCGTGTGTGTGTGCATGCCCAAGATCCTGAGAGGAGAATGGAGGAGAAGGGATTGCGGCATGGCCATCCCCCTGGGGAGTGATTTCTCACTTTCTATCTCTCTGTCTCTCTCTGTCTTTCTGGCGAACACACGCACCCTATAGCAAAAACTTCTACAACAAAAAAAGGAGACATAGGAGAGAAAAATATTTCTTCTCACATTTCAAAGCCTTCTAGTTTTGTCCTCTCAACTTCATCAAAAAATGTTTATGATGAAAATATAGTGAAAAACATTTTTAGTAGAGAAGAGAAAATTAAGTTTGTGTTTACAACCACTATTCTTTTTTTTTTTTTTTTTCTGAGAGAGAGATTTCTGTTATAGGGCATATGCACTTACCCTAAAGACAGAGGGAGACAAAGAGACAGAATGTGAGAAATCACTCCTTGCGGGGGATGGCCGTGCCACAATCCCTTCTCCTCCACTCTCCTCTCAGGATCTTGGCTACACCTGCACATGCACTCGGCATGAGTTTAAGCCACCAGGTCCAGGACTCAAACTGCAGTCGACTACATGGGAGTCTAGTGACATAACCATTACTCCATTGCCTGGTCCTACTACCTCTATTCTTAATTCAACAGTGCTTGTCCCAAGGGACCCAGTTGTTGTCAACACCTTGATCATTTTGTTGAAAATCATCACAATCAAATCCAGTTAGAGAAATTAGGTGCATAGTGCACTGACACAGGAAAAAGAAAAGACAAAATATCTCAAAATAAAGATATTACCAAATATTTTAATATAGTTTATTAATATATAGTAAAATATAGGAATCTAGCAGAGCATAGGAAAGAAATCCTAGCTACAACAGCTGCAGTGCATATTCTTCCTGCTTTAGTGTGGGAAGTCATTCCCAATTCTGATTTTTTATTTTTTGTTTTAATCACCTAAGCTCTTATATCATTTACAATACTTGGGCCATCAGATCTCCAACTTAAGAATCAGTAAATTTGATTGTTTCTTCATTGATATATTTATTCATTCAACAAATTTTTATTGGGCTATTAGGGAACTGGGTACAATAATCACTTTTTTTAAAAAAAACAGTCTTGTGAATATGAAGTTAAAAACTGAGAGATGGATAATAACCTATTTCTTTGTCCCATAAATGCCTTACCTCTCTATTTTCACCCTTAATATCCTTCCTCAGACTCTTCTCCTTCACCCACCCTCTTTTCACACTGTTATTTATAACTGTTTTCTATGTTTCTATATCCTCTAGTCATTTTTTCTGCAATAGAGTATGGACAGTCAATATATATTAAGTGGAGACATACAGTGTCTCCCCTTCATAGCCTGGCTTGCTTCACTCAGCAAGTAAATTAGTAAATTAGTAAATACTGAACCAGTAGACTTTGGTAAATCTTCCATATTCATCCACTTTCTGTTGAAAGCCAGGGTTTTGTTTCTTATGGCTGAGTAGTATTCCATAGAATATATGTGCCACACTTTTTCAATCCATTCATCTATTCATGGGCATTTGGGTTGGCTCCATGTCTTAGTTATTTGCAAGCTAAGTGATATATGTGATTGAATATATAAAATAATCTGAAATAAAAATATATTTAAAAAAACTACACTTAGAAACAATAACACACACAGAAAAAAACTGAGAGATGGAGTCATAGCAAAACAAGAAAATAAGTGAGATAAATTATGAATAAGTGTATCTGCTGAAGGAAACTGTGAAATGCAATAGCAGGAACATCCTTTAAGTAGAGCAGTCAAGGGAGTCTGCACTGAAGAGGTGGTAATTGTACTAGTGTGTGTGTGGATAGGAATACATGTAAAGAAATGGAAAATATGCCAAATTAAACAATAGCCTTTGAACGTTTCAAGCCCTTTCTAAGACTGTACTATGTACTATGTCCTCAGAATCTTGCTTAATGCCTTGGGGACTAGTGTAATAACTTGACAGCTGCAGTTTCATGATATAATGCATTAGTACTGCTTTTGACATACTTAGCAAAGGCTTGTCTTCTAATGTTATTGCTCAATACAGTGACTTTTGGGTTAATTGTGAACCCCTTGGCCACTAGATAGGAAGAAGTGTTTAGATGTGTTCTTTATATAAATAATGGTTTCTAATTGCCTTCAAACAACCCTAGAAAGACAGGTGCCAAATTCACTCAAAGTAGCTTACAAATCTAGAACATTTAAAATTTTTATCTTATGGAATCTAAGTGTACTTTAAAATATAAATATAAATGCATATTCTTTATTTTACACCTTGTCCTCTCTATGCAAGAATAAAGACAGAGCTTTAAGTTTCTGCCTTGACTTGCCAGACAATCACATGGACTGTCATCCACACACTTGATACCACAAATTTCCCCCTTCCCCTTCTCAGACACTTGTTTTTCCCCCTCTTTTTGATATTTACTTGGTATAAAAATACTTGTAATAGCGTTTCTAGTTATTTTTTTGTTCCCCTATAGACTGTGAGTTCCTTGAAGGGAGCCACTGAAGCAACTTTCTATCTCCAAAAGCCAGTATGGTGTCCTAAGCTAGAATGAGGCTTGATAAATGTTCAATAAATTAATCCCTGAGTAAATTAGTAAATATTGAACCAGTAGACTTTGGTAAATGTTTTGAAGAAACTTTTCCAAATTTCAGAATATATTTCCAAACCAAATGAGAGATGGTACCCACACAAAATGCATGATATTTTAAATCAGAAACCTTAAACATTGACCTTACTTGACTTAAAAAAAAAAAAAAAAAGATTTTGTTAGAATCCTTTAAACTCAAAAGTATTGCCACTGTAGTTTTATAGGCAGCAGGGGCACCACCCCACACTGCTGGAGCCTCAGGGGAGGCCCAGGTTGAGATCCTGGGTTGACCCATGCCCACCTTTGATCCTTGCTGACTGTGAGGCTGAGGGGAAGTGTGGTGCAATACTGTCTGGAGTTACTGTCTCTTTCTCTCTTTCTCTTTCTCTCATAAACTTAAATTAGGGAAAGTATTGATTGTTCTATATCTTCCTCTTCCAGTATTTTTTTCTAAATTAAATATAATTTTTCCTTTTATTGATTTTCTGAACTATCTCTATGGACTTGCATCCTAATATAGAGATCTTTTGTTTCCTCATCTAAGGATAAAGAACAGTGGAAGGAACAGAACAAGAAGATTAGGAATATTTCTCTCTTTCATGAAATATCCATAAAGGCACAGCAGAATGAGAAGGAAAGACTGATTGGGAACTCAGAACAGGATAGGAGGGAGAAAGAAAGAAAGTTTGCCATACATCCATAACTTATTTTGGAGTTTCTTTAATTTTTCTTAATTTTAATATCTGTAATTGACAAGTAATAATTGTGCATATTTATGGGGCATGGTATAATTTTTGGTACTGTATTCAGTGTGTAATGATCAAATCAAGGTAATTAGCAAGCAATCACTTCACACATTCAACATTTCTTTGTGTTGGAAACAAAGTGTTCTTGCTGTTTTGAAATATACATTAAATTGTCGTCACATATAGTCACCCTACAGTGTTATCAACACTAGACTTTATTTCTCCGATCTAGCTATAATTCCTATCTATCAGCAATTTCTCCCAGTTCCCTGGTCTCCCCTGCTCTATCTCTAGTAACTACTATTTACACTGTACTTCTGTGAGATCAACATTTTTAGCTCCTGTACGTGATTTTGAACATGCAGAATTTATCTTCCTGTGCCTGGCTTATTTCACTGAACATTACTAGCAGTGAAATTGCTGGATGACATTATAATTATATATTTAGGAGACCAGAGGATGACACAATGGTTACATCACTGGAGTCCCACAGAGTCGACTGCAGTTCGAGTCCTGGATCCAGAGGCTTAAAACTCATGCTGGGCATGTGTGTGTGCCCAAAATTTCGAGAGGAGAATGGAGGAAAAGGGATTGTGCTTGGCTATACCCCGTGGGGAGTGATTTCTCACTTTCTGTCTCTCGGTCTCCCCAGCAAGCATATACACCCTATAGCAAAAAAAAAAAAAAACAGAAAAAAACAACTCTCTAAAAAAATAGTATTTTTAGATTTTAGAAAAACTTTGGAGTCCCTTTCTTATGTGTGGAAATATTTACATACTCTCTGGGGTATCCATTTTATTTTAATAATATTTTTCTCAAATATTTAAGTAATAGTGACTTTTAGGATTATGGAATATTTTTCCTCATGGATTCACAATTTCACTCTTTCTACCTCCTTCCACTTTTTGAGAAACGTTTATGTAAGAATGGAAGTACGTGTGTGCATTTTTGCTAGAAGGTATTTCAGGACCTCAGGGCTTTCTTTCCCATAAAATAAAATGTAAAAAAGAAAAATAAATGACCTTTTATGGTAAATGCATGAGCTAGCAAAAAGTATAAATATTGAAGACTGTGGTCCTAAAAATGATCATAGTGTCTTCAATGGGCTTCCTCAATTATCTAGAAACTTCCAGAGATGTCCAGGTGTTTACACTTGGATGAGATATTTTCTCCAAGTGCGGAAATGCAGACATTAAGAGTACTATCAATGAAGGCTATTTTCCGTTGTTTTTGATTGCTGTAGGAGAATACACAGCCTGCAGCCGAGATTCACTGAAGCACCATTCCCTTCCTTAGGGAGCTGTTATTTCAATAAAAACAATGGAATCAGTTAGCATAGGTAATAAAATAATTATAGTAATTTATTTTGGCTATTAAATGTTGCATCCCCTTAGCTAATCATCCACTTCAAGCTATTATTCAAAGTGTTCTGCTCTTTTTGCCTTTAAGTTAAACATCATGAATTTCTATGCACTGATAAATCCAAATCTAATAAATTCCTGATGTGTTTCCTTGTGCTGTGACTACTGACAACTCTCTCTATCTTGTTAATTCAATGTTACTCAACACCAGTAAAAAATGTTTTCTAATACATTAGAAAAGCAAAGAATTACTTGTTATCTAACTTTGTACCAAGTTTCAAGTAGATTTAGCCTTCATTACTTTATGACTGTAGAGTATTCTGTGTTTATAAATAAAGGAAGTATTAGAGAAGATTTTAATCAAGGTCCTTAGAGAGCTGTACTTTCTAAAACGACCCTAATCTTCTCCTGCCAGCCTGTAGTCCATGAAAGGATACTTTTCAGGATTCAAAGAGCTTAATGCATGTTTCACCATATGACAGAATCAGGTTCCTAATTAATTTCAGTTCTATTCAGTTCCACAACCACTTCATCTTTATAAGGTCTAAACTAGGCATATCAAATGATCTGAAAGATACAGAGTTGTTTTCTTGTTCTGAAGGTATGTTATGTGAATTTTCAAAGAGAAACAGAAC
>NW_006160032.1:3458412-3467370 GCF_000334495.1 Tupaia belangeri chinensis
GCATTCCTGATCTCACTTTCAGACTTCAGATCATTAAACAAAAGAAATGGAAGAAATAAGTTGAGATGATGCCCATAGAGATTGCATATTCAACGTTTAACATGCAGTATATTTTTGTATACTATCAACACACTGAAAATTTTTTCCCCTTTTTTCAACCTTCCCTATCCTTCTTACTTTTCTGAACTCACGAGATAAATCAATGTTTGTCTTGAATTTTTAAAAGATGCATTTGTTGAAAACCTCTTTCCTTAGAGTAATTTCCCAACACTTGAGAGCTTATTTACTAACCATATTCAGATTTTAAACATTATTTCATAATGAATTTTAGATAATTAAAGAATATCTAAGAAACTAATGACAATTTTGGTCCTAATGTTGTAAAATCAGTAATTTTAAGAAATTTATTTCCAAATGGGTAGTCTTTCGTTGGTACTTTACTTAAACGTATTTCTAGGTCTGGCCATGGTTCTGAAGGAGTTAGGACACTGCTGTGGGAGGAGAGCCTGGGTTCAGATTCCTGGCTGACCTGAACATACCAGGCAAGCCCATGGCCTGACTAGCTGACTAGAAGGGTGAGAGGGGGGAAGGTTGCTGTGTGATAAGACCCTGTCCATGGTACCTCCCCCAGAAATAAATAAAAATGTAAAGAAATGAACTTAAAAAATTCTGGGACCAGCAGTTAGCGTAATGGCTATGTCGCTGGACTCCCACGTAGTCGACCACAGTTCACATCCCGGACCCGGTGGCTTAAAACTCACGCTGGGCTCTTGTGTGTGCGTGCCCAAGATCCTGAGAGGAGAACAGAGGAGAAGGGATTGCGACGACGTGGTCATACCCCCTGGGGGGTGATTTCTCACTTTCTGTCTCTCTGTTTTTCTCTGTCTGGCGAGTGCATGCACCCTATAGTAAAAACCTCTCCAAAATAAAAAAAAATCCTATTAAAATAATTTCTAGTTGAAATTGAAAGCATGTTTATTGTTTCTGACTTTAGTTAAGATCTCAATTACATACCATTAATTTGTCAATATCTGAAACTTTATTTTTTAAGAAAAAGAGAACTCTCCACCAGTAGGTAGCATTTATTTTTTTTAAAAAACTTTGACAAGTACTGTTGACTTAATGGGGCTTTTCTAAAACTAATACACACACACACACACACACACACACACACACACGCACATATACACAAAATCCTTCCACACAATACATATTGAAAAGGACTGATTCTACTTCCTAAATTGCATTGATATTTACAGGACATCAAATATCATCTCGGTTTCCTCTGTTTCTCTCAGGCCCCTCATCCTTTTATGGATAGCTTTGGCAATAACTGTTGACCATACCAGAAAATATTAGAGTGTATTAACCGTGGTTTTGAATGAATGATCATTACCAATATGTGAATATATTCTACTAGAAAGAAATATTTTTTAAGTTTTCTAGGCCCAGTTACTGAATTAGAATTGTGGCAAGAAGAAACTGATAGCTTCCTTTGTCAAATGGACTACATAATCAGTGTCCTGCCTCTCCCTGACATTCTGTTGTTTTCCCTATAATGATGCCAATGATCGTCCATGGTGATGTAGATCAGAACAGGGCTTCAAGTTTCTACAGGGCTTTCTGAAAGTTGTGCTCATTATGGTTTTATTTTAAATTATATTTAATAAATTAGTTCTTCAAAATAGATGAACCTTATATCGTAACTAGAACTGCTTTTTTTTTTAAAGGTTTTTGCTATGGGATATATACACCTACTGGAGAGAGACAGAGAGAGAGAAAGTGAGAATTCATCCCCCCAGGGGAGATGACAACACCACAATTTTCTCTTCTCCCCTCTCCTCTTAGGATCTTGGGCATGCATACATATGTCTGGGACTTGGAGTGCCATTGGCCATGTGGCCTTAACCACCACGCTACCTGATGACCTCTTGATCTGCCATTTTTGAAATAAGATTTGAGGATAATTTTTTAGACTTATACTTCTTCCAGTGACTTAAGTGAGCATCCATTCAGAAAGGTTGTTGCTGGCTCAGCCGAGGTAGTTGGGTGTGTGGTGGGAAAGACCCAGGATTCGGATCTGATTCAGCCTGGCCAAGGTGAGCATAATGGAGTATAGGTAGATACATGTGTGATCTTGACTGGCAGATAGTGGATCACGGTATGGCAGGAACGCCCTATCAAAGATCCCTGTCTCTGTGTCTACCATGAAATAATGTTTTTTTAAAAAGGTTTCTGAGATGAGAGATAAAGGAGATAGAGATTCAAAAGGACATTATTACACCAGTCATAGTGAGGTCTTGGGGACGGCTAGAGGGAGGTAAGTTGTGTACACCACTCACCCCCATTAGACAAGACCAGTCCTCTAACTCAGCAACAGAGTTAAGGCTTAGAATTTCTTTCTAGACACTATTGATTCATACTCTCCCTTCTTTTAAAAAATCATCTCGGTTTCCTCTGTTTCTCTCAGGCCCCTCATCCTTTTATGGATAGCTTTGGCAATAACTGTTGACCATACCAGAAAATATTAGAGTGTATTAACCGTGGTTTTGAATGAATGATCATTACCAATATGTGAATATATTCTACTAGAAAGAAATATTTTTTAAGTTTTCTAGGCCCAGTTACTGAATTAGAATTGGTTTATTGGAAAAACCATTTAAATTAGTTTCTTTTGTTTAAAAAGTTATGTGTTGAATAGCTGGGAGCCAGAAAGTTATTTCACAAAGAAATATAATGTATTGTGATGAATTTAAGTAGTACAAAGAACACAAAAAGCTTTGCATGTAAATTGACTTTATAAATTAGATACCATAAGCTGGTAATAGAACACAGTAATACCCATGGACAAATTCCAGTCAACATAAAATTTGAGCTCTTTGAAGATACAGCCAATTCTGTTCTCTTAGAAGTAATAGAAATTTTCTGCCAGTGATGGACTTAACATAGTAGATAACCTTTTCATTAGACAATTATGTGTTTCAGTCCACAGGATATTCACTATATATTTTTGTTGTACTTTTTCAGATGTCAGTGACCCCATTTCATAAAAATTTAAGTCACACTGAGGTTTTTAAACATCTAAGGAAAATCAATAGATGAGCCATTGAAGACTATTTTATATCTACTGAAAACATTTTTTTACAGTAGCTCTTAAAAAAATTATTGCTCAAAGCTCCACCTAAACATCAAAAAAAAAAAAAATCTTGAAAAACCTGGGTGATAATTACCCATGTCTTGGATTATTCAGTAAAGCGCTTTTGTATCTTTGTAGCATTTGAAGTTTTAATCCACTTGGTACAATACCCTAGGAAAGAAAGCAAGAAATGTAAAACCACATTAATCCATTGAGCAATGTTTAAAAAAAAAAAAAAGAAAGAAAAAAAGAAAAGAAAAAAGGTATTACTCTAAGTAGGGCTTTATTAGCATCACAGTCAATAGAAACAAATTTGTAGTCACAGTCCACCTTAAGTGACACTAATTAAAAAGAAAATAGTGTGTAATTAATGTGTAATTAAATTGCAATTCCTAATTAGTTTATTTGGGCTATTAGGAACTTACCATTTAGGCTTTCAAGACATTGTAGGAGATTTTGTATGAATCTGACTTCAAATATATCTAAATAATATATAAACTTCTATTACCTTAGAGAATAGATCCCAGATCGTTGAGTACAAATTAGGAAGGGGTGGATTATAAATTAAATTAGAAAATCCACCTACCTAAAAATGAGGTGAGTGTAGGTGAATGATCACCACAGGAGGCCAGAAGGACCCAGACCATGTAGGCGGTACAATGCATAGGTGGGAATTGGGAGTAGGCGACGTTAAGGCCACTTAGACCGTAAAGTACTATGATTGTATGGCTCTAATGGCTCTCTCAGGGATTAGAGTATTTGATTTACAGCTCCCAGGTATGTTTTATATTATCTGACCTTGCCTCTCACGCCACTTGTCACTAATGAAGATGTTTCTGTTTCTATCTCCAACATAAAGCAGTCATATGTCTATTTCCACTATCTTCATGAAAATATGGAGTAAAAAGAAAATAGAGATAAAAGAGATTAAAAATAGAAATTTTAAACATAACCATTTGTGCTTCGTTTTATACGTAGGCCCAAATTATAGACAGGGAAACTTCTAATAGCAAATGGGATCAGGGGATTCTTGAGTATGGGTACTCAGTAACAGAAAAGTTAAATTGTAGAGAGGCCTCAGAGCAAAAGTGCTAGCAAATCCCATGATCTCCTAAGAAAGAAAACCCCTGCAATCTTGGAAAGTGTGGGTATGACAGGTGTAAGGGATACCAAGTAAGGAAAATGTATGTACAACTCTGGCTTGGGAGACCACAACCACTGCAAATTGTCAGTCTCCAAGATATTTCAGATAACTCTCAAAAGTTTTCCTGTTAAGCCCCTTTTGTTGCAAGAACACAAAATAAAAAGATGTTAGTTTTTGTTTTTGTTATTTTCTTCTAGTTTTAGTTTAGTTTTGCTTGCTTTGTTGGTGACTATGGGGTAGAATTAAAAGAGGAGCTGGAAAATGTCAAGCCACACAACACTGGAAAATACAGGAGCCAGGATGAGTCTGATGGATTTTGAGGATTTAATGGACTGTCACAACAGGGCAGGAAGGAACCAGCTACAACAATTTCCCTTATTTGTGTTACTCCACTCAGAATTCACATGTCCAAGAATGCAGCGTGGCGAGTCCTAGGTCCCATGTTTATCACATGGCCTCGGGAGGTCGGGGCCCTTCTGTATCATGACCAGCACCCCACCACCTGCGAATGCTCAAGAGCAGTTCTAGAAAATCTGTACACTCTTACTAAAGACAGAAAAAGGATGTTGGGCAAGGAAAGCAAACAAATAGCAAATAAATAGGAAAGAGTAAGAACAAGAACACTTGTCTACCAGTAGGAGCAGAAAAATAAGCTTTCAACATTCATTCCACAATTATTGATTGAGTGTCTGCAGAGTGTCTCACACTCTGTTCGCATTAAAACAAGCTTTTCTTTCATACAGCTGCCTGTCCATGAGGGACACATTATGAAAAGAGACCCTCAGCCTTTAACCATCATCTCACATTAAGACAAATTATGTGTATCTATATTCACAATGTTATTTCTCTCCAGTTGAAGATGTTTTTTCTCACATTTGAGATTTCTTTTTTTAAAACAAGGTTTCATGTTTAGATGACAGGGAAGTATGAGGAAGTACAGCATCAGCTTCAGTGACCAGGGCATGGGACTACAATAGGACTGTGGATATTCTAGTATCCACCACGATGTTATAATGATTATATGTGTGTGTGAGATACTAAAACATATATAGTCCAAAGTGTAGTCTTGGTCACAGTTTCTCATCTATGGGAAATAAAAGAACAGCCCAGTTACAGTGCTAGAAACAAAACTCATTCAAATTTGACTAAGCACAAAAAGGAAAATAATTATTGGAAGGCTACAGAGAGTCTTGGCCTGGGCCCATGGTCTAGTGGTTAAGAAAGCCAGATCATATAGGACCAACTGCAGTTTGCATCCTGGACAGAGTGACTTGAAAAACATGCCAGGCACATATATGTGCATGCCCCAAATCCCAACAGGATGAAAAAATGGAAAAGGGATGACGGCATGACCACAACCATTGATGAGTGCTTTCTCTCTCTGTTTCTCTCTGGGAAGTGCACCCATTCACAGCAAAACAAAACAAAACTCAGTATCACAATGGACAAAGTGAGAGCTGGGCAGAAAAATGCAAATCACCACCATTACTATCCAAGCATACTTGTTTCCTCAGCTTCTTTGATTCTTAGAGTGAATGATACCTCAGTGACAGCTCCTTTGGTTGCTGTATTAAAAAAACAAAATGTCATCCCCTCTACCACTGCAGCACTCCCGAGCAATCTTCTTACTTTACTTTTCTTTCGAAGTACTAAAGATTCACACTGGTGAATGATAGCCTAGGCTATGATAGTAAGAATGAGCCCAAATATCTCAATGTCATATAGTAACAAACATTTGTATCCCACTCATGCCATATGTACCTCTGCTCTGCATGGAGGTATATGTATATGGTGGTGTGTGCATGTATACAATCAAGTTAAAAATAAAAGCATCATAGCTAAATGTTGATTAAGACTCTTTCAGTTATTCAGGAGTTGAGCTGAGTAAAGATTCTTGAATGGGAACTCAGTATTGTGTACTTTGCATACTAAAAAGAGGTTTTTGATAGCCTGCAATCTGTGGGGTTAGAAAACCCAAGACTAACCAAACAGAAATAATTGGTACTTCTATCAGAACCTCCCCAGGTCATCTATAGTGTCAGGCTTAAGATGACTGGGTCCCTCATGGCCAACCAGGTGGCATCCTCTCAGACCTGGTGGTTTGGGAAACATACTGGGCATGCGTGCATGCTGGCTCAAAATCCTGAAAGGAGGGAAAGATGGAGGAGAAGAGAGTGTGGTATGATCATTCCCCTTGGGAAGTGAGAAATCTCTGTCTCCATCTCTATCTCTGGCAAAAGCATATATCCTCTGGCAAAATTAAAAAAAAAAAAAAAAGAAAAGAAAGAAAAGAAAAGAAAAAAGAAAAACCCTGCTCCCTAGACTGTTTCCTAACCTTGGTGGATATGGAAAATGGAAAGGGCAACACCCGAGCCACAGGCTTTGTTGGGAGTGCAGGGATGGTGGTGGGACATTTTCCCCTCCTGTCTACAGGACATTTCTTCTTTAAAATGGCAAGTATGTATGTGTTTGAGGCAGGGGAAAGGTGGCTTCTAACGTATTGCTCATAGTGATTGCAGGTGCCAGCACGAAGGAGAAACTAGCATTCCTTCTGTTCCCCAGGTAAGTCTCCACTTAGAAATTTGCTTTCTGGTCCTGTGCCCAGGCCAGTCTGAGTGGAGGAAAGAAAATTGGTCAGCTATTGCAGGCGAAGCACACTTTAACGACCTGCGTGCTTATTATATTAACAAGGATGTTCATTTCTAGTAGGTCGAATAGGCACCAGGGAAGGAGCTGGCATTTGCCATTGTGATAGTTCCCCTCCTGGAAGGCCACAGCAACTTGAATTGTGGTAGGAAATAGGCAAGAGGAAGAGATGACTTGGAGCTGAGGCTCCCATGTCAAGGCATCTGGTAAATGGAGAGATGCTAGGGGACTCTCTGAAGACTATTCCAAGTACATGCATGTTAGGGATGCCAGGCACACAGGAGTGCCAATGGTCAGTCTTAGCCAGTAAGATGATGAAGCTACAGCCTCAGAGATGAAGAGAGAGTTGACTTTCCTCTCCTTCCTGTCCTGACACACTAAAAACATTTGAACCTACAAAATGGAGGAAGGAAGAGTGAGCTTTGATTCAGATGAGAGAGTAGACTTTTTAATTGGACTGCCAAAGGTGTAATACCTGAGTTTATCCAGAATCTGCCCAAGATAGTGTTAATAGTCACAAAGGGAGACATGAGAGATCAAGACTGAAATCAGTAATTGGAGAAAAATAGAATAATTTCATTTAACACACCAGTGAGGTATGGATTTCTAAATAAGCTTGTTATACATGAAAACAATCAGTGGCCACCATTGTGCTCTGTATCTCTTAAAACTTTCCTGTTGTCTGTAGCAAATAGTGTTTTCCACAAATGGGCTTTTCCATGAGAAAACATTCCATGCTGTGTTAAAACAAGTCATTGCGGGACCAGCAGTTAGCATAATGACTATGTCACTGAACTCCCATGTAGTAGACTGCAGTGCGAGTCCCGGACCCGGTGGCTTAAACTCACACCAGGTGCATGTGCATACATGCCCAAGAGGAGAATGGAGGAGAAGGAATTGTGGCATGGCCATCCCTCCTGTGGGTGATTTCTCACTTTCTAGCTCTCTGTCTCTCTCTGTCTTTCTGGTGAGTGCACGCGCCCTATAGCAAAAACCTCTCAAAAAAAAAAAAAAAAAGTCATTGCATTTTGTACCCCCCAAACCAATATGTATTGGATTTTTAAGTTATGAAAAAAAGTTTAAAAGTTATGATTAACTTTGTTTAATGCAACATGTCTCCAGTTGATCAGAGATTCTGTGTTTGTAGTATCCTATCACCATCCTGTAGAAAGACTACTTGATACACACAGCTACAAAAGGGAAAGAATTCTGTGTTTTGTGTCTTATCTACAGTCTCCCCCTACGTGCTCACTACCTGAATTGACAGTTTCACTCCTATGTCCTGCTGTAATCAAATTATTTTATTCTTCTATGGCCACATTCATTTCTATGACTTTGGTTTTATGTATTTTTATCCTTTGGCGTTTTTATCATCCATATTATTTATTGCTATTTAAAATCTGTCCCTTCTTTTTATCTTATATGCTACCTTCAAATCCATAAATACTTCCCTAGTGCAATTAAGAGCTTCTCCTCTCTACACACACACTCTATTAACCCTTCTTTTAACCTACTTAACACATGAGCTGGCCCTGTAGGTCTCAGAGGTGAAGAGATCCAGATCTTGGGATGAGCAGATGGCATTACGTCACTGAATTCCTACATGGTCAACTGCTGCTCAAGTCCTGGAATTGATGGCTTAAACTCATGCTGGGCACATGTGCATGCATGCTCAAAATCCCAAGAGGGCAATGATAGAGAGGGGATTGTGGAAATCACCTCCCTGGGATGATTCTCACTTTCTGTATTTCTTTCTCTCCAGTGAGCACACAAGGCCTATAGCAAAAATCTCTTAAAGAGAGAGAGAGAGAGAGAGAGCGAGAGCGAGAGCTGGAGCTTACATGGTCAACTGTAAGTTGAGTTTGTACTGTAAGTATGGTTTGAGTACTGAACCAGACTCTGGGGACTTGGAAAACAATGTGGGTTCTTGCATCTATGTGCCCAGAATCTTGGCAGAAAGAAGACATGGTAGAAAAAAAGATTGTAGTGTGACCATGCCCCATTGCTCTCTTTCTCTCTCTCTCTCTCTCTC
>NW_006160032.1:3467414-3568257 GCF_000334495.1 Tupaia belangeri chinensis
CCTTTCCCCCTTGCTCCCTCTTCCACTCTCTCTCTCTCTGGCAAGCACACACACTCTCTGGTAATAAAAAAATACATAAATAAATACTGTACTTCATGCAAACCACCCTTTATTATTATCACCAATGGTATTTTTAACAATATTAGCACAAGTTCACAGTCATTTCTATGAGTCAGATACCATGCTTAGTCCTTGTCAAAAGAACCTTCTAAGTGATACTGTCAGTGCCATTTTACAGATAAGAAAGCTGAAGTGTAAAGGGAATAAATAACTTGATCAAGGTCTGACAACTGCTAAGTGCAGAGCCAGGACACTAAGTCCATCAGAATCCAAAGCCACACTCAGATGCTCTCTATAATAATTACTACGCCCCTTTGTGTGCATGACTTTCCCTTCCACTTGATTATCAGGTCTCAGAGGGCAAGGATCATGCTGAGTTCATCTTTATATACACTCTGTGCCTAATAAAGTACCTTCCAGAGACCCAATGAACATGCTTAGAATGAAATCGAAACAGTGGGGCCTCAGCAGCATCAGGCAATGGGAAGATACGTCCATGAGAATCATTTGTCTGTAATTTCAAGGCAGCAGATTCTTTGCAATCCACCTGTCATTTTTTTTTTCCTGTAGAATTCTCTTCCTGAGGTATCTCATTATGATGCATCACCCAAGTTCCTCTTAGTTATAACATCTAATGCAACATGACTAGTGCAACAGAGCACATAAGCCCTGGAGAGCTGAAGAGCAGGAAGGTTGTTTTCGTCACACTGTGGATTTAAGGGAAGTTATAAAAATGTATGTCAAAGGTCAGCGGTGAGCCTCTGAGTTAAGAGGCCTGCTGTGGAAGGGTTCCATCCTTCTTCACATGCACCAAACCATGTATTCCCACAGAGATTGAGTTGAATAAGCCAGGCAAGCAGCCCCATTCATTTTTTTCCCCCAAATTGCCTTATTAATGTGCATGATGGAAATAGTGCTCCATGTCAGACCTAACAAGAAGAATTTGGACTTGGATGTGCACAAGGAAAATTGCCTCCCATGCTTTTCATCATAGTGGATCCTGGAGAATTTTTTGAAACTGTTTTTCAGACGCTGTTTGTTTCTTCAGCAATCCGTTCCTGTGACAAGTACGCCCTCTGAAACGACTATCTTCCAAAGCATCCCAGATGCCATTTAGATTTGACAACCAGCTCAGCAGTTCTGTATCCCCAAATAAATGTTCATGGGGGCTAGGTCTCCAGATCAGGAAAAAAAAAAAGAAAATCGATGCACATAACAGGAAACTCAATAGAGTATAGTGGTTAGCTTAACTACATGGATTGTAAGGCCTTGCAGACCTGGGCTCAGATTCTGGCTCTGGTTCTTAGTAACTGTGCTATGTGGGATTAATATATGTTCTCTGAGCTTCACCAAGCAAATGGTCTAAAAGCTAGTAGTAAGATCTTTCTTCCTGTTCTTTGAGTTATTGTGGAATTAAATGAGATATTATTTGTAAAGTGTCAGGCCAGCAGTTGGCATAGTTGTTAAGGAGATAGACTCCCATGTGGCCGACCGCAGTTGGAGTCTCAGACCTAGTGGCTTAAAACTCACTCTGGACATGTGCGCATGCATGCCCAAAGTCCCAAGGGGAGAATGGAAGAGAAAGGATCCTGTTGTGGCTGTCCCCTTGGGAGGGAGTGATTTCTCACTTTCTCCCTCTTTACTGCTCTCTAGAGAGCTCATGTACCCTATAGCAAAAATTTAAAAAAAAAAAATTAAATTGTAAAGCAGTTAGCACAATGTATGTCTAACAAAAAATTAACCTTGGTAAGTAAAAGCTAAGAGATTTAATAATAATACAATTTTATGCCAAAATCAGATAAGACTTAATATTATTATCTATAGAATCTGAATTTTAAAAAAAAAGACAGTCGGATAAGTTAGCTTAAGGAAAAAGCAGAACAAATGAATGAATGTGTATTGGTAAGATTTTATAGGTTGAGGCCACCACTAAGAGAGGTATTTTTTAACTTTGGGAGAGTAAGTGATTTTTCAGGTACAGAAAGCAGATGACAAACTACCTCTACCTACTTGTTCATCCTACATTTCTTACTTACCATGTCAGTTTCTAAGCCTACAGTGGATGGAATTGAAGACAGATATGATGCCGCAACATGAGGGAAATATTTCTCCAACACGACACTCTATTACCTTTGGTCTCCTAGGGCAGGCTGGCAGAAACAAAATTGTAATTTTCATATTCCAGAGCTATAGATTTTTCTTCTATTTTTGACACATCATTTTTGCCCATTTTCCATATGAAAGCAAGAGGGTCATTAATTACATTTTTATTTAAAAGACATGATCATAAGTATTTAAAAATACCTTAGTAGCTCAGTTTTATACATCTAGAAATACAGGCTTCCTCCCAGGTAGTCTAGATTCTGTGTTCCTTCGTTTTTATTTAAAATATTGTTACTGTTGTGCTCTAAAAATGGTATACTGTACTAATCTCCACAATAGGAGTAATCTGTTAGTCATCTCTGTCAATCTCATATTTAAAACTTAAAGGTAAATCTTAGGAGAGATACCATGCATGATCATTCTAAAAATTCTGTATATTTTTAACACATTGGGCTTTATTTCCCCTACTTTTCAGTTTATTGAGTAGGACACACCAATAGATCTAAGGAAAAGCTGATTTAACAATGGGAAAAAAGGACAAGGAAAAGATGGGAAAGTCAAAGATGTAAGAGAAAAGAAATAAACTAAATAGTAATGCAGGAGTATAACAAAGGAAAAACCGTCAAGAAAAATGAGAAAAAGTTTTAGAAAAATAATTGTACTAAACAAATTTCCACGGAAATTTGTGGTGACTAGGAGTAAAGAGCTTTTATATGGTCATTGGGGGAAGTTTCTTAAGCCCCCTTTGCTCAAAAAATTTTACTCGTACTTATTCAGTGAATCTAACAAAATAAGGATGCTTTTGAGCTATTGATTGCTGCAAATGTGGCTTAATAGCAGAATCATTACTTTTTTAATCTTGGAACTGCCAGCCCCTACTATTTTCAACTGAACTTCAAGCTGTTCGATTACAGCCTGCCATTACTAATTGTTTTTAAATTTCGTGGGACATATCTAGTTTAGGAAGTTTTGTTCTTCAGTAATAGATTTTTTTTTTCAGGCCCCAGTTTTTAGAATTTTATCTGATGACTTATGAGCCTTTCTTTTCGGATGTCTTAATCATGAAACAGGAAAGTCAGTACTCGGTTGATCACATAGAAAAATGTGGTCTCACTGACTTCTGGATAAAATATAATTTGGGTCACCATCCCCATTTACTCAGTAGCATTAAAATGATGCATTTTCTGTAGGTTTACATGGGCTGGTATCCCTGTCTGTCCTATAGTTCTTTACTGGAATTGAGCAGAAAAGGTCAAATGGGGGGTAATATGTCAAAAGGCTGTAATTAAGATTTAGAAAGATTAATACCGATGGTATTTAATGAAATTGGCTTTTAGAGGAATGCTCATCTATTACTTTGATATTTAACATTTTTTTCTTATTAAAATGTTAGTGCTGAATAGAAGCATACAATCAGTGGCAGAAATATGAGTTGATACAACCGTCTATTAAAGAGGTCACAACTCGTAAACAATCGGAGGTTTTTTGTGTGGTGCTGATGGGAAAATCACTTTTTTTTCCTACTTGAGATTATAATTTTGTTTTTTTTTCCAGAGCTTGCAAATTTTTTTTTTCTTTTTTATTGCAATAAGCATCAGATTGACATAGCTGTATCACTTCATTGCACTGATGCAGTTTTTTTTAATTAGTTGTTTCAGATGTTTATAGCAATCTCAAATACACATAGAAATAAAAAACTGTCAATTTTTTACAGACAGGGGGAAAATTTGCCTCTAAAGGGAATACTACAGTTAAATCCAGCATATCACATTGAAAAATTGCTCTGTAGTCTAAAGTCAAGGCTGATGCCTTTTGGTGTTTTGAAGAAGGAGCTGTTTCAAATTGTAAGGAAATTTCCATTTCAAAAATAGCTACTGAACTATCACAATGACTGCTTTGCATATATTTTTGGTCACAAAAATACCATTGTTATTTTTACTATGGATATGCAAATGAGATGTTGATAGGATTAAGTTCTGTCACTTTCTGAGACAGTCTGATGCTTGCACTATTGAAGTTTTCCTTTTCCTCCCACTATTTCCTTTACATTTAATTAAAGCCATCAAGCTTCTTTTGCTCTCTAGTCTACAGAAGGTTTCCCTCTCTCATCTCTTTTTGGCTCGTACCCTAGTGATTTTGCTTTGAATCCTCTTAATCCCTCTTCATATTTGCTCCAGGTTGTAATTGATTCCATCCCATGGCATCTTCTTCTATTTTTAGTTATGAAAACTTTAATTTTTTCAGTCTTACATTTAAAACACAAGATAAATTCAACAGTTGATCATCAGAGGTCCATTTAGATTAATTATTTTTCCCAAAACATTTGCTAGGTCCATTGGGGTCACATAGACTCTGTTTGTTTATGGATGATAACTAAATGTGCATTTTGGGAAGCTTACTATGGTAGACAGTGTGTGAATGTGTGTGTGTGTGTGTGTGTGTGTGTGTGTGTGTGTGTGTGTGTGTGTGTGTGTGTGTGTGTGTGTGTGTGTGTGTGTGTGTGTGTGTGTGTGTGTGTGTGTGTGTGTCTTAGAATTTTGGATAGTTAGTAGGTTTTAGAAACTCTGAGATGGTATAAAACCTTTAAGAATTAGTCATTTTTCATATTCATGTGCACATACCAATAATCAGTATGCAAGCTGAAAAGTGCTGCCTACTTTGATCCGGTCTTGTAAATGGGCTGTACAAATATATTTAGTAAAGGCATGGAAACTCACATTTTTATGAAATAATTAGTTATTGTTGTTTCATAAGAAAACCTATTTGACTGTGAGTGGAATAAGACAAATTTATAGGTAAAAAGGGGAAAATTTATGTCCTGAAAACATTATTGTAATTCTTTTTCAGTAGATGACATATTCTTTATTTGCATGCAAACATACATACACCCATGTGTTAGTATAGTTCAAGCAAAGTAAACATATGTTTCATATTAACTGGCATTTTATTTATTTTATAACTATAATGTAAATATCCCTATTTTAAAAATATTTTGTTATTTTTATACACTCTGCCATTGTATATCATTACAGCATGCAAAATGAATTTTCCCAGCATCAATACATTGCATATTAGTCCAGTTAAGGATATTATCAAACATGTTACCATCAACAGATAATTATCCATTTTTGTGTTCCTTAAATGTTTTGTTTTCCTCTTGATTTGATTTTTCTTAACGCAAATTAGCCTTAAAATTACCATTAAAACTGATTCTCAAATTTAAGTGTTACATGAATATATACATTAATTAAATCACTAACTCTTGAAATTTCACTTCTCTGGGCAAACCGACTATTACACATTTATTCTTTTATGTTCATTCTTTGGAAATAAATTTGGTAAATGCCTCTCAAATTATTATGTTTTTAAACCTCTATTCTCCTCCTAAGGCTAGAAGTTATCTATGAATCTTTTCAATAGGACATACACATATTCAATATCTAAATGTTAAAATATCTATGTCTAGCTATGTATTTTTGGCCAGTGAAGACACATTCTTAAACCATGGAATGAATAAGAATGCTTGTAAGAACTGGCCAATTCAACCAAATATTCAGTCTGGAAATTAAGAAATTGTGAATATGTATAAAGGAATACTATTCAGTCATTAAAAAGAATAAAAGTCTGTCATTTGAGTCAATATGAACGAGTCTGAAGCACATTATGTGAATAAAATTAGGCAGACATGGAAAAAGAAATACAGCCTCTTCTCACCTATATGTGGAAGCTAAAAAATTGCCTTCTTAAGAGAGGGTAGAACAGTGGCTACTAGAGGCTGGGACAGCTAGAGAGGACAAAGGTTAGGGAAGTGTTGGTTAATGGATATGAAATTATAGTTAGAGAGTGGAAACAAATTCTAGTGTTCTGTAGCACAGTAGGGTGACGATTGTTAATGATAATTTATTGTGTTTCGAAATAGCAAGAAGAGAGTATTTTAAATGTTCCCAGCACAAAGTAATGGCAAATGCATGAAATGATGGATATGCTAATTGTCCTGTTTGAACATAATATTTTGTATTCATACACTCAAAAGCCACATTGTATCCCATACATGCATACATCAAAACAATAATTTTAAAATTATGAACACTCATCTTCAGTTAACATTTAAAAATTTTTCAAATATGCATGGACTATCAAATGACCCCCTACTTATGCAAAATATAGTCCAGGTAGGTTGACAAAGTTATTCTCTTTTTTAAAGAATTATTTATTTAATTTTATTTAGTATTATTATTGAACCATTATACTGTAAGATTTATGATCTTCTTGGAACTTTTTCTTGAATATGTGATATCCATAGTTCTTTATATTACATATGTAGAAAACAAAAATGTTACTCACTTTTGATTTAGTTCTCTCTGGAGACTGTTAAATTATGGTACAGAAAAGGTACAATTTCAAAGCGTTGCTACACAATATAAGAAAATGCTTTAAAATTAGAATTTAGTCAAAGGGGCTATCTTGAAAAGTATACAGAACTATAGTGAAAATTTTACAATTCACATGAATACTTTTTCTTTTTACTTTCCTTGTCTCTCTTGAAAGATTTTCTGTGTGAATGTAGCACTAAGGGCAGTGGTCTAATTTGGAGGCAAGACAGTAGGCAATTTAAGCTGATATAGGAGTGCTTTAGAATCAAAATTGAACTAATAAATTATTCATCTATACATGGTTTTGTGCAAAATCAGGTCACAACATAGTATGTGGTATAATCATTTTTATCATAAAATACACATAGTAATGGCTACAGAGCATACATATGTAGACATGTGTGCACACATGTGTCTAAAAATGATGAAAAGAGAGAAAAACATTTGTGTAAATTCTCAGTAGTTGGTTGCGTTATAGGTGATTTTTAACTTCTTCTCTGTGCTTTTCTATATTTTCCATAATTTCTACAATGGAGATATACATTTTTTTCTGTTGGGTCATCAGGAAAATCATGATGCATTTTTGCATAGAAAAAACAAAGAAAAAAATGTCATGACTTTTCTGATGACCAAATATTAAGGGGATAATATACTTTTAAGTAAAGAAGAAACATTTGTGGGGACAAGAACCATGTGGTACATGTGGTGTATGGCTTCCTTTTACAAAGTTTGCTTGTCACATAAGAGAATTGCAGTGAATGTAAGACTTTGACTTGTTAATAAATTTGTACTATGTTTTTATCTAAACCAATTCTTTCTAATGTATTACATTCTTACTAGCTCCCATCACATGATTTTAGAAGTATAACCATTATCATTGGAAATGAGAAAGACAGGCTTATATTTACATAGACATGACCACTTGCAACATAGGGTCTTCAAGATGCCAAGGGAAGACGTCTGCTGTCCATGTGTGCCCTGTGTCTTTGTGGTGCATGCTTGGAACATTAATATTTTTTCGGCAATATAAAAATTTGTTTAGTCATTGGATAGAGTTATATCCAGTAATAGCTTGTTTTGTTTCTTTTCTTTTTTTTATTATTATTATTTATACAGTTAATCACTATACATCATTTAGATTGTAAAGAGACTTTACCCAGCATGAGATACACCTCAGCCCAGCCCAGTTGAGAAAGTGGATGAATATGGAAGAATTGTTGCTGAGTGAAGCAAGTCAGGCTATGAAAGACGGACAGTGCAGGTCTCTATTTAACATATATCAACTGTCTGCACTCTGATAAAGACTAAAAGACTGGAGGACATAAAAGCATTAAAAATTGTTATGGACACTAGAGACAAAGTGGAAAGAGGGGGGGAGGGGAAGAGCCTAGGAAAGGAAATTTAGGGGGGAAAATAGAGAGCAAGACATTAATTTTTTTGTGCAAGTATGAACTCTATCTTTATTAATGCATCAGAGTCATCTTAAGTTGTAAATTTGCAGATTTTTGGAACTCATTATAAAATATAATTTACACTAAAGTTTGAGAAAATTGGGTATTGATTTTATTCCTCAATCCAGATTCTCTAAAAGAATCTTAGCAGAGCTGGCAGGTAGCATGGTGGTTAAAGACACTGGACTTCCACATGGCTAACCAGGACTTGAGCCTCAGACCTGGCAGTTTTCTCACCTTCTCTTTGTCTCTCTCTTTCTTTCTCTGCTTAAATGAAAACAATAATAATAATTAATAAGATTAAATAAAATAATTCTTTAAGAAAAAGAATCTTAGCAAAATGTCAACATAATGACTGTATCAGTCCCACTGTCATCATTATCTGTAGTACATGTATGTTTTCTCTTTATTCTATAGTAGAAGAGTAGGCTGAAATAGTAGGGATGATCCTGGGAAAAAATTTTAAAGTTAGAGAAGTATATGGTTTGGATTCACTCAGGGCACAGTGTTAAGTGGAGCACACGGAACCCACATGGCTGACGGCAGTTCGAATCCTGGCCCCTGCAGCTTTGAGACACACAGGATGCATATGCATGTATGCCTCAAATTCTGATGGGATGGCCGAAAAAAGATTGTGAAGTGACTATGCCCCATTGGGGTGGTGATCTTTCTCTCTCTCTCTCTTTCACACTCACTCATTCACTCTGGAAAGCTCACACACTCTGTAGCAATAAAAAAATAGTAATAAATATATATTGGCTGATTAGCAGAATTACATGACTTTTTTTTTTTCTTTTTTTCTTTTGAGAGAGATTTTTTGCTATAGGGCACGTGTGCTCACCAGAGAGAGAGACAGAAAGTGATAAATCACCCCCCAGGGGGATGGCTATGCTGCAATCCCTTCTCCATTCTCCTCTCAGAATTTTGAGCATGCACACACACATGCCCCAGCGTCAGTTTTAAGCCGCCAGGTTCAGGTCTCAAGCTGTGGTTCACTACATGGGAATCCAGAGACATAACCAGTGTGCCATCTGCTAGTCTCCAGTAATTTTTAAAGACTGGTTATTAATTTTTAATGTACATATAGAAAGTGCACAAAACATACATTTTGATGGCTTTTCACAAACCTAATATATTGGCACAATCAGCAATACAACCCAGAATCATATATTCCCGGAAATGCAGAAGCCCTTACATACCCTGCTTGTTCTCGCCCTCCTCCTCCCCCAGGGTAACCACTCTCCTGACTTCAGACATCATAGGTTGCTTTTGGACTTTTTTGAACTTTATGTAAATGTAATTAGACAGAATGAGCTCTTTGTCAATGGGCTCATTTTACATATCCATGTTGTTGATGTAAGAGTGCTCTTTCATTCTTATTGAAGCATGCTCTCTCTCTTGACTGGAGATACCACAGTTTGTCTCTAAATAGTATGGATGGACATTTTAGTCATTTCTCATTTTGAACTATTTAAGAGAATTACACTGGAAACAGCCCAGTACCTGTCTTTTAGTAAACACAAGTACATGTTTACTCCTGAATATATATATATATCAAATTCCTTCTAACAGTGAGTGTTCTTTTTGCTCCACCTCCTTGCCAATACTTCCCTTGTTTTCTATTTACTTCATTTTAGTCATCCTGATGCATATATAAGTATCATAGAGAAGTTTTAGTTTGGATTTCTCATGGGAAGATGTGGGTTCCTTGGGTTCCTATTTTTTTTTTTTTTTTAATACCTGTTTCCTGAAAATCAACTTTAAGAGATTCTGATTTAATGGAACTAGAATTATATATTGGAACTCAATGTACATTGAAGCTCTTTAAAGATACTGACATCAGTTTAGATATCTGAACCTCTGGCATAAGACATTGAATTTTAAGGATATGTAATGGAATAGGTTCCTTCATCAATTCATTTAAAACATTGTCACTGGAATGTGAACAAAAGGGAATGGACTTAATGAGAGATGTTTTTACCTTGTGTCAACCATTTTAATAGAGAGTTTTCGATATTTAATCAAGAAACTCATCAAGGCAGGTTTATGCTCAAAATGGACATTTCAGTATTTTCAAGGTAGTTTAAAATGTAGCATAGGGCTTCGAGTATGATATAAAATTAATTCTAAATCTGAAGATATAATCTTGTAGATGATAACAGATATTTACATGTCAGAGTTCAAGTCAAGCCTTAAAGGACCTACCACAAGTAAATTGAAAAACGAAAGGAAATAACCCCATTTATAGGCTTATCATACTCTGCCTGATATTTATATGAACCTCTAATGAACTCTGGATAATTTTAGATTTTTGCTGTTAGAATACGAGAACAGTGCTTGTGATATGAAATAATATTTATGTATGTCATTAGATCATGGTGTCTACCGGGTAACAAATGCATTCTATTGTTATTTATTTTTGAAATTATGGTCCATTCTCTTTGTTGATTTGTTTTCTTTTGTTATCATCAAGAAAGCAACAGGCAGCCCCAATGGTGTGTTCATGCGGGGATTCATCCTGAGCCTCAGCTTGCTTTATAAATACATTCATGCCCAATGTGCTCAGGAAGGTCCCAGATGTGAACTCAGAACCTTCCCCGTGTGGGTCAGCCTCACAGGACAGTGCATCACTGCTGTACCACCCTCTAGCCCCAGAGAATCCTGTTTAAATCACATCCAGAAAGTGAGTGAGAGGGGACTGATAATACTTTAAGTTTATGGATAAATTTTTCAATATATGCTGTATGACATCAGTGGGCTGTTTGGGGGATCTTTGCTTTAGTTTTGGTTTAAGACTTTAAATGTGTGTGACGGGGCCGGCAAGTGGCATGGTGGTTAAAGGCGCTGGACTCCCACGTGGCCAACCGCGGTTCAAGTCTCAGACGTGGTGGCTTGCTTTCTCACTTCCTCTCTCTCTCTCTGTTTCTCTCTGATCAAACTGGAAAATAATAATAATATAATAATAAATAAAGTTAAATA
The DNA here is from genome assembly GCF_000334495.1 of Tupaia belangeri chinensis. Taxonomy (NCBI): domain Eukaryota; kingdom Metazoa; phylum Chordata; class Mammalia; order Scandentia; family Tupaiidae; genus Tupaia; species Tupaia belangeri. Next base: position 3,478,381 of record NW_006160032.1, read on the forward strand.
TTAAAAAAAGATTTTAAATGTGTGTATTTCCCTGATTGAAGCGCATCCCACTTGTATGAGTAGAATCGAACAGCAGAGTTTGGCACCATCCATCTTTTGTTATGGATTGCTGAAATGATGCTGGAGAGTGTATTTATAAGTAGCACATACTAGTACTGCCAAATATTGACTTTACTTGCTAACTCCATCACATAAAACTTCTGACGACAACCTAAGTAAAGTTCAGTTGAAGATAAAATATTGCAAAATAAATGCCAAAAATGGAAACCATTTTTCAAAACACTAAATTAGGAAGTTAAGGAATCAGGGCAATTAATCAATATTTCAAAATGATGAATATATTTTACAAAACACCAGTTAAAAGAAAAAGCTCAAAAGGGAGGTGTTTCTGTATGCTTAAAACACAATGTTTATTTTAGGCTTCTGTAGCAGATTTCAAATGAGGCTTATTGAAAAACACTTTGCCTAAATTTTTTTTTCTACAATTATATTCTTCATCAAAATGAGCTGAAAAACATATATATAAGTCAATTAGTATTTGATACTAATAATTACTTTATACTTATCATTTGTTGTAAGCCTGTATTCCAGGCACTTTACCTGCATTTATTCAATTCTATTTATAAGCATATATTATTATGATTCTGATTTTAGAAAATACACACATGTTAAAACAACCTTCATTCAGTTATTCCACAAACTTCTGTTTTGTGCTAGATATCATCTAGAATTAATAGGCAAGTTAAAGTCCCCCTTTCATTCTAGCAAGGTAGGTGAGGTGGGAAGAAGACAGTAAACACATGAGGACATAGATAAAGAAGAAAATATTCTATGATGAAGGAGAAAATGTGAGAGGGAATTCTTTGTTGCCTGACAGATGGTAGGATGCAGAGAAGGAAGGAGGGAAGGGAAGGTACTATTGTTTGCATGCAGATTCTCATGCAGGCAAACTTGGCATACTGAAAATGCCAAAAGAAAGCAAATAAGACAGTGTGGCCAGAGCTCAACTGAAAATTAAGTTAGGGAGATAGTTTAATATTAAATATTAGAAATCAGAAAAGAAGTCAGATACCTTTAAAGACCATCTATATGGCAATGACTCCTATATTCTAGCCCAGCCTTGTTCGATTCCTGGATGTTTTGGTGCTTTGACTTAGGCACCACCTAGTATTTTCAACCTTCAACATGCTCATTTACACATCTGTATCTTGTCATTTTTGTTCAGATGAGTTTTTTCTCCTTGATTCTAATTGATGATGACCACAGTGAGAGGACCACATTTTTAGACTTTTCAGAAGACAATGACATGATAGTGAAAGACATACAGGGAGGAGCCCTCGACAATCCAAAAACCAGCCTTCCCAGCCAGCCAGGAAGCCTAGCATGTGTGCATCCAGAGTGTACAGGTCAACATGGGAACCAATCTCCCATCTACCTAGGAATCCAGCATCATAGGACTGTGCACTGTAGGCTCACAGTGCTGCTGGTCCTGTTTGGGTAATTTTCAGGGATTTTCCCACTAAAATAACAAATCACTGAGCACCTTCTAAAGATTCTAAAGTAGTGCTGACACTACGGTGGGAGAAAAGAAATCAAATTCCTGTTTTCAAGGAACTTATATTCTAGTGCGAGTATAGTGATGTAAAGATAATTTAAAAAATACAGTTGTATATAACATACTGCGAAGTAGTAATGCATGCTATAAACAACAAAAGTCCAAGATGAAGCATGTATTATCACTACACATAGAAAGGTCATTGGGAGTTGCTGGTGTTAGGAAGGACTTTACCAAGATGATGCCTCATGCAAATAAAAAAGGTGTTTGTGGGGGGTTGACAGTATGCGTCTGGGTAGCTAACGAGATAACTGCATTTCTTTTTAGATGGCCCAAACATCACTAACTAAGTTTACCATGAGCCACTTCATATACTGTCTTTTTTTTTTTTAGAATTATTGAATTTACTATTATTTTTTAAAATTTGCTCAGAGAGAGAGAATGAGAGAAGGGGAAAATGAGCAAGCCACCAGATTCAGGATTTGAACTGCAGTCAGCCATATGGGAGTCCAGCATCCCAACCACTATAACCACCATGCCACCTGCTGGCCCTCATATATTGTCTTTCATGCTTGATGTTATAGTAAGCTGTTTTCACTCACCTCCACCTGTGCCATGTGGAATCTTGTGTTGTAGGCTAAGGTGTAGCAAAATACTAGCATATTTCCTTTAAAATTTGATTTCTCTCTCTAACTGGCCATCAATAATATAGTTAAGAGGACTACTAACTTAGCTATTAGACCCATCAATGTTATCTTATTCTTCCCTTTCCAGTGATAATCTATGTATTTTTTAATGATAATTAGCCAGACTATTGTTTAGCATGTTGTAATTACCAAATAACTTGCAGTCCTCATCTAGTTATTCCTAATAACATTCCATGTAATTACTGGAAATGATTCACTGTAGGCTATCTGGGAAAATATAAAATTTGTTCCATACTATATTTTTTCATTTTCAAAGGATTTCTTTAACTGTATCTTACTTTACTTGCTTTATCCCAGACATTTCCCTATTTGAATGTGCAAATCTTCTTGCTACAAAAATACCAGTTTGTAGCTTACTCTCTGATTAGAGAAATAGGATTTTTTTAAAAAAACATTAAAAGAATTCATTTTGGTGGCATTCAGCATTTAGATACTAGTATAATTATGCATGCTTAATTTATGTCATGAGATCTTGGAAAAATAAATACCAGTTTCCTATTGCTTAATTTTTGTTTTCACTGTAGTTATATCGTTTCACAGTACATGATTTATCATGATTTAATTGAAATCAGAAATCAGACTATAAAGTGAAATCAATTGATATACTTCAAGTTTGGAGGAAGTCATTCTAATTAACAATTGGACTAAGAATAACTCAAAATGAATAGAATTAAGAGACTTATTTCGTTTTACCTCAGAATCATGTTTGATTATTACTATGATTTGGAATTGGCTTGTTTGAAATTCACTTTACCTGATTTCAGCTGACCCTCAGACAGTGGCCTCTCTAAGTCTCGGTGTTGAGATCTGTACAGTGGGATGAAATGAAGTAGGCAATACAAAGTGTCTCCATGGGGACGTTTGTGCCTGCTTAATAATGCCCCTTTAATGCCTTTCAAGGTCAAAATTCTCCAGAAAGAAGGGAAGACCTTTATCCTAATATTAGATTACTTATATAAACTGTGTCTTAATAATATACACCCGTTGTGACTCAGAGAAGTAGGCAGACAATACATGGATACCGTGAACAAGATCAGCAACCTGAGAAGAAAAGCAGTGCTCCACCTTTAAACAACTCAGAGAATTTCCAATTCAGTCACCTTAACGCCAACACACACTTTTGGGGGACTATTATTGTAGAAGAAAAAGATTTCATAGCAGAATAACCACTATAACCACCATGCCACCTGCTGGCCCTCATATATTGTCTTTCATGCTTGATGTTATAGTAAGCTGTTTTCACTCACCTCCACCTGTGCCATGTGGAATCTTGTGTTGTAGGCTAAGGTGTAGCAAAATACTAGCATATTTCCTTTAAAATTTGATTTCTCTCTCTAACTGGCCATCAATAATATAGTTAAGAGGACTACTAACTTAGCTATTAGACCCATCAATGTTATCTTATTCTTCCCTTTCCAGTGATAATCTATGTATTTTTTAATGATAATTAGCCAGACTATTGTTTAGCATGTTGTAATTACCAAATAACTTGCAGTCCTCATCTAGTTATTCCTAATAACATTCCATGTAATTACTGGAAATGATTCACTGTAGGCTATCTGGGAAAATATAAAATTTGTTCCATACTATATTTTTTCATTTTCAAAGGATTTCTTTAACTGTATCTTACTTTACTTGCTTTATCCCAGACATTTCCCTATTTGAATGTGCAAATCTTCTTGCTACAAAAATACCAGTTTGTAGCTTACTCTCTGATTAGAGAAATAGGATTTTTTTAAAAAAACATTAAAAGAATTCATTTTGGTGGCATTCAGCATTTAGATACTAGTATAATTATGCATGCTTAATTTATGTCATGAGATCTTGGAAAAATAAATACCAGTTTCCTATTGCTTAATTTTTGTTTTCACTGTAGTTATATCGTTTCACAGTACATGATTTATCATGATTTAATTGAAATCAGAAATCAGACTATAAAGTGAAATCAATTGATATACTTCAAGTTTGGAGGAAGTCATTCTAATTAACAATTGGACTAAGAATAACTCAAAATGAATAGAATTAAGAGACTTATTTCGTTTTACCTCAGAATCATGTTTGATTATTACTATGATTTGGAATTGGCTTGTTTGAAATTCACTTTACCTGATTTCAGCTGACCCTCAGACAGTGGCCTCTCTAAGTCTCGGTGTTGAGATCTGTACAGTGGGATGAAATGAAGTAGGCAATACAAAGTGTCTCCATGGGGACGTTTGTGCCTGCTTAATAATGCCCCTTTAATGCCTTTCAAGGTCAAAATTCTCCAGAAAGAAGGGAAGACCTTTATCCTAATATTAGATTACTTATATAAACTGTGTCTTAATAATATACACCCGTTGTGACTCAGAGAAGTAGGCAGACAATACATGGATACCGTGAACAAGATCAGCAACCTGAGAAGAAAAGCAGTGCTCCACCTTTAAACAACTCAGAGAATTTCCAATTCAGTCACCTTAACGCCAACACACACTTTTGGGGGACTATTATTGTAGAAGAAAAAGATTTCATAGCAGAATCCACCAGTTCATTGCATCAGTTAAGTCTTTATTGTATCCGTGGACCCTTAAAGCTCTCTTTGTAATCAGTCACTTCTATCATTTAACGGGCTTATTTTGTGTTTTGGCAGCAGCCCCCAAGTGAATGGGCCTATCTGGGGATGAGAAGAAAGGAAGCCACCCAAAGGCCCTTTTTTGCCTTTGCAAACTGATGGTTTCCAAGCAGTTCTCTGGTGTTTGGAAACACTGTGTAGTAACTGGGGGAAGAGGCAGCTGTGCTTTGGCCCACATGAGGTAATTTGCAGACACATTTTAATTGCCTTTTAGGGAGCATGAAGGAGTTCCAAATAGTCTAATGAGTTCCAGCAAACACCTGTGAAATGCTTTTAGACGGCCATGTAATACTGAAATTAAGAATGTAATGCAGCAATTGGAGGCATGTTTTTCCCCCTCTACCAGAAAGCATAGAGAGAGATGTTTTAAAGACCCCTTGCCTGTAGAAGGTTTTCTGCTCACCAGCCGGTACTTTATCTTTGACCTCCTGAACTAATACAGTGAATTCCATAGCATTTGATAGACTCTTCATGTTAAATTTTAAATTTAAAAAACGGAGACTCTTGCTCAGACAGTAGCATTAAAATGAGAGGGTTATTAGACAGTTATAAATCTAAAAGTGTATCCTTACTAGTCAATAGGTAGTATTAAATGGATATATCTGAAATACAAAAAAAAATTGCAATAATATGGCGATAGATAAAAGACTATGGAAGACACTATATAATTTCTCTCCCTGCTTCCTATTTCTACTTCTCTCATTTTTTCCCCTTCCTACAGCCTGTCCTCCTTCCTTCTTTTAATTGTTCCTTGTTAATTTGTCTTTTGAAGTTTTACACTCACTGGAGAGAGATAGAAAGAGAGCAACAGAGAATGAGAGAGATAGAGGGAGAGAGAGAGGAAGAGAGGGGAAGTGAGAAAGCACTCCCCATTGAAAAATGGTCACACCTTTATTTCTTCTTCATTTGGGGATTTGGGGCATATATACACATGTGCCTGGGGTGTTTCTCAAGCTGCTGTGACCAGGACTTGAACTGTGTGCTTGGCCATGTGGAATCAGGACATCTGAACTATTACCATGAACTGGCCCTCCTTGTCAAATAAATGAAGCTATTTTGAGTGGTAAATGACGTTCTAAGTTAGCTGGTTTGGAAACAAACTGCTATAGAGGGAGGATCAGTATAATTTGGAAATTAATACAAACTAAGAAATATCCTTAATCTAACTTCAGACTCATATTATTATTTTGTATGTGTATTCATGTATTACCACTATCTAAGTCATTATTTTCCTTTCTCTCAAGAAGTAGCTGCTCTCCTTGAAATGTGGGTTCATCATTCCAAAAGATCTCTTTATACTTAAATATATGTTACATATACATACAATTTAATATATCTCATATTATTGTGTAATATATATCATATATTATTTTATGTGATATATAATAACATCTACACACATTGACAAAATTGAACACTAAAATGAAATCATACAGTATTCTTCTGCAGGGCTATTTTTTTTTATAGCATAGTTGTAAGATACTTCAGTAAAAATATATGAAGCTATAATCCATTTATTTTCATGGTTATATGATATGCCATTTTAAGAATATCCATAGTTTATTTTTCTGTTGTAGGTGTTTAGGTTGCTTTTACTTTTTCACTTTTGTAAGCAATACTTCTATCATCTACAGCTATGTAAATCTTTCTTTAGAGTACTTGGAAATAAAATTGCTAGTTATTACTAATGAGCTTCTGCATCTTTTCATATGCATATTGAAGCTTCCTGAAAACCCTTCTGTGAATGGCCTGTTTATATCCTTTCTCCATTTTTTTTTCATTTTTTATATTGATTTTTAGAAGTCTTTGTCTATTTGGGATGTTAAAACTTTGATAGTCCTATGCATTTCAAATACCATGTCTTCACGTATTGTTGTTATTTTTAATTTGCTTATGGTTACTTTTGACATACACAAGAGATAATTTAATTTTTATGGCTTATTTTAATCCATTCTCTGTTGCTTGATAACTGGACACCTGAGACTGGTTGCTTTATAAAGAATAGAGTTTTATTTTTAGCTCATGGTTTTGGAGGTCCAAGGTCAGAGGGTTGCATCTGGTGAGGATCTTCTCGTGAGTGGGGTTTCTCTGCAAAGTCTGAAGACAGCACAGGGCATCAAAGTGAGAAAGCACTCCCCATTGAAAAATGGTCACACCTTTATTTCTTCTTCATTTGGGGATTTGGGGCATATATACACATGTGCCTGGGGTGTTTCTCAAGCTGCTGTGACCAGGACTTGAACTGTGTGCTTGGCCATGTGGAATCAGGACATCTGAACTATTACCATGAACTGGCCCTCCTTGTCAAATAAATGAAGCTATTTTGAGTGGTAAATGACGTTCTAAGTTAGCTGGTTTGGAAACAAACTGCTATAGAGGGAGGATCAGTATAATTTGGAAATTAATACAAACTAAGAAATATCCTTAATCTAACTTCAGACTCATATTATTATTTTGTATGTGTATTCATGTATTACCACTATCTAAGTCATTATTTTCCTTTCTCTCAAGAAGTAGCTGCTCTCCTTGAAATGTGGGTTCATCATTCCAAAAGATCTCTTTATACTTAAATATATGTTACATATACATACAATTTAATATATCTCATATTATTGTGTAATATATATCATATATTATTTTATGTGATATATAATAACATCTACACACATTGACAAAATTGAACACTAAAATGAAATCATACAGTATTCTTCTGCAGGGCTATTTTTTTTTATAGCATAGTTGTAAGATACTTCAGTAAAAATATATGAAGCTATAATCCATTTATTTTCATGGTTATATGATATGCCATTTTAAGAATATCCATAGTTTATTTTTCTGTTGTAGGTGTTTAGGTTGCTTTTACTTTTTCACTTTTGTAAGCAATACTTCTATCATCTACAGCTATGTAAATCTTTCTTTAGAGTACTTGGAAATAAAATTGCTAGTTATTACTAATGAGCTTCTGCATCTTTTCATATGCATATTGAAGCTTCCTGAAAACCCTTCTGTGAATGGCCTGTTTATATCCTTTCTCCATTTTTTTTTCATTTTTTATATTGATTTTTAGAAGTCTTTGTCTATTTGGGATGTTAAAACTTTGATAGTCCTATGCATTTCAAATACCATGTCTTCACGTATTGTTGTTATTTTTAATTTGCTTATGGTTACTTTTGACATACACAAGAGATAATTTAATTTTTATGGCTTATTTTAATCCATTCTCTGTTGCTTGATAACTGGACACCTGAGACTGGTTGCTTTATAAAGAATAGAGTTTTATTTTTAGCTCATGGTTTTGGAGGTCCAAGGTCAGAGGGTTGCATCTGGTGAGGATCTTCTCGTGAGTGGGGTTTCTCTGCAAAGTCTGAAGACAGCACAGGGCATCACGTGGCAAGCACTTGAACAAGATGTTTGTCCCTGTGTCTGCCTTTTTTATAAAGCTACCAGGAGTCCATCATAAGGGTCCCGTGCTGATAAGGTCATCTAGTCCTGTCACCTCCCAAAGACTCCCCCCTTTCAACACCATAATTGGATTAAATCACCACCCTCTCAGTAATGTTATAATGGCTCACCAAATTTTAATGCATGAATTTCTGAGGGACACAGTCAAACCGTACTATGGTTTAATTTTTTAATGTCTTATTTTAAGCAGTCTCTCATTCTGAGGAAATATTTTCCCTTATAGTTCTTAGAATTTCCTTTAAACAATAAAGTTTTATTTTTCTTATTTTTAAACTTAATCCATGTTGAATTTTGGAGTGTGCATTTTGTGAGGTAGGGATGCATGTCTTTCTGAAATAGCTAACCCATATTGTGAGCACCTATCTGTTCATTTGCAGTGACCTTTGTTGTAAATTAGGTTTTGTAGATGCATGTTTCTACAGTTGAATTGTACATTGTCACAGTTCAATACTGCCAGTACCTATTCCTCTTTAAATTTAATTAGAATTAAGCACAATAAAACATTCCATTTCTCAGTCACACCAGTGACATTTCAGGTACTCACTAGTCATATCTCTATCAGTATTTTATTGGACAACAGAGATACAGAACACTTTGTTATCACAGAAAGACTATGCTGTTAGAGAATTAGTCTCTCTATTATTATAAACACACCACTTTACCTATCCATGCCCTGCCAGAGATTTAGTTCCACAGTGTCTTAATTAGTATGATATTTCTATAATCTTGGTATCTTATCAGGCATGGCCAGCAAGTGTTATGGTGGTTAAGGCATTGGACTCTCACATGACTGATTGTGGTTCAAGTCCCAGACTAGATTGCTTGAAAATCATGCTGTACACATATGCTTAATTGCCCAAAATCCTAGGAGGAGAATGAAGATGAGGGGATTGCGGTATGACCATCCCCCAGGGAGGTGATTTCACTCGTCTCTCTCCATCTAGTGCTAACATCCTATGGCAAAAACCTTAAAAAAATATATCTCATCAGGCAAGTCATTCTTTCTTATTTTCTTCCAAGAAATCTTTTCTATTGTTGGCTTTTTGTTCCACCACAATATTCAGATCATCTTTAGGGAAGTTGATTGGAATTTCATTGAGTTCATATAGAAATTAAAGGATAATTTACATCATTTTATGATTGCATTTTTGATTCTTGGACAGTGTACCCTTTTCTAGTAATTTATGATTCTTTTAAAAACATTTCAAAGATTTTCCCTGTAAAGATGAAGTACATTTTGAGACCAGCAGTTGGTGTGGTGGTTAAGGTGCTGGATGCACTCACATGGCTGACCATGGTTCAAGTCCTAGACCTGGTAGCTTGCTTTCTTACTTTCTCTCTCTCTCTCTGGTCAAATTAAATAAATGAATGAATAAAAAATAAATCTTAAAAAAAAAAAAGATGAAGTACATTTTAAATAACTTTAATTAGAGGTGCTTTAATGTTTTGGTGGCTACCAGAGTAAACTCTTTTCCTTTTATATCACCTATTTATTGTAATGTATAATGATAAAATTAATTTTTATATATTAATTTCATCTAGCAACCTGACTGAATTTCATTGTTTTTTTTTTTTTTTCCCCTATATCTCTTAGGTTTTGATTGTAATCTATCTTAGTATTTGTTAATAAGGTCAATTTTGTGTCATCCATTGTAGGTTTTATAACGTTTATTCCTTTTTCTAATACAAAAATTTCTAGTACCATATAGAGTAGATTGTACAGGGAATGATGGTTCTAAATTTTTTAAAGAGGTTTTCGCCTTGGGGTATGTGTGCTTACTGGGGAGAGAGACAAAGACAAAGAAAGTGAAAAGGAAAATGAGAAATCATGCCCCCTCCTGGGGGGATGGTCATGCTGCAATTCCTTCTCTTACATTCTCCTCTCAGTGTCTTGGGCACACATGCACATGTGCCCAGCATGAATTTCAAGCCTCAGGTCCAGGACTTGAACTGCAATTGGCTATGTGGGAATCCAGTGACATAACCTCTATACCATCTGCTGGCACCAATAATTCTAAATTTTAATGTGTTTTTTATTTTTTAAGTAGGTACCATTATATCAGTTTCAAAATTTTCATTTGAATTATGAATTGCTATTAAATTCTGTCAAATTACTGTTTGTGTCATAGCTATATTTTTCTCTTATATCAATTAATATGGTCAATTAAGCTAATAATAAACTTCTATTTTTTGCATACTTGGGAAAATACACAATCTGATAAATAATAGTAGTTATTATTATAGTGATGGATTTGATTTTCTAGCATTTTGTTTGAATTTTTTTCTTTATCTTAAAATATGATTGGTCTGTATTTATCCTTATCAGTTTCAATCTTAGCTTTGAAATTATGCTGATTGGATGTATTTATTTTTTATAGACCGTGGAATATTTTGCCTTTGACACTTTCTGGAAAGGTTTGTGTTCTGATTATTAGTAATTCCTTGAGCATTTGTTAGAAATTATTAGTTGGGTCTTATGTATTGTCAGCTTACTAATTAAGTTGCCTTAATACTTATAGATGTCATGATGCTTTCTACTTTAATCGCCTTTTGGGCCAGCCCATGGCATGATGGTTAAAGTGGTTGGACCCCACATGGCTAACTGTGTGGTTTCAGTCCAGACCTAGAAGCTTGAAAAACACACCAGGTGTAAGTGTGTGTTTATTCAAAATCCCAAGGGAGGACAAAACAAAGGATATGGGATTATGGTGTGATCATGCTTCCTGAGGAATGCTTTCTCACTTCCTTTTTTCTCTCTCTTTGTTTCTGGCAAACACATCCCCTCTGGCAAATGAAAAAAAAATTAAATCACCTTTTTATCAGTTAAGTTATTATAAGAAATTGTCTTTTGCCTGTTTCTAAAAATACTATTTTCTTGCTATCTTTTTAATTTCTGCTGTGCTATCATCCATATTATTTATTTTGCCTTTTATATTTATTTAACTGTTCTGTCAGAAATGCATTTATTTTATATATTTACAAAAAACAAACTTTTGGTTTGGTTGACCATCTACACTCTATCTTTCTTTTACCTTTATTATTTTTATTATTTTCTCTACAACTGCCTTTATTTTTCTCAGATTTATTTTGTAATTTTCTTCCCCTAATTTTTGGATTTAGATTAATGCTTAGATAACTTTTCAGTCTTTTCTCTTTCTTCATATAGGAATTATACATGTAATTTTTTTTCCTGATGGCTATTTAGATTTATGTTATAAGCATTTACAGTAATTTCCATTGCTAAGTACTTTTTAATTCTCAGGTTTTTATTCTACACTACATCCATTATGCATTTAGAATAATGTGTAGAAATTTCCAAATATTTTTGGAAACTTAAATCTTTATTTTCTACCTGGATTTCATCTGATTATAGAGTAGTGTCAATGAGCATTTATGCTTCTAAATGAGCTGAGCTGTATTTCATGGCTTAGAATGCATTTTTATTTTCTAAGTACTGCATATTTTGGTTTGAGCTGAATGGCTCTTATGTAATTGTTGAAGACAATGTTCCATTATATATTCATTTGATTCAGCTGGGTAAATAAGTTTTTAGAATCTGATCTGTGTTCACTAATGTTTATGAACTGTTTTATAAGTGAATTATTAGAGAATGTATTTGTAGATTTGTCAAATTCTTTTTTCCTTTTTTCTTCATTTTCTTATTCTTTTTTAAATTAATTAATTAATTTTTGTATTTATATTCAATCACATTGTTTAGCTTACAATGTGAGCATTTCAATATGTGAACATTTCTCCCCACTACCGATGGTCAAAATATCTTCAACCGATAATACCACACCTTCCTATCCCGTCAATGCTCTACCTCCGTATCCCTTCTCCAAATGTCCTTCGTTAGGCCCCACTCCTCCACACACACCTCATCTGACATTCATACCCATCTCTTGTGTTTGTACAATGGTTAGTAATCAGTTTCAGTCATAGAGTGCAGACATTCGGTATATGTTAAGTGGGGACATACAATGTCTCTCCTTCATATCCTGACTTGCCTCACTCAGCAGTAAATCTTCCATATTCTTCCACTTTCTGTCAAAAGCCAGAGTTTTGTTGTTTTTATGAGATTTGTCAAATTCTATACTCTTTTTATATGTTGAGGCTATATTATTAGGGTTATACAATTTGGAATTCCACTTGATTCTTCTATCATCAGATAGTAACATCCATTATTTCTAGTGTGTTTAACCTCGTAGTTTATTTACTGATATTAAAATAGTTACAAGGTTTCATCTGGCCAGTATTTGTATACTTACTTTGTTCTCATTGTTTCCTTTTACGAGTCATTCCATACCCCTATTTAGCTTATATGCACTGAAAACTATCAAAAGAGGTTTTTTTAGTTTATTTTGACAATCTTTGTATTTTAGCTGTTGATTTAAATTCCATTTACAGTTATTGTGATTGCTTATAAACTTTGATTTATTTTTCTCATCACATTTTACACTAGTTTCCCTCATTTTTTATTTTCTTTTCTATTTATCATTGAATTAATTAATTCGGTGTTTTCTTTTGGTAATTTATTCAAAAGGATTTAAGTGCTTAGTAAATACTAATCACTATTTCAGTTTTTGGGAAAATAGTAGTGGACAAAACAAAGTCCTTGCCTTCAGAGTCCTTATAGTATAGTGGTGATGATACACAATAAACATATTTACAAGATACTGTTTGTAAAAGGTGACAAGCACTAAGGGGAGTAATTGGTAAATAAAATGATCATCACCGGCTACCTAAATTGAGATCTAAAAGACACAATGTCAATAATTGCTTTCAGTGAAAATAGTAAAATTTCAGGCCTATGCATATGATTGGCAGTTTTATTGTGTTCTAGTAAGAAAGAATACCTTATTTTATCCTCATTTTCATGTTCACTTACTTTTCTAATTTTAATAATAACATATAAAGTTAATCAATTCAATCCTGTTGTATTTCACATAGGAAAGGATGGCTGCTCTCCCTAACAGAGTTTTTCATACAATGATTTTATGAAGGCATCTGTAATTTAGCCTCTGTAATTTCAGAAATTATAAATTAGATTTAATATAATATGCCCAGAAACTATATCATAGGAGAACCATACATGTTAATAAGATTATACTGATAATTATGACAAAATTTGAAGTGTGAGTATTCAGTCATATAGGCTTCAAAATGTGGAGATTTCATATAGATTAGTTAATAACTCATAATGTACTTGTAATATTTAAATTTTGATTTCTGTGATGTTTTTAAATACTGGTATTATTTTAAAAAGTTAGCTTGATTTTTTTAAAAGTAATTATATCATATGTCTTAATTTGTGTTTCTGCCTTATTGGTGTAACGTGACTCTTCCCCCATCAAGCATTAAGCAGGGGTGCTTTTTGATAGGGTAGAAAAAATAAATATGTGCATTGCATATACACTGAATACTACCATTTTAACACACAGAAGTATAGGTTTGATATTTCATATTTTGTCACTTGATCTTGCCAGATTGATTTATGACAGACAATAAAGTTGTCAAATGTCTTTTGTTGTTGGCAATGTTTTAGTTTTCAAATTAGGAGAACACAGAGTTTTGCTGTATAGGGAGAAAGTAGTTCTGTGACTGATATGAATGAAATGACATTCATCCTGCAAATGAAACTTGGTGCTATGGAACTGAGGTGTCACTACTTCCTTAGCAATAACAATTCCATTAAAAAACCACCTCTGTCACACATTATACATAATATAGAGTTGCCTCGGCTACCAGGGGCAAAGCTGTTTAGAAAATGGAAAAATGAGGAAAGGATTAGTTCAGCAAAGGTTCCATCTAATAAAATTTATTTGCCCTTGTAAAGAGAAGATTGAAAACATCTTGTTTTTCTGGTCTTAATAATCTAGGAACATTGTTTTACTATATTTCAGGGGTTTTGAACATACTTAGAAACTTAGTTATTCCATTTTCTCTCCTGAAATTGCTTTATTTTGTGCAAGCTAGACATTTTATCTCTGTCACATTTATAAATAAAACCTAAATAAATAAGGTCCTAAAGTTCTTTTTGGTAATGATCTTTCACTGGAACCAGAATATTCCAATACAAGAAGTGAAGGTCTCCATATGGATATCTAGAAGAATCAGGACCTGTTTGTGGCCCCATGACTGGATTACTACCAATTTATTAGAAGCAGTCTGGTTGCCTAGCATAACTCATGTGAATTCTGAGGTATAAAAATAGCATTGTGAGGATAATCAAAAAGATCCTTTGATTTTTCTGGGTGAAGAAAAGGAAACTCAGAGGCCATAATGATAAGAAATCTATGCACAATTATATTTTTGTTATAATAAAAGTGAGTAATATGTTAGAATTTCTCCTCTGTCATATTGTAATAATATGATCTGCCACCCTCCCAAGCTGGAGTTACATTAGAAAGTTCCTTCAACTCTATCCTCAAAAAAAATGTGAGTACTAGGGAGGCAAAGAGAGAAGATTATTTTTCTTTTTTGTACATAAGGGTTTCAAGAGGGTAGTGATGAAACAAAGGAATTTAGTCTTTTTACTAACTCCTTAGTTAACTGGATCTTAACAAGCTTAGAGGCAGCTCATGATTTTATGAAATAACTGAAGTTGAGACTGTTAATTCTTTTATCCTGGCCAGGTTTTTTCAATTGTCACATATTGTCCTTACAAATTTCTCCTTAGGATTTTCTAATAATACGATGTTTTTCCTCTAAATCAAGATTTCTCTCAGAATAGGCCAAGATTCCATTTACTTTTTCTCACAATTGTTTTCCGAAGCACATGAGATAGGAACAATGTGTCAATACAATGTTTAACCATTGCTATCATGTGAGGATAAAAAAATGCTGCTGTCTTCCTATAGCATAGAAAATGTATTATTGCCTTGTAAAGATAGAATCATCCCCAAACTCAGAACACATTATATGAAGTTGTTATGTTCCTTATCTGTCAGCATGTCATGTATAATCATTTCTCATTACAGTTCACTGTAGGTCCATGATGAAGAGTTTGTCATTAATTATTCATTCTATAAACATGTATTAAGTGTATCACATATTTCAGACCTATTAGTTAGCATTTATTTCTTCAGCTAAAAATGTTGTTTTTTAACTCGTACATTTAGTTCACTTATATTTAGTATAATATTAACATACTAAATTCATTTGGGTTTGAATCTAATGTTTTGCTATTAGATTTGTATTGGTTCCAAAATTTTTTCATTTATTTCTCTCATCTTGCCTTCATTCAGAATAGACAGTCCTGTTAATTCATTTTATTTAAAAACATTTTAATAATTACCCTAGATATTACAACATGAACATGCATTCTTAAACTGGTTCCTTTAAATTCTCTGTACTTTTAGAACATATTAAGTTGTTGAAAAGTTATGATGTATTTTTCTATGCAAAAATGTGTTATGACTTTGCTGACAACCCAATATATTTATTCAATTCACATCCATACTCCTATGTGCTAGTGTTGTCATATATTTTAATTTTATTGGATCGTCAGTAAAGTCATGAGACATTTTTACATAGAAAAACATAGAAAAATGCATCATGACTTTCCTGGTGATCTAATATGTATATCTTAAACAAACAAGAACTTATTATTGCTTTAAGAAACCAATAATAATCTAGATTTAACCAAACATAAACCCTTTTATTGTTCTTTATTTCTCCCGTATTAACATGTATTGATATGGAATGATGTTTCTTCTGCCAGTATAAATAATTTTACTGGTTTTTTAATATTTGGTTGATTAAATATTCTTTCTCTCTTTTTATTTTTTTTGGAGAGAGATTTTTTTTTCTGTAGGGCATGTATGCTTGCCAGAGAGACAGAGAGAAGCAGACAGAAAAGAGACATCACCTCCACATGAGAGGGACATGCCGCAATCCTTTCTCCATTCCCCTCTTTGAATTTTGGACATGCATACACATGTGCCCAGCATGAGTTTCAAGTCGCTGAGTCTGGGACTCGAATTGCTATTGACCATATGGGGATCCAACTCATTAACCACTATGTTTACCCCCTCTTTTTTTTTTTTTTTTTAATAATAGTGCCACCATGCCCAGCTTGTTTTTCAGGCTGTGTCTCACCATGTTTTCTACTCTAGCCTCACTTCTTAATCCTCTTGCTTCAGTCACCCTAAATTGCTGAGATTACAGTCACATGCCACCACATCTGGCCATTAGGGTAGATCAAGAATCAGCTCAGTCCTCCCATATGGTCCCAGCCTCTGGAGTATAACATCTTAGCAGCATGCATTTTCATGACAAGGCAATCTCATTTTTATGCAAAATCGGTGTATTTTATCCTAATTACTGAGGAATGTTTTTGTGGTGTATTTGTGTGTGTATGTGTATGTGTGTAGTGCTTTAGACATTTGTGTTGTGATCTTGCCTAAGCCTCCTGTGCAGGTAGGACCAGAGACATGTACTACTGTTCCCAGCTGAAGATTATCTTTTCGTTTAGTATAGAGCACTAACTTGTCAATGATTTCCTTTAGTACTTGCCAAGTAGTCATTGCATTGTCTTCTAGTGTCCAGTTTTTTTCTCATAGGTCACTTTAAAGGCTCATTTCTTCTTTGAAGACAATGGCTTTTTGGCCTTTGGTTTGTTTAGTTTTGTGTTAGATTTCAGATTTTTAAAAATTATTATTCTTGGGATTTATTGAACCTTCCCAAACTGTGGGTTCATGTATTTTGTCAATTTTGGAAGAATTTTAGCCAGTATCTAGATTGGTCTAAGATCACCAAGAAGCAAATTCTAAGACAGGGTAATGTACAATAAATTTATTAGGGGAAATGTCTGTGAGAGAAAATAAAGTATTCAGAAGATGGTAGACAAGCTATCAGTCCACAGTTCATGTCCAATCCTAAGTGAATGAGAAAGGGAAGAAAGTTTGGGTAGAAACATCTTAGAGTGGAGTGAGGTAGTAAGAAGAATTAATCAAGGTCATTGGTAGTCCATGGGTCAAAGACATACAGAGGAGATCCTTCTCCTAAGAAATATAACTGCCTTCATGTTAATGCTGGGTATGATAATGGAGAACTGCCTTGTGAATTGCCCTATGGAGAGGTCCATGTGGCAAAGAACAGAGCAAGGTCTCCAGCCAATAAACCAGAAAGAAATTGATCTTTTAGCCCAAAATTCCATGAGGAATAAAATTCTGCCAGCAAGCATACAAGTGAATTTGGAAACAGATCCTCTCCCAGTCAAGGTTCCAGATATCATTGTAGCCCTTTTCAGCATGACTAAAACTAAATTGGAGATCTTGAAATACAGGAAATAAACTAATCCTTGTCCATATTCCTGACCTATAGAAATCGTGAGATAATAACACTTGTTGCATTAAACCACAAAGTAGTATACTAACTTGTTACACAAAAGATAACCAATATATTTACTTTCTTCTTTTTCTGATTCCAAAAAGTGTCTCATGTCCTTTCTCCTTGTCTCCTTATTCTTCACTTTTACTCATGTAAATGTATTCTATTGACCTTTCAGTTTCTTAGCTTCTCTTTTGCTATATCTAATACAATGCGATATATTTCATGTTAGAGTTCTCCAAGTTTCACTGAACTATTTTATGTTGATTCTACTCACCGAGGGCAAATCTCCTTCATTAGACGTATTAATCCTTCTAGTTTTTAATTCTATGTTTGATAATGCCAATATCTAGATTACTTGTGGCTCCTGTTCTATTGTCTGTCCCCACCTACTTTACCACTTGGTTCTCTACATGATGCTTGGTAATTCTTTATTGAATGCTGGTGTCTTGTAAGCAAAATGCTTTATCATGCTATTATTATACCCATGTTTAAACATAGTTTAAGAATGAGCCCCTTTAATATTAGAAATACATACTATTTTGTAAAAGCTTGTCTTCTTATTTTGGATCACCAAAACTGTAGTATGTCTAGATTGGTATAAGTGTATCAGTCACTTATGTAGTCAATGCATTCATGTAAGATACATGTATTCTACAATGTTTAGTTAAGTACATAACCCTAGTGTATAAGAGGTAGAATGTTACAGAGGTTTATGTAAATAGTAATAAGCAACGTTTAGTTATTATTAGTAGTGGCAATAATAAAATGTATAGCATTTTGGGTCCAGCCCTGATCACATTTAAAATAGCCTCCACTGTATGAAACTCAGGCCATTTGGGGACCTGGGTTCAGTTCCAGACCAATCTGTACAGGTCAGGTGCAGTGGTGTATCAATTATCCTAGCTAGCTGGGAACCTGGACAGGATGATCCCACAGGCTGAGACTCTATCAAAAATACCCTATCTCTTCCTCCTTCTTTCTCTCATTAATAATAAAATGTTTAGTATTTAAATGGTATACTTTAAAAAAAATTCAAATTGATGTAGTAGAAAGAAGACCAGACATCAAAAAATCTGTATCTTCTAACTTACTTCTAATACCATTTGGCTTGTGTCCTTACACAAAATATATAATTTGCTTAATTTTCCTCTTTTAAAAATTTGTAGCATTCCATAATTTATTGCATAGCTCTTAGAAATGTCAATATGAGAAAATGACGTTACAAGAGAAAATTAGATAAGAAAAATACATCAGTGATCTTGCATCAGACTAAGAAGATAGTAAAGCAGCATGTTTCTAAGTTTTGAGTTATATAGTCATTCTGCATGTTAATTTGTCCACCTACTACATTGTGGTTCTTGGCTAGTTATTACAGGTTAATGTATGCTTTAATTTTGAAATCTATATAATGGGAATAGTAATAATATTTATCTACTAGGATCATTTTGAATAAAAGATGCATTTCATGTGAAGTAAATAGAAAATGCCAAATACTTCAAAGAACTCAGTGACTTAGAAATGATATTGCTATAGCTATTTATCAACTTTATTATTATTATGCACTAATTAGATCTGAAAAACTCTTGAATATAGTTAATTGTAAAAGAAAAAGCAATTTTTTTTCTGACTAGACCATTATAACATATCTGTATCTGATACAAATGCATTCATTACATTATTCTTCAGAAACAACAAGGGTCTTGGCGAGGTTACGATGAAAATTATGGGAGGTTCGACACATCCTCTTTATCCTATAACCAGTCTTCTGTATGTTTTCTTTCTATCCCAAGACACATGCCCCATACTTGTTAACAATTAAAGCCGGCTCAACCCCCAAGAAGTTCTAAGCCATGTGGAATACGTGGCGCCTTGTCCATCATACACTTTCTATTCGCAGAGTGAGCGGCCCACAACGGCGCAGTACCCGCCATTGATTACCTAATTACGCCATCATTCCATCAGTAAATCAGCGCAGCATCTGTGACCCTGGATGTCACCACCGCAGCCCCCTATGTCTATTCCCCTGGAGCTTCACCGAGGCGGTTCTCCTGACATAATATATTCATTATCCATTAGATCTGGCACACGCTCCGCAGTGCTCAATTACGATACAATCGAGCGAAGGGTCTGGTGTCGGCCAATGTAATGACTTTCTGATTATCTGTCTTTAAATGATGAATGAAATGAAAATGTACTGCTCAAACCAAATGTAAGATTGTTAGGATGCCAAATGAAAATGGTACATAGCCTTTATGGGAGAATGGCAGACGTCTGCTTTTACTTAGTAATAGCTCTCTAAAGATAGTTTTCAAGTCATTCCCACCATTCAGTTATACGATTACTGAATCCACTGAATCTAAGTCATAAATTGATATTTTGGGGTCATCGCGAATACACTTTAACTGAAGATTAAATTCACAAGAACTTTTAAATACTCTTACATTTGCCTAGTCTTTCAGCTTTACTTGCATAAACTGACCTCCCACTAATAGATTTATTGCTTCTCGTTTGTCACCTGGATCAGATTATTTTTTGAGCTGTTTTTGTCTCATGGAGAGCTGTAAAATAATTAAGCAGATTGATACATAGACAGGAATTTTTAAAAACATGCCAGGATTATAAATAAGTGGGAGACTCAAAAACATTTTGTTGTTCAAATAATTATGAAGCAGGTGTTTGATAGTACAGTCATTTCTGTTTCTGTTTACATCTTTAGTTATTATTCTGTTAATTATAATTGAAAATCCAATAAAGCTTCATATTGGAGCACTCACAAATCTGACTTAAATTACAGCTTCTCAGTCTATTCCTGTAAGTAGAACACATTGGACTTTTGATTATAAAATAAGTTTAAAAATCCAATCCCCTTTCCAACTCTTTAAGCCCCATATAATAATTGAGTCTTTTAAAAGACACAGACAAGAAAGAAACATAAATGTATTAATTTTCTCCATCACAATGAGATTTACAGAATGTTGTCTGAGTACTTGGGGAGTTCTCATAGAGGTCCCTTCTTTATAAAGCTGTATAAACTGTGGCAAATCCTGGCCACACTGTTTCAATTATGCAAAGAAGTTGGGGAAAAAAAGCATTTTTCAGAAATAAAATTTCTAAAATGACATACTAATTTATTTCCTTACTTTAGTTTCCCTATTTGAAAAGCTGATCTGAAATTCAGTCTCAAGATCAAAAAGGAGTTTGTTTGAATCTCATTTAATTGGAACAAAGAGAGAGTCTTTGTGCTGTGGAGACTGATAGCTCCAGATGTTAGGGATGGATAGTTTAGTCACTATCCAGAGTGATTTGAGAGTGGATATCCTCTGTATTTCTCCCCTGCCTCCCCCACCCCCGACAGATTTTTACACTTACCAGAGAGACACAGAGATGGAGAGAAAGTGAGAACTCATTGCCTATGGGGGACGGCCACATGCAATTTCTTCTTCTCCCAGAATTTTAGGCACAAACGCACATGTGCCTGGTGTGAGCCTCAAGTCGCTTGTCTGGGATCCAAACCCTGGTCAGCCATGTGGGAATCCAGTGCCTCAACCATTACATCACCTGCTGGTCCCTCTGTATTTTTACATACAACAGAATTAACTCTACACTAGGGTGGATAAATGTGTCTGTGTCCGCAAGATGCTCCCATTCTTAGGATTATAACTGCCTGTATTTTCCTGTAAAATGTGACTATACTAAGTATCAGTTAAACATCTTGAGATTATTTTGGGTAAAGTAAAAAACAAAGAAAAATTTTCTCTAAGGGCACTGTTTAAATGAGCCCACTAATTAGTTAAGTGCATCCCAACATTTTTCTTTGGGAAAATAAAGAGACTCCTATGAGCGTGTAGTTTGTAAAACTACTATATAGGGTAGGTGGGTTTTATTTATTTATTTTTTCCCTTTTGTTCATAGTAGTATGGAAGATATACTAGAATCTCTAGAGAAGGGTGATTTAATGTGAAGGTCAATGAGTTCTTTATTTTTATATTTGTTTATTATAAAACATTTTAACTGGAAGGATATACAAATTTTTATTTACATAACTTGCAGTAGCAAGAAGGTTAAAAATCTCCTTTAACTTTAAAAGGATAGAATTTTTCTGGAATATGTTTTTAAAATAGTATGAGCTTCCATGTAACGTCCATCTCATTCAATCTGTTTTTGACATGGAAATAGATATAAAATATACCCAGATCAGAGTTTGAAATATTTTTATTTATGTTTTTGTGGAGAGATTTGCACTCACCAAAGAGACAGAGAGAGACAGAGAAACACGAAGCAAGAAATTACTCCCCATGAGATGGCCATGCCACAATCCCCTCTCTTCCATCTTCCTTTTAGGATTTGAGGCACACACACACACACACACACACACACACACACACAGCGTCAGTTTTAAGGCTCCCAGTCGGGGACTTAAACCACAGTTGACTACGTAGGAGTCCAGCAACATAACCATTATGCCATCTTCTGGTCAAAAAATATTATGTTTTAATCACAGAACTTCAATATATTAGAAGGAGGTAATGTAACTATATCAATAAAGTGTTTGAGGTCATGTGAACTCTAGCTTTCTGATTCTAGGCTAGACCAAACCAAAATTATTTCAGATAGTTACTTGTCTTCTGTCAAGAAATATCAGTTTAATTTTCTCATGTCAATAACAACATCCAGAGTATCAGCATTTCTTATGCTATTTATGTGAACTGCAAATCCCTCCAAGCGATGCCAGGGGATGCCAGCATACACAGTGTTGAAAGAAAGAGCTATCAGGTGTTTTGTTTTGTTTTTTAATTTTAGTTTGCTATAGAGTATATGCACTTGCTGGAGACAGAGAGAGAGCGAGAAAGTGAAAAATCATCCCCAGGGATGGACATAGAGCAGTTCCTTTTCCTCCATTCCCCTCTTGGTATTTTGGGCATTCATGTACCCGCACTGCACTTGGTGTGTTTTTTAAGCAGTGGGTCTAGAACTCAAACTGTGGAGTGTAGCTGCCACCTGCTAGCCTGTGGACTCCTCTTCTGAAGAACCTGTATCTTTTGTAGTGGAAAGTAAACATACCCTTTACTCTATAGGGAAATATTATCTTGATCTTCCAAGATTCTAAGGAATCCTGACTTTGACTCCAAAGGAAAACATTGTTTCTATTTACTAATACCCTTGAAAAGAGATTTCAGAACAAAAGCATGCTATAAAATATACTGAAGGATGAGAGAGCCATTAATAATTATCTCATACTTTGTAGAAAATAATGCCTTATGTTGGCTTAGTAATGTACAGTTTATGGATCATATTGACAAGCATTGTATTTCTTTGCCTCTGAGTTAGGTTTTACTAGTCTCATTTTACAGATGAATATACTGAGTCTGATAGACTACGTACGTTTTGTCAGGCTCTATAGCATTAATTGGGAAAGCAGTGACCTCAGTCTAGGTATTTTGCACCAAATGCATTATTGTATTATAGTTTCTGCAAATTCACAATACCTCCTTAATTCACCATAGTTATTTGTAATGACATGTAAATAAGTCAGTTAAATATATAATATGATTTGAGAAATCTTCTGGGAGGCCTATCTTAAATAAAACATTTCTTTTTTGTTGCATAAGCTTGAAAACATCTGTGAAGGTTTTTCCTAGTTGGAAAAACAAACACTTTAAATACTGAAGACCCTTAGGATAGTCTGGACTCTATCTGGCAATATTTTATGTGAAATAATAATAGTGATGATGATAAAAATGTTAATAAAAATCATGAGGGATAGGGCCAGCAGGTAGCATGATGGTTAAGTGTGTTGTACTTCCACATGGCCAACAGGGGTTCAAGTCCTGGACCTGGTGGCTTGCTTTCTCGCTTTCTCTCTCTCTCTCTCTCTTTCTCTCACTCTGTCCCTCTCTGGTCAAAT
This sequence comes from Tupaia belangeri chinensis, assembly GCF_000334495.1. NCBI lineage: Eukaryota > Metazoa > Chordata > Mammalia > Scandentia > Tupaiidae > Tupaia > Tupaia belangeri. The sequence goes on from NW_006160032.1 coordinate 3,501,954, forward strand.
TAAAATAAATAAATAAAGTTAAATAAAATACAATAAAACTCAGGGATTGGAAGGAAAACTAAAGAGGCTGGGTGAAGGAAGGTAGAGTGCGCCATCTCTAGTCCTGTTTATAACATTCCTATCTTAACCTGCGCCTCGGTTTGATCTGAATAGTGTTTGCCAGTCTCGCTCCTCTTGCAGTCTTAAAGTACTTAGAGAAATAGTTTTCATCCCAGCTGTAGCCATGCACACAAGTGGATACTGCTATTCAGGCTGAGACCACATGAGAGGCTGGATTCAATTCCTCCTCTGTGCTGGGATGTACACATTTAGTCCCAGTGTGCTGGTTAGTTTTGCGTGTTAACTTCACTTGAAGGAATGCCTAGTTAAACCTGATTAAGTATTATGCTGGGTGTGTTTGTTTCCAGAAATTAATATGTACATCAAGCGGAGTAAGTGGCAAGAATAACCTTCACTGTAGACAGGCATGCTCCAACCAACAAGGGGCCCAGAAAAACAAAACAAAACAAAACAAAAAACAAAAACATACACAGAAGACAGTAGACAGAAGCATCTATTGGGAGAGAGCAAGATAGATTTCTGCTGCTGTGGATATCAGAACTCAAGGCTCGCTTGCCTTCTGACTCCTGGACTCACAACAGCATCCACCTCCTCACCACCCCTGCCCCACCCCCAGGTTCTCAGGCTTTTGGCTTGGACTATGAGTTACATCATTAGCTTCCCTGTCTCAGACCTTCACACTTGAATTGAGACACCCTACCAGCATCCCAGGGTTTCTAGCTTGCAGATGGCCTCTTGTGGGATTTCTCGATATAAACACATGAGCTGATTGTACCAATAAATCCTTTCTGATATATTTATACAAATCCTATTGGTTCTGTGTCCCTAGTGACTACTGTGCCCAGGTCCTTGGGAGGTTGAGGGAGAAGGCTGGTGAGTTCATAGTGAGACCCTGTCTGAAAGAGCTGGGTGTGATTGCATGTGCCTGTAGTCTCAGCTACCTGGGAGGCCAAAGCAGGAGGATCGTGACATAGTGGGACCATATCTAACAAATAAGTCAGTTCAAACACACGTATGATTTTTATACCTCACAATGGCAAGGCATAAACATAAAAAGGGATCCTTGATCAAGTAAATTTAGGAAAGTAAGTTTACACAAAGGAATTAATGACTTCTCGGTGTAATTTGCTAATGAGAATTGTTAACTCTTCAAGGGGAGGATATAACATGCAGAACTTTCCAAAGTTGTTTCATGTTGGCGCCATGGGAAATGCTGTCTTAAAGAAACTCTATAGGAATAAAACCAAAAAAATATAGTCAAACCATTTTTGGGTACCTTAAAATATCAAAATACTACTATGCAGTGCTATAATAAAAAATAAGATGTGGCCCCTTTATTAGAAGATGGCAAATTTAATATCAATAAAATAGTCAAAGTCATATTTTACTTTCTGTAAGCATTGACACTATTGTCAGCATTCCTCTTGGGGGAGAAAAATCTAGTGGTCACGGAGAAATGCCCATAAAGGTTTATACTACTTAAAAGTTACAAGTCTAGGGCTACCTTATAATTTTTGATGCCAGCTTTCAAGCAGACTTTAAAGACCTTAGTTTTCTTTAGTATGATTTTACATGTACCGATGTAATTATAAAGCACAGTATTCATCTGAAAATTTTAATGAACTTTCACTTCTAGTCATGATGAAGTAACAGTATTGGGATAGCCTTCATGCCATAAGCAATTATACAAATGGACTAAGTATAAAAAGTGAGTGTTTTCAAATTCAGATCTCTCAGAGGAGGGAATAGTTTAGGTGAGCCCCACAGCTGTTCCAGATTTTGTCTGGGCGTCTGGTTCCTCACTGTAGCATAGGCAGGGAAAGACCATGGTTACCCTTAAGGAGCGGAAGGTGTAGTTATTGCTGAGATAACTAAAAATTTTGGGACATAGTACATCAGATAAATAAGATGTGCAGTGAATGAATTACAAATATTTGAATTTGGACCTTTTGGTGTCATTGGCCAAATATTAAACTGTCATGCTCAAGGAAAGGAACCAAGAGGTCTGTCAGACAAGAGCAACAGAAGGATCTAAGTTGAACAGATATCTCAGAGACCACATAGTGTTTGGAGATCTTAGCGTTCTGACCGACCAAAGGGGAGAAAGTTTGCTGATCACCTTGGTCATTCAACTGACACCTGCACATGGACCTACCATGCTTATAGTATAGCTCTAGTACCAGAACAATCAATGTTCTAAATTCTCCCCAAATGAACAAAATCAAGCCTCAGCAGAATTATGCAGAATTGTTAATAAATTAGCTGGTTGACTGAAAGAAAACACTAAAAATTATTTAAAGAAATGTCAGTTTATTCAACTTCTCAACAATATGCCATTCAATTGCCTAATGTATTATAAAATATTGCTAGATATACAAAATGCAGGACATTGTGACTCATACAAGAGCAGAGTGTAGAGAGCAGGAGAGAGAATTAAAAAGGGTGTAACACTCAGAAGAAGTAGATGCATTCATACAAAAAGATGTGGAAATTACCAGACAAGAATTTTAAAATGATCTTATAAATAGGTTCAAAATTTTAAAGGAAAGAATGATGTATATAATGGGATATGGTATGAGAGTGGATAAAGAAACTCAATATTAAAAAGGGAATTAAGTGACAAATTAGCAATAAAAATATCTGAAGTGAAAAATGTACTGGGTAAGCTTTTCAGGAGTTTGGACATTGTAGAGAAGGACATTAATAACTCGAAGACAGGGCAATAGAAACTATCAAATCTGAAGAGCAAAAAGAAAAAATGGGGGGAGAAATGAATAACATTTCAGTGAACCTGTGAGAAAATGTCAAGCAAGATCCAGATACAAGTGGTAGAATGCTGCTGTGTGAGGTCGGGACCACCTGAGAAGTCTGAGTTCAATTCCTGCCCAATCCAAACAGGCTGGGCACAGTAGTAAGTACCTGTGATCCTAGTGAAATGGGAAATTGGGCCAGGGGACTGCAGGGTCAAGACCCAGTCAAAAATACTTCTCTTGGGACTGGCAGGTGGCATAATAGTTAAGTGCTGGACTCCCATATGGACAACTGTGGTTTAAGTCCCAGACCTGGAGGCTTGCTTTCTCACTTTCTTGCTCTCACTCTGGTCAAATTAAAAATAAAAATAATAATGACAAATAGAATAAATCAATATTTTTTAAAACTTTCTTTTTCTTATTCCTTCATCTTTCCTTTCTCTTTTTCTTCCTCTCTCTCTAAAAAAAAAAGTGTCTAGCAACATAACATGTGTAATTGGAACCCAAGAGGAGTGTACAAAGAATTTCAGGCACATGTACTCCACCACCAAAAACAAAGAAAGAGAAAAAGAAAAAATAATTAATAAAAATTGTCCCAAATCTGTTGGGGGGAAGGGACAGCAACCCAAGATACTAGAAATCCATCAAATTCCAGGTACAATAAATGAGGGGAAAAAAACCTCCCTGATGTAAACCATAGCCAAATTGCTACAAACCAAGGAAAACACTAAAATTATCCAGATGCGGTGAAACCACAGTACATAAAATGAGAAATGCCAGAGACAGTAGAATGACATTTTAAATGTCCTGTTGACCTTAAATTCTATGTCCAATAAAAATAACCTTCTAAAATGCAGGCAAAATATAGACATTTTCAAATAAATTAATGCTAAGACTTTGTTACACTAGAATTGTCTTATAAAAATGTTTTTAAGAAGTCATTTAGGTGAAAGGGAAAAGATTTACACCAAGGCATATAGAGTAGGAAATAGTAAATATGTGGGTACTTATAAGATGTTTAGGGACCAGCAGTTAGTGTAATGGCTATGTCACTGGACTCCCATGTAGTCGACCACAGTTCGCGTCCTGGACCCAGTGGCTTAAAACTCACGCCGGGCACATGTGTGTGCATGCCTAAGATCCCAAGAGGAGAATAGAGGAGAAGGGATTGCGGTGTGGTCATCCCCCTGGGGGGTGATTTCTCACTTTCTGTCTCTCTGTCTCTGTCTGGCTAGCGCACACGCCCTATAGTAAAAACCTCTCAAAAAAAAAAAAAGATGTTTATACCTCATTTACAAATATATATTTATAAGGTAATTAATCATTTTAAAGCAAAAATAATAGCAAAGTATGTTATGGCTATTATATATGAATATATAAAATACAATAATATTTTTAAAATGGGAAGGTATAAGTGGAATTTCACTATTGTAAGCCTCTTACATTCTACATGAAGTGGCACCATATTAATCTGTGGTCAACTGTGATAAGTTAAGGATGCATATTGTAATCCCTAGAGCAGCCACTAAAAACTGAAGCACAGGAGTGTAGCTAAAAAGCCAATAGAGGAGATAAAAACGGATTGCTAAATTTCTTTAATGAGGCTTCCTGTTTCTTCTCTAGGGAAAAAATGAAGAACAAACAGGAATAGCAATGTAGACATCTTAAAGTGTTAGTCCTGGTTTATACATAAATTTGCTGTTATTTCTTCTTTATTTCGGAGGCAGGGAGTAGTTCGAGTTTATAGGAGTTTTCTTTCTTTTTTTATCTAATTTTATTCTTTTTTGCTTCTCTGTAGAATACATTTTACAGAGCTAATCTTAAAATTTTGGACACTATTTTTAGTAGTGAATGAAGCAATCAGGTGGAGTATGAAGGGAAAGTTTAAGGACAAATGGACAGAACTTCCTCAATAGATCTCTACTTCAAATCTTGGTCATGTACTCCTATCTTCAATGACCCATTGTGCTAAACACAACATACATTTCATTTATTTATTTATTTATTTTAGTGTTGTTAAAACAAATAACACTATTATTTTTTTTGGATGATTAATGTGATCAGATGGCTTAAACATTTGTTTGTTCGGCTGAAGGGCTGGAACCATTAATTTTTGGCCATTGCATCACACACAAAAATATTGCATGAGTCAGTCATGTGGAATATTTACTTGGCTGTAATTCCCCAGATGTGGAAATTGGCTATCTTTATTCTTTTGTCTACCGAATCACATTTTCATTACTTGCTTTTTTTTATTCACCATTTTCTTTTTGTAAATAAAGTTTATTTACCTGCTTAGTTCCCATATATTATGTCAGATAATAGACCTAAAATAGAGGAGGACGAACAATGCAAAAGCTAGCCCTGAGAGAAGGAAGTGACCATGAAGCCTATCTCTGTAGAAGATTTCTGTTGGCATATGATTAAGCCAACATCCCATCCTGATAATAGTTTGTTAATCTTCACAGCCAGAAGACACAATGTCCAGAAAAGAATTCACAGTGATAGACTAGAGAAAAGAATGTCCACGAGATACTGTCCAGCTCTGAAAAGAGCTTTGTTCAGAGTTACATAGCCAGGGCCATCCGTGAAAGATGAAGGAACCAACAGCTAAAACCTTAGGGTTTTCCTAATTGCATAATCACCCGATTCGTGTAGAGGTTGAATTACATAATTGCACAGTGAGACTTGACATTTCAAGACAGAGCATGCCATTCAAAAAGAGAAGAAGGGAGGGGTTTGGAGAGGGAATTAACACGGAAACATCACTGCCTGGCCAAGTGCTGTGTACCAGGGAAGGCAGGAAATTAGGCCTTTGCTGCCGAATACCACCAGAGTTTTAATCACAGCACCTGACTTCCTTTTTTTGCCAAGAGAACAGATCACCACAGCAGGATATTGCTCTACTTAGCAAACTTCAGAAAAGTTAACTTTGGGTCTCTGGTGAATTCTGGCTGTAACAGAAATGGATATATATATATATATATATATGCCTATATATGTCTAAACATATATGTACATACACACATGTATTTTTCCCCATAGGTCTTCTTGCCAGCATTAAGCCTTCTAATAATGCCAACTAGAATGGATGAGGTGTATAATACTTTGCACACTTACTTAGTTTCCCTCTCTTTACTTTTTTCCTGTTTTCCCACTGCTTCCCTCTTCTGACCCTTCATACTGCTAGTAAGTTCAAGTGAGTCACAAATGTGAATATTTGAGACTTGTAGGGTCAGATTTGTTCTTATTCAGGGTCTTTGGTTTTAAAAATTATTTTCTTACCTTTTTGTTTTATGGGTATTTTTAAAACCACATTATATAAAATGCATTATAATTATTTGACTTTATTCCTACAAGATATTGTAAATCTTAAAGGTATAGTAAAATCATTAGTCCTCAAGAGGGAATTCAATGAAAAAAACCAATTTTCCTTTTTAATTAATGCTGAAACACAATTCCTCTCAATTTATTCTCACTCCTAGTAGAAGTGAAAGCTGGAATTTACATCTGTTATTGTTGAATAACATCTGTACAATCAATCTTTCTTTTATAATTCTGTATTTTATGAAATTTAGATTCTAAGAGTTTAGTAACTCTGTTTTTAATATCCAATAAACAATTAATTTAGCAAAGTTCCCTAAAAAATGTATGAGGTCTCACAGTTAAGGTCTTTAAAGAAGTAATTAGTGGAGTCCATTTAAGTCACTAACCTGAGAATCTTTCCTACTTCCAGCCATAAATTTTGAGCCACACACCCACAAACAAATGCGTGCACATGTGTGCGCGTGCACACACACACACACACACACACACACACACACACACTACATATGTCTATTAGGATGCTTTTCCCTGCAAAAGGAAACCTCAACTTGAATCGGCTTAAGCAACGAGATGTTTATAGCTTGACTACACGGGGAGGAGGAGGATATGCTGATTCCAGGCACAGCTCCTCACCTCATGCTCTGTTTCACTGTGATTTTCTGCTGTACTGTGACTTTCTTTTTTTTAAAAAAAAATTATTTATTTAATTCTGTTTATTCATTCATTTATTTTATTTTGGCTAGAGAGAGACATACAGAGAGAGGGGGAAAGTGAGAAAGTAAGCCACCAGGTCCAGGACTTGCACTGTGGTTGACCATGTGGGAGTGCCCAGCACTTTAACCACCATGCTACATGCTGGTACCCCACTGTGATTTTCTTAACTTTGACCTTTTCTCTGTGATGGCATCACACTTATGCCATTAGTTAGGTGACTACCTCAGCACAATTAATCACATCCAGACACAAAAGTATCCAGAGCAGGGGTCGGGAGAGGAGCATCTTTTCTCATTTCTCTTTCTTGCCTCTTGAGGCTGGAAGCCTTTTCTAGGACCCATTTCTGTTCTGAAATGACTATACTTCTTGTCTCACTGGACAGAGTTAGTTTACATACTCTTTCCTAAATTCTTCAACACCAACGGGAAGAAATTATAATTTGTAGCCTCAACAAGTCAGGATTTACTCGGGGGGCCAAGACTCGCATGGAGAAAGGACGAACACTGGACGATCAGTGTTCCCTGACTCACATGGAGAAAGGACGAACCCTGGAATGAAGTCAGGGTCCACCTATGAGTTAGGCAGAAGGGAATAAATTTTAGGTAGATAACTATCCTGTTAAGAAAAAATTAATCAGTGGAATTGATTCCATACCCAGATCAGAAATGGGCTTTTGTTTCAAAATGTTCCAAATAAGAGTCAATTTGCTTTTCTGTTTTCTTAGAGCGAACCATAGGGACCTAGACATTTGTTCTTTACCCAACCCCATTATGAAGTAAGTAGAGAAGAAAGTATATGTAGAAAGAGATAAGAAAAGAGAAGAATCATGTTCATACCATTCAAGTTCTGAATACAGCCAGGCCTAAAGCCAGTTTAAAATCTGAACTTCTATCTATGTGAAGCAACAAATGATCTTTTGTACTTGACCTTGTTTGAGTTGGATTTTTTAATGTATATCCCCTCTTACCCAAATATATTAATACATAAAAGGTTTTAAAATGTGTACATGTGTGCACGTGTGTGTGTGTGTGTACATGTAATATATACTGTTCTTTAACTGGATCTTAGTACCTTGACTTTAGAGTCGTTCCTAGTGGGAATTAAGCCATGATGAAGTTAAAGTTTCTTCTTTAATATTGAGAACATTGTTATAATTTCCTAGAATGAGAATAAGAATGAGACTTCGGTACTGTTGGGCGTGTTGGGGCAGATGGGGTGGGCAACAGAGAAAATTTAATAGAAGTTTAGAAATGAGAGCTGAATTTTAACTCTTAAATAGGGAAACATGGTGATGAATTCAAGTCAGAAAGCTAAATAAAGGTGAGACATGACACAGAAATCAATGTTTAAATTTCACTGCTTCATTAATAGGGGATGCGATTGACAGTGCACCAAAGAAGACAAATTCTGGAAGGATTCTGAGCCAGAATTCAGATACTAACTTATTATGAGTTTAAATGATGACAGTTTTAAATGTGGTCATGCTAAAACATGGGAAAAACAGTAACATTATTGTCTGGATGGCTATCCTGTAGCACAGCAGTTAAGTGTTATGCATAGAAGGGCAGATTTTATATGGAGATCATAGTTCAAATCCCAGCTCTGCTAGCTTGAAAAACACACTGGGTACATGGTGCATACATGCCAGAACACCTGATGGGAAGGCAAAATGAAAGAAAAAGGACTGAGGTGTGGCCACACACCATTGTGGGGATGCTTTCACTCTCTCTCTTTTTCTAGTGAAAGTATATACCTCTGGTCATTTTCAGAAACCACTGCCAGATGATTTGCATTTTACCTCTGGTTTTAGAAATAGATACAAGATTGTGATCAAATGTACATGGACAAGAAATAGTGTGTAAGTATCTATTAAACTGCGATATTTGTGAATTCTTATATTGTATTTTCCCCTTCTTATGATGGTCTTCCAATGAGAGAGTAATTGTTATATTTCCTGCGCAGAAAATATAGCATGCAACTCAAATATTATGGGCCAACCCACTTCCATCTACAGTAGACTAGCAGAGCAATTAGAGCCATTTAATGTTAGAGTGGCAAGTATAGCTATTAAGAAACTTTCAGTGTACTAAGAATAAATGCTACTAAAATGAAAATACTTAAAAGAAAAATAAGTCGTTAAATGAGTTCATTGGTACTACCATATTAATTTACATCTGTCAATTCCATAATCAGATGTATTCCACAGAAGCCAAATGTAATATGACTCCGTAGAGACTGTTATTTTTTTAAAATATTTATTGTTTTCTTTTTTTGTTCACATGTGAAGTGAATAAGCTGGCAAAAAGCAACACTGCCAAAATTAATCGAATAAAAATATGAGGAATGTGCTTTTTCTTGGCTTCTCATAAACTAAAAGCTGCCATCTGATCTCAAAAAACTTGGATATAATCAAATATGTGATAGGAAGTATGGAGTTTCTCTAGCGTAGGCTGGGAAACCTTAAAGACAGTGAGAAATAGCATATAATTAAAGATTATGCAGAAAACAGAATTAAAAAATACAAGCCAAGGGTCACAGGACTTTACTGATAAATTACACATTAAATGGAGGACACTTATCATCTCGCACATGTAAATTAATTTATTAATATATCGCTACTGTCTTTGTCAGAGTAGACATGTTTATGCTAACGACAGTATTGTTCACATAGATCTGAAATTCTTTTTTGTTTCTAATGCTTTTGTCACCTTCTTTTGAATGTCCCTAGGAAAGATAAATCAGCTGAACACTCATTTCTCAATATGGATAAAACAAGCTGTGTTGCAGGATGGCCATCCAGACAGTGTTACTGTTTTTCCCACTAAATTTTATCCTTATGGTATTTCCTCCTCCTTTAATCGGAAGGGTCAGCCTTTTCCATGTTCAGCTGAAATAATGCCTAGCTTCCCTACTTGTAGTCTCTTCTGCTTTAATCTTAAGTAATTTTGCAGATTGATTTTCCTCTCTAGAAAAAAAAAAAAAACACAAGGAAGATGTTGGAAGTAAAAACACTATGAACCAAAGAGACCTAACTGACATTTATTCAGCATCAAACCTAAAAACTGCAGGAGATACTTTATTTTTAAAAGAGAGACTTTAAATAAACACTTTACCAAGATGGAATACATGTTTACATGCTGGGTCAGAAGTCTCCATAAATTTAGAAAACAAATCAATTTCTTTGACAATATGCATTCTCTGATCACAACATAATTAAGTCAGAAATCAATAGCAATAAAATATCAACAACAAAAAATCCCCAAATCCTTGAAAAAATTACCCCATTTACTTTTTAAACAACCTATGCAACAAAGAACAAAAAATACAAATTAGAAAACATTTTAAGTGATTGACAATGAAAACAAAACTTCAAAATGTGTAGGACTTGGACCAGCCAATAGTGTAATTGTTACGTCTCTAGACACCCAAGGAGTAGACCGTGGTTCTAGTCCAGGACCCAGCAGTTTAAAACTCACACCAGATATTGGGAATGTGTGCTCAAAATCCTGAGAGGAGAATGGAGGAGAAGGGATTGCAACATGGCCATTCCTTCTGGGAGGTGATTTCCTCGCTTTCTGGCTGTCTCTCCAGTGATCACATGCACCCTATAAAAAAAAAAAAATCTCTCTTTAGAAAAAAAAATTGTGTAGGACCAAGCTAAAGTCATATTTAAAAGAATATATAACCTCATTAAAGGTCTATATTAGAAAAGAAGAAAAGTTTAATATTAATGATCTAAGTTATCATCTTGAGAAGTTAGTGAAAAGAGAGTGGCTACATCCAAAGTAAGTACAATTCACAAATAATAACAGATAAGATCAGGTGTCAATGAAATAAAATATGAACAGTGGGTAAAATTAACAACGTCAGAAGTTGGTACTGAGAAAATATTTATAAGTTAAATATCCCCCCACCTTGAGCAAAAGTTCTCAAGAAAAAGAAGAAAAAAAAATCACAACCAATATTAGTCATGAAAGGGAAGCCCTCTCTGCAGATAGTAAAGGTTAATAATGAAGTATTATGAACAACTCCATGCCAATAATTTTGACAAAGCAGATGAAATGAACAAATAACTTGGGCCAGCAGGTAGCGTGGTAGTTAAGGTGCTGGATTCCCACATGGCTAACCACAGTTCAAGTCCCAAACCTGGCAGCATGAAAATCACACTGGGCATGTGTGCATGTGTGTGCATGTGTGTGCATGCTCAGAATCCCAGGAGAGTGGAAGAGAAGAGATTGTAGAGTAGCCATCTCCATGGGAGGTGATTTCTCACTATCCTTTTCACTGTCTTTCTCTGCTTCTCTTGGGTGAGCACACACGCCCTGTGGCAAAAATCTTAAAAAAGAAAAAAAAAAAAAAAGAGAAATGAACACTGCCTTAAAAAACAGTTTTCCAGAACAGATTCAAGATTCTTCTCAGTCATGGGTAATATTCATCTTTAAGGTAAGATTTGATTGTTATCCAAAGCAAGATACAAAAATCAGGATCATTATTTAATAATAATAATAATAGTCTCAAAATGGTATGTCTATTATAATAAATATTAAAACTAATTCTTTAGGACTTATAATTTCTAATTTAAACAAGTTTCAAAGATATTTTAACAATATCAGTGGAAGAAGGTGATTTTTTTAACATGATTAGTTTGAGGTACATGACATTATTTACTATGTACATATTTCTCATTAAAATTACTGCTTTATGGTTATAAGACCTCTACCTCTTTTCTCCCCTATTTCAGCATTGACAGTTCAGCTTCAACTTAAGAGACACTCACTGTTAATTCACTATAGTATTCCTAAAACAAGTTCTAGCCTTTGGTCCTGCAACCTCCTTAAACTTCTCTTTTTTGCTCTCCCTTGTATTATCAGACTTGGAGAATTAGTGATAACACACTCACATTTATTGATACAAAAGATGTGCATTCATGGACAGCAGATGTGTTTTCCTTTGAAATCCCAGTAATTTGAAAAAATTAGAGGCATTTATAGAACACACAGTCTTCAGCTTATCACAGTCTTTGTCACTTGTTTTTTATCATACAATCCAATTTTCTCATACTTAACTGCCTGGTATCTGTAGGTCTTTGAATTTGAAATATGCTTTTCCCCACACCACTACATTGAAACTGATCTCTCAATGATCACAAGTCAGCACCTAGTTATGAAATAAAACTAGATTTGCCAAGTCTTTCTACATAAGTACATCTCTACAGCATTTAGCACTAACGACCACTCCTATCCTCTTGCAACTGTGTGATTTTGCAAGTGCATGGACATTCTGGTATGTTTTCTAGTGCTCTTTGAATTTCGAATACTTCTAGTTTTCTTTCTTCATTATTTTTCTAGGACTGTCATAACAAAGTGGGAAGTAGTGTGTGGCTTAAAATAGTATAAGTCTGTTGTCTCACACTTATGGTGTTAGAAGAGGTACAACCTCCAGGTGTTGGCCAGCCATGTTGTCTCCATTCACCCTAGGGATCATCATTTCTTTTGTCTTAGAGCTTCTGATATTTGCAGCAATCCTTGGAGTTCTTTGACTTGTAAGTGCCTCATGTTTAGTCACACAGCCATTTCCTCTGTGTGTATCTTCCAATCATCTTCCCTGTGCATGTGTGTGTATAAATGTCCCTTTTTTAGTCATACTGAAATAGAGCCCACTTTAATGACCTCATTTTAACCTGGTTGGATTTATAAAAACCCTCTTTCCAAATCAGGTCCCATTCTGAGGTACTGAGGACTGTCACCTATTTTTTTGTGGGATATACTTCAACCTATAAACTGTCTTTTTTACTACTCCTTTGTCTCATCCTTTGATTCCTTATTCTCCAAATCTATGTAAGCATTCTCAAAGGATTGGTCCATGGCCCTCTGTTCTGTTTTCTTACACTCAGTTTTGGCAAAAGTATGCTTTCAAGTATTTCTCCCATGCTTACATTTTCTAAATCTCTACTTCCAGAAAGTCATTTGAACTTTGCCTTATATTTCAAGTTGCATGCTAGAACAATCCATCTGGATACCCTGAAGGAATTACAGGCCTAACATATCCTAAATATAATTATGAGCATTTTCTTCTATGATTATTGTACATTTGAAATCCTACAGGTAAAATTGGAGAAAACCTTCTCTCTTTTTATTCCACACTAAGCAGTGACTCAAGAGTTTAGTTTTTGACTTCTGCATGAGTAAGAATTGCTATGAGCTAGGTTCAGGAGTCATACTTCCTGAGTTCAAATCTTAACCAATTGCTAAGTATGACCTGGGTGTCTGGATTTTCTCAAATCCAAAATAGTTTAATATGACATACTTGACAGGGTTGCTTTGTGGAAACAATGAAATAATGTATTAGCAGCCTCAGTAAAGTGCCTACAGCAATGATTGTTGTGGCTGTAATAATTGTTAACGGTAAGAAAAATTACCACACATCACTTTATTTCCATTTCTACTTTCTTTACCCTGTTTCCAGACTTCATTGATATTCACCTGCAATTTATAGCTAACTTGTCTCTTTACCTCCAATCTGTCCACATTCTAATCCAGTCCGCAGACACCTCACAGATTAATCATCCTGTACCATGGTTCTGTTCATTCCCCAGGGCACCATCCTTCACTGACTCCCCATTGTCTACAAAATAAAAGTAAAACTTCTTAGATTGAAATAAAAGGCCCTCTGGTCCCAAACCTCCTTTCCAACCTTATTTTCCACAACTCACCTTCATATATCAAATACTTCAGCCAACCTGAGCTACTTGACATTCTCTATACATGCCGCATATTTTGGCACTTGTGTGCTCTTGTTTATGTGGCTCCCCTGCCTCAAACGCAATCTCATTCAAATCCCAACTATCCTTTGCACCCAGGTGAAATCCTGTCTGCTACAAAAAGCATTCCTTAATCATCCCCAGCTGGAAGTAATCTCTCTCTCTCTTAAAATTGGGTAGGATCTCTTGTGTATGCCTTCACCTCCAAAATATTTATTAAATGCCAATTATACATCAGGCACTAAAGTAGGGACTGGGATACAGTAGGAAAGAAAACATTTTGTTCCTTTCTTCATGGAGCTTTGTGGTCAGAGGGGCATCTATTAAGCACATTAATTTAGAAGTGAGAATATAATTTTGTAGTGATGACTACTATGAAGTATCATTTTAAAAATTATATTAATTTTCATATTTTCCTAATAATAGAATATGGGTCACTTGAAAGGTCTTGTATACAGTATGTAGATAATAGAAATCAATCTTTGATTGTGTGTATAAAGGAACAAGCAAAATGAATAAAGGCAACTTAGAGACTTAATATCAGAGCCATCTTTGGTCATTTCTACCTAATAATTTTCTTTGTCAAAATTGAAATTATAAATCCTTACAAAATACTAATTTGTGGTGCCTTTTAAAGACTATAAATAGAGCTATGAAACAAAGTCACACTAGAATTTGTCAATAAGAGAATAATGTAGATATTTGTCCTATAAATAAATATATAGAGTAAACAAAATTGCCAAATCAGCACATTAAAATGTACATATTTTAGTATTCTGGTACTATTTGTGCAATGTGGGTCATGTTGTTTAAATCCTTTGCATCATGATTTCTTCATATGAAGAATGAGGGTGCTCACAATACTTCAGTGATCTTTCAAAAATAAAGTAGTTCATCTAACAATACTGCAAAATCTCTCCATGTGATTATTTTCTGTATTTTTTTCATTGATGTCAGAAATAAGCTGAGAAGAAGGCTCTGAAACCTATATCATGAGCCAATTTGATAGTCACAACATATTTAAAATCTATATATTTTACTATAGATAGATAAAGAGGGTTTAGCAATCGGTTTTGAGATTGCAAGTGACTAACCCAACTCAAATTAGTGTAAGCAAAACAATTTTTGAAAACAAGGAGAGAAGGGAGTAGAGCTAGCCTTCAGGTCATCTCCCCTCTCTGTTTTTTTCTATTCCAGTGGATGTCATCAACACATAAGGAGGGTCAGCTTTTCTTTTTTATTCCCTTCAATGTATGTCAATTCTAGGGAATAACACTGACCAGCTTGGCATGGGTCTCACAAGTGACCTTTAACCGAGAGCTAGGATATTGTAATTATCTAGGCTGAGTTCCTATGCTTATTTCTCCATTAATAATACCATTAAAGTAAAATAAATGGGTTCAGTAGGAATAGCTCCCCCACAAATAAGCAGAGGATATTTTGCAGAATGAGGGATGGAATATTGTGCTGTCAAAATGAATCAATATCTACAACAACATGTACTCATTTCTCACAGTTCATCTTCATATATCTAATACTTCAACTAGATTGAATTGTTTGACATTCTCCACATATGATGCATGTTTTGGCACTGGATGCTCTTCTGTTATTATTCTTCAAATATGGTTGAATTCTGCAGTGGTAAAATTTCTTACCTAACATTTAATAGGAAAGGAGAGGCACTGCCATTTTTAGTTAAAATATAGACATTTTCAAGATATTTTACATTAATAGTTACAAGTATCCAGAGGAGTTACAAAATTGTAGAGTTTTAGAAACCCATCTTGAGAAGACAAGATGCAAAGGAGCTTATATGAACTAAAATTCAAATAGTAACTAGTCATTCCTAAGAGGCAAGGACTCAAATGAGTCTTTTCCATGAGACAGACTTCTTACTGTCTTCTTGGAGAGTAAGACTGACTGAATGTTCAGGCAAAGCATGAGAACAGAAAGGAAATCCCTTTCAAACTCTAGGTTCTCCTTCAGTGTGAGCCACTGGCTTCCAAAGATTGGGGAAAGGGCAAGCAAACAGCTATCTCCCTGAGGTGCTTTGTCATTAAGGGTCTTGCAAAGCTGCTCCAAAGGGTGGCAGTAGGAAGCAAAGTAAATGGTGATCTCTGAAGACACAAAATGGTGAGTGTAGAATTGGAAGTAATACCAACTACCCAGTGAGCCTCAAAACATTTGAAACCAATAGTGAACTGAAATCTATATAAAACTGCAACAAACCTAAACCAAGATCCCCTAAAGTTATAGAGTAATTCAGTTTCCCACACTGTGGTCTAAGAGAAGAGACATGCCACATGCAAAGAGTAAATATTTACTTCAATCTTTACTCTTTTTGCATATACAATTTATGGCATACAAACCAAAAATTATGAGACATGTGAAGAAATAAGAAAAGGTGGCTGATGGTCAAAAGAGGAAGTAGTCAATAGAAAAAGACCTAGAAATGGCCAAGATGTTGAGCTTATCATACAAAGATTTTACAGTAACTATGATAAATATGTTAAAATAGCTAATAATGACAAATACGTTTAAAAATTTAATAGAAAAGAATAATATGTACTAGCAAATGGGGAATTTCATCAGAAAGACAAAAACTATAAAGAACATGGTATAAATGCTAGAAATGAGAAGAAAAATAGGAGAAATAGAAAATGTTTTAATTTGCCCTCTAGCAAAAGTTAAAAAAAAAAAAAAGAAAAACTTTAGCTATTCTTAAATGACAAAGTGGACACAGAATACAAAGATTCAGTTAACTGGTAAGTACATCAATATAAATTATCCAGACTGAAAACTGATAGCGACACTGCATTAGTTTGGGAAGATAGGTGGCTTAAAGTATAGGAATGTATGTTCTCACCATTCTGGAGGCTTGAAGTCTGAGATCACTATCTCAGCTGGGTTGGTTTCTTGTGAGGCTCTCTTCTGGACTTGCAGATGGTTACCTTGTCCCAGTGTTTTCACATGGGCTTCCCTCTGTACATATCTACATAAAAATTTCCTCTTTTTATGAGGATACCAGTCATATTTGATTAGGGCCCACTCTGGTGACCTCAGTTTAACTTAATTATCATTTTAAAGACCCTCTTTCCAAATACAGTCACAGTCTGAGGCAGAGGAGTTGAAATTTCAGCATGTCAATTATTGCAGAACACAATTCAGCACATAAAAGACACAAAGGGAAAAGATCAAATGGCCTAACATACATGTAAAGAATCTTAGAGTGGAGACAGACAGTGGAGCACAAAAAATATGTGAGGAGATTATGGAAGAGAGTTTTCTACAATTGATGGGAGACATCATCATAAAGATCCAAGTGCAGAGAATTCCCAAGCCAGATAAACACACCCAGACATATCATAGTCAAACTTAAAAACAAAGGATAAAGAGATCATTTTACAAGAATCTCTAAGGTGGAGCTACAGGGTTGGAGGAGATACATTCCATTTACTTAGAAGTAAGTTACAAATGATAGCTAACTTCTTATCAGAAACAATGGAGACCAGGAGATGATGAAACAACTTCAGTAAAGGATTGAAAGTAGGAAAAGACTGTCAATTGAGAACCTTGCATCAGCAAAAATTATGCTTCAAATAGGAAGATGAAATAAAACGTTGTGAGATAATAGATGATAGAATTTGTCTATATAAACCTGCAGTACAAGAAATGTTAAAATAGATTCTTCATGTGGAAGTGAAATGATGGTAAATGGGGCCCCAAATCTGCAGAAATGAATGCAGAACATCAGAAAGAATAAACATTTGACTAAGTTTAAAAGACTGCTGACTATTTAAAACAAAAATAATAGTGCATTGTGGAGTTTATAGCACATGTAGGAAGTAAAAAACAAATGATCTAACATCAATGTGGTTATGTCTTCAATACTTAATTGTCCTACTTTCTATAAGGAAATGCATATCACCAACTTTGAAATATTACTGAGCATATATCAAATATATGCCTTCTTCTTACAAATAAGTCAAGAAAAAGGTACTTATCTAGCAAGCCTTTATTTTCTTCTTTTTTTAGAAAAAAAATCCTCTCCTGTTTTCAACTCTACTGTTTTTAAGCTATATATGTTATGTATAATATAAAACCACATAGATTATATATTAGAATGTAAATATACAGACATGTGAGGGGATTACAGATAGTTCGTAGAAAAATGAAATTAAATACAAGTTTATTTTGGTCAAAAAAAGTTTTAAATCCATGCATAGTTTTTTCATAATTTGCATTTTCCATAAACTTTCCCAAGACCCTTTGTATATGCCATGCATAGACAGCCACCAACACTGTACAAACTTACCTGGTCTTTAGGAATTCAAGAAAAAGTATGGAAGCAACATCAACACTAGCTAGAGAGCAGAATTTGAGCACACAATTTGCTATAGAAGTCTTCCATGGTAGCGCAAAATTTCTTTGAATCAATTATCTCTCCCCAAGCCATGGGCTTTGCCTTGCCTTGGCACGACAAAGGCCTCATCATCCTTCCTCTTACACTGGGCACTGATTATCAAACATCCTCTGTTGTGCTGCTTGAACTACCATCCAATTCCCCTGCAGTCAATCTCAAGTAAAACTGAAAGGCTATGTTAAAAGAGCACCAACCTTCAAAGTTGCATGTGGAAAATATTCATTTTCGCACTCTGTGATTGAAGTCAGAGATGTCTTACTGTCAGAATTCTCAAATGTCACTCCTTCTATGAGAGAGTAGAGGCCATAGGAAGCGTGTGAAACTTTCCTTTTAAAAGAACTCCAAGTGAATACTTAGTGGCGACAGAAGGTGCCAGAAAAAAAATCCTCTCCTGTTTTCAACTCTACTGTTTTTAAGCTATATATGTTATGTATAATATAAAACCACATAGATTATATATTAGAATGTAAATATACAGACATGTGAGGGGATTACAGATAGTTCGTAGAAAAATGAAATTAAATACAAGTTTATTTTGGTCAAAAAAAGTTTTAAATCCATGCATAGTTTTTTCATAATTTGCATTTTCCATAAACTTTCCCAAGACCCTTTGTATATGCCATGCATAGACAGCCACCAACACTGTACAAACTTACCTGGTCTTTAGGAATTCAAGAAAAAGTATGGAAGCAACATCAACACTAGCTAGAGAGCAGAATTTGAGCACACAATTTGCTATAGAAGTCTTCCATGGTAGCGCAAAATTTCTTTGAATCAATTATCTCTCCCCAAGCCATGGGCTTTGCCTTGCCTTGGCACGACAAAGGCCTCATCATCCTTCCTCTTACACTGGGCACTGATTATCAAACATCCTCTGTTGTGCTGCTTGAACTACCATCCAATTCCCCTGCAGTCAATCTCAAGTAAAACTGAAAGGCTATGTTAAAAGAGCACCAACCTTCAAAGTTGCATGTGGAAAATATTCATTTTCGCACTCTGTGATTGAAGTCAGAGATGTCTTACTGTCAGAATTCTCAAATGTCACTCCTTCTATGAGAGAGTAGAGGCCATAGGAAGCGTGTGAAACTTTCCTTTTAAAAGAACTCCAAGTGAATACTTAGTGGCGACAGAAGGTGCCAGGTTGAAAAATGAAAGCAGGAGGGTCTTGTGAAAAAACAGAGCTCCAGGAGCTCAGCTGTGTTGGTTCTAATAACGATGATATCACTGCATAATGTGGCATTAATTTCCTGATTCTCGTTTCTAAATTGGAGGTTAAAATGATGACCTGGCTCAGGGGTCAAATGTTGAAAGACTTGATCGGTTAAGCACTGGGAATTAGAGATGATAACTGGCACTCACTCCCGAGAGATTTGGCTCCTGTCTCAGTTCTTTTATGATTTGTCTCTGTGCCTGTAGGTATTTTACATCTCTGAGGTTCCATTCCCTTGTCACAATATGAGGGGTTGGAATTGATGAGGTCCTATATCCTTTTCAAGGCTTAAATTTTATGAGTGAGTGTTCTGAATTTTTTTGAGTAGTATTACTTTAACAAGGGGAGTTTTACATAAAGCAAGATAGGGCTTATGGTCAAAATTAACCTTAAATATCTCAGGATGTATACTAATTTACTGTCTATCATTTTCATGTAATTTCAGCACAGTTAGGTTTCTCTTCAGTGTCTATGGGAATGCAATTTGAGGTGGTTGGCTTGTGTTTAAGAACCTTTTGTAGAAAACACTAGTCTTTATATATTTAATCTGAAAATGTCGAATATTTTTCTTGTCTACTCTGTGGCTTAGAAGTACAAAAATAATTATTTAGGGGTTTATTTAAATTAATATTCAATGCACTAATAAATTTATAAACCCAATTCTTCCTTGAGCTTTTCAATTCAGCATATAAAACGTATTATTCTGTTTATAACACATTTTAATAATTACCTTTAAGGAAGCCTTTGATTATTATTTGATCCGTTTACAAATTTAGTTAATTAAACAACTTCAAACTTTGAAATTGCATGTCTAAATTTAATATATTTGATTTCCTTTTAATTACCTCAACTGTTAGATAAACCTGAACAAGAAGTTAACTAATGCTTATATGTTTTATAAATACAGCTTATTAATATAATTATTTTTATGTTCTATTATATAACTCTAGTGCTGCACAGTATGAGTTCAATGTAAAACACACATCTATTTTAATTCCCTAGTTTTGCATTTTAAACTGGAATTGCAAAACCATCCAGTTACTTTCTGAGGTTAACAGCTTGCATATGTTGTAAATATATGGAAAACCAAATACACAGTTTTCTTAGCAAAGAAATATTGATACTATATATTTTTTGTAAAATATTTTTCTATATTTCATTGTGAATATTATGTCCAGGTATAAAAGTAATATACACTAAGAAATTATATTCCTCATGCAGTTTTGAGGTATATCTTCTTAGCTGAAATCAAGTGACTAAAAAGATACTAAGCAAGAGAGAGATCTAGATTTCAATCAGACATCAAAAAGATCTGTCCAGATATGCAGATATCCAGATGTCCAGTCCCTCCTTGACCACAACTGATGGGCTACACCCCCTTCAATAGTCCCTGTAGCTCCAGCTCTATACCACAGAGAAGAAGCCCATTTCCTTCAGTTAGGGACACAGTACTTAACCTAATCATCTCACAGAATCCTGCCATCCCACTCAAGCTCCCAGTCACATTATTCAATAGAATATACATCTTTAAGACTCTTAAGATTTTTAAATATCTTTTTGCTTAGTTCCAGAAATACAATTGGAATAATGGAATGTTGGATTTTTTAAAAATAGTTTTTCCTCAGGATGGGACCCCATAGCTTTCAAGGATTTCACAGTAACTTCTGACCGATTCTGTAGATTACATATCATGACAGTCTTGTCACAGGCAAAGAGGGCATTCTAACTAGGACATTCATGTAGAAATTAAGACTGACCATGATTCATCCCATCTTGACCATGACTCAGCCCATCCTCACTCTGGAGTCTGGGATGCACACCCATCAAAGGGATGAATTGCAAAACCACCTGCTTCGATCATTCTTTGTTATTCCCTTTCCCTCTCCACCTCCCTTTTCTGAGCATGTGAAGTCAGATTCTCATAAGATAAATGCACTGTGATGCAATCTTTTCATATTGTCTTATACAGGGTGCTGCTATAGAAACTGTAGGTCTTTAGAAAAAGACATAGCCCCAGGATCTTCCCCCAGAGATTCAGCCTTACAAAATCTCAGTTCAACCAAAGAATCTATATGTTTTTTAAAACCATGTAAGAGCAATTCAGATACAGGTTTGAAGTCCTTAGCCAGGAACCAGGAATTCTTATACCTTTGTATGGCAACTATCTAATTCTATGACAATGAGCACCTCGCTTGGCCTCTCTCAGTATACCATCTTCATATTAGACACGAGGAAACTGAGGAGAAGGTGCTGTTTTGATCAGAGCCCAGTATCTTTTCCCAGGGTCAGAGTTCCAAGCTGATTGTGAGCAAGTCAATCAGTAAGATATTTCAAGCAGAAAGGAATACAAAAGTATGGGAAGAGAAAAAGAAGCTTAAATGGAGAAGAGAGGGAACCAGCAGTTAGCGTAATGGCTGTCGCTGGACTCCCACGTAGTCGACTGCAGTTCGCATCCTGGACCTGGTGGCTTAAAACTCACGCCGGGCACGTGTGCGTGTGTGCCCAAGATCCCGAGAGGAGAATGGAGGAGAAGGGATTGCGGTGTGACCATCCCCCCTGGGGGGTGATTTCTCGCTTTCTGTCTCTATGTCTCTCTCTGTCTGGCGAGCACACGTGCCCTATAGCAAAAACCTCTCAAAAATAAAAAAGAGAGAGAAAGATTGGTGAACAAAGATTACATACTCTCTCCATAGAGCCAGGGCCAGACTTCACTCAGTATGTCTATTCCAATTCAAGTCCAAGAACTAGGGAAACAATTACAGGGCCCAACTTGATTCATTGGTAGATGGAAATAAGCCTCAAATCCATTTATCACCTCACCTTCCCCCAATTATGACCACAGCATTTGGGTCCACAGAAATTAGCTTCAACTCAAAGTCCACTTCTTGTACTTTCCCAAAGATCTCAGTTCCGTTTCCCGATGTACAGGTATTTGGTCAGATAAATGTAGGCTGCTTTATGAAGGCTTAGGGGAATACTGTCAATGTATAATGTGGCAGGGTCACTTGAAGTGGGGGCCTTTCTGTAAAAACTCAAATTTTATTTAATCCAAAGATTCCAGATGTGCTCATTTCTTTAGATCTAGAAACTGGGTAAGAAGTCAGTTTTGTGACTCAAATAAGGTTTCTGTATTCCAGACCTAGACTTTTGTCTGATCTTATATAGACATATATCTGTGTACAAATATGCACACAATAGTCAGTTAATGTAACTCAGTGTAGGCAAATATTTTTCTGTACTTGGTCTGATAGTAATTATCTTAGGCAATATGTAGGCTAGATGATCACTGTTCCCACTGTGGTGTGAAAGCAATCATAGAAAACATGTATGAAAGGATAAGACTGGACCATGTTGTCATAAAACAATTTATGAAACAGATGGTATATCAGACTTGGTACTTGGTTCTTAGTTTTCCAACCTTTATCTAATTTATTCCAAAGGATGTTTGATCAAGAAGCCAGTGACAAAATGCCTTCTTTTTTTAATGCCAGAGGACATGAGTACTTGCCAGAGAGAGAGAAAATGAGAGACAGATCATGGACCCCTCCATGGGATATAATCTTACCACAGTCCTGTTTCATTCCTACTTTCACTCAGGATTTGGGGTACACACACTCACCCAGTATGTTTTTCAACTCACTAGGGCTGGGATTTGAACTATAGTCAGCCATGTAGGATCGTGCTTCCGCTATGTTCTCCCCAAATAGGGCTTCTTGACAAAACATTCTGATAGCAAGTCTACCGCTGAAGCTGACTATTGTAATGGCACCATCCTTACCAAATGACCTCTGCCTCTTTTTTACCACTGAAATCAGAAAGCTCCTTTCAGTGAGATCTTTCCTCCCATAATACAGCAGTCAGCACTCATCCATCATACAGCTTTTCAAAGATCCTAGCTTCTTTCCTTTTTTTTTTAATAATGTTTTTTAAGAATTAATCAACTTTATTTTTCATTATTGTTATTATTTTCCATTTTTATCAGACAGAGAGAGAGAGAGAGAGGGAAAGTGAGAAAGCAAGCCACCAACTCTAGGACTCAAACCATGGTCAGCCATTGGGAGTCAGTGCCTTTGACCACCACACCACCTGCTGGTCCCTAAAGATCCTAGTTTTCTGGTCTTGTAAGCTTTCTTAAGCCATGGTGAATACAGAGTTGTCTTGACCCTGCCAGGGAACATAGAAGTGAGGAAGTAGCATATGACAGGTATACTGTAGCATGTCTATCATCTACATCTTTCAGTTTCTTCTTAAAAATTATTCCAGGGGAAATTTAGTCTTTATAAAGTCATTAAGTATCTATCATTATTGAGTCAATGTTTCATTCACTCAACCAAGGCAACTGTTAGATCCACTCCACTCCCAGTTTACCTATCTAATGTATAAAATTCATTATTATGTTCTGTCTTGTTGGCTAACAGATTACATAACTAATTCCAGTTTTACAGAGGGTCTTTGAAAGTTCATAAAATTTCAAAAATTTTTGCAGTAAAATAGACTTGCACTTTAACTCCTTTTTTCACAAACTTTTTGAAGTCCTCTTACATTTATATATACCAATCTTAGAATATTCTCTTACATATGTTGCCCAAGGTTATGCCAGTATCAGTTAACTGAGTGTTGTATTTCCTTCACTATATAAACTATCTTCTTCTGGATCAAACTTCAGTCTCATAATCCTGGACCTACAGGGATCTGACTTTATTTGGGACATGAAGGCAATGAGTTGGGATGACCATGTTTCTTGAAAATAATTGGCATCTTCTTGCAAAGAAACTGCCTTTGTTGAGCTCTTTATAGGTTTCAAAAGCAAGGGAAGACTAGTTTCCTCTTCCTTGGGGAACAAATCTATTTTCTCTGGAAAAAGAAACTCAGAGGGATTTAAGTTTAACAGCTTTCAGATTAATCTCTATCTACTCACCGATCTTCATTCCAGTTTTCAGAGTTCTTGTTATCCAATGCCCTGAGACTTACAAGAGTCTTGCTGAAGCTGTGAATTCAACTTATGTTGTTTTCTACAACTCATGAGATCAAACCTGGGGTCTGTATTTAATGGGAAAGCTCTATGACCTCATAAGAGACTCTTTGGACCAACACATAACCTCTGCCCATATTTTGAGCTGAGAATGTAAGTCCCAGAGGTGGCCATTTTCTTTCTGTAAGCTCTCTGACACAGTCAGAAGGTACATAACTTCTTCTTTGTATGTCTACCATGAAACAGTCACTTGATATCCTCAAGCTTGGCCATTGATGGGTCCTTCATCTCAGGCAAGGACGGGATAAATTCAGTTACTGCTTTGTCACTACATGACATGTACCATTTCCCATTTCTTACTAGCAGCAGAATCAGCTCCATTTACACCCAATCATGTTCCATAACCAATTTCAGACTTATTTCCTTCTGGGAAGACTCTTTTATAAGACTGTATCAGTTAATGTCTAATAAGGACAATGGAAACCATTCCATAATTTTAACAAATAGAGGTTTCGGTAAGGTGACAATGTTGAAGAGCTCGGAAAGCCACAGAGAGAACAACTAGAGGAGTAAAGAGGTCGATTAATACTACTCAAAGTTCAGGGATGCTCCATATCTGACTGGATCCCAGAAGCTGTAAGTGCTGCTGAACTGGGGAGGAGCTGCTAACACATTTCTGGGAGTCGCGTCATTGTTGCCAGGGAAGCCTGCACTCAGTGAGGTTGTTGAACTTGCCACTAAGAGATCTGCCTGTGGTCACACACCTCTGCTCACTGCTTCTACTGTTGCTGCCAGAGGTGTTAAAACAAGCAGGGAAATGAAAGGGCTCTTTTTTGCTTTGGTGTTCTAATCTTCACGTGGGACTTCCTGTTGGCAGCCTCTAATAGGAAACAAGCCAGTAAAGGAGCTAGTTAGTAATGAATGTTCAGACTTGCTGCCCCAGGGACAGAAAGGATAGTACCAAAGGGTAAGTGAAACAAAGAGACAGCAAACAATATTTAGAATTACAAGGCATCTTCACAGATTGTACGGACTAGCTCTACTTGCCTAAGATACTGGAAAAGCCTGTACTCTTCTTCTTACATAACTATTTCTGAATTCAGTTGTTCCAACATTTAGGCTTTCTACATGCTGTTTCCAGTGATTTTTGTTTTATATGTAGAAACTAAACCTTGTGGTATTTCATTTTTTTGTGGTAACTGAAGCAATGAATTCATTATATATACACTAGTTGGCTTTGTAGAATTCATTTTTCTATTGTAACCAATCACTACAAATCTTCAAATGACAGGCTCTTTCACCATTTCAATCCCCTGAGTCATTTATTATGGCTGCAAATGAATAAATTGCTTGGGGCCCAATTCTGCTGGTGATATGAGAAAGAGTTAGACGAGTGAATATAAATCCCCTGCATATTGACTATTAAAAAAAAAAAAAGAAGTGGATCCTGTTTTCCTTTAGCTCTTTGCACTGTTACTCAAAGCTAATTAAAATGCAGTGGATAAAAAACAATAACATAGTACAAAATTGTTCTTATGTAGCAGAGAGCATGTAACTGCCTATGTAGGATTTAGGCGTGTGTGGCCCCAAAATATAATCTTGCATAGGTCAGACATTGTCACTTTACTCTGAATTCATTAGGTACCTTCTATGTTCAAAGGAGTTTTTTATTTTCTAGAGGATTTAAAAAATTATAGGCCATTGGGAACCAGCAGTTAGCGTAATGGCTATGTCGCTGGACTCCCATGTAGTCGACCGCGGTTCGTGTCCCGGGCCTGGTGGCTTAAAACTCACGCCGGGCGCGTGTGCGTGCATGCCCAAGATCCTGAGAGGAGAATGGAGGAGAAGGGATTGCGGCGTGACCATCCCCCCTGGGGGGTGATTTCTCGCTTTCTGTCTCTATGTCTCTCTCTGTCTGTCTGGCGAGTGCACGCGCCCTACAGTGAAAATCTCTAAAAAAAAAAAAAAAAAAAAAAAAATTATAGGCCATATTCTATGACCACAGGAGCCTATAACTAATTTGGGAAGGCAAAATGTGCCCAAAAATGTAATAATAATAATAAAATACAAAATTAAGTGGTATTTTATAATAGCTTTAATAGCTTTATGAGACCTTACTGTGTTATCACTATTCTACTCTTACTCCTCCACTAATCCCATTTTAGTAGCTATGACCCCTTGAAGCCCTGGGATGTGTAGAGGGAATCAATGTCATGTAAAAAAAAAATCATAGGATATTTTATGAAACTCATGTTGTGCTTCCTCTGGTCCTACCCAAAATGTAATCTTCCTGCACCCACCCACCCCCATTCACATAAGCTAGACCCTTCTTCAACAATCATTTTATTTTATTTGAACCCTACTTTCAGTTCAGGCTTTTGCATCAGTTCCATTAATCACTGTTTAGTTTGCTAGATCAGCTGCAACAACGACTCAAAACCTGGTGACTTAATGCAGCAGACTTTATTCTCTCAAGTTTCGGAGGCTAGAAGTCTGGCATCCAGGAGTTGGCAGGGCGTGCTCTCTGATGGCTCTAGGGGAGCATTCTTCCTTGCCTCCCGAGCTTCTGGTCTGTGCTGACGGGCCTTCCCTTCATTTACTTGGAGATCCATCACCGCATGAACGTTTCCCGTGTGTCCACATGGCATTCTCGCTCTTTGTGAAAGTGTACACATTATTGTCTCTGGGGTCAAATTTCCCACTTTTTAATTTTTTTCAAGATAGATTTTTGCTATAGGGTGCATGAACTCTCCAAAGAAACAGAAAGTGAGAAATCACCCCCTAGGGGAGATGGCCATTCCCCATTCCCTTCTCCTCCATTCTCCTATTGGGATTTTAGGCACACACACATATGCACCTGAGATGAGTTTTGAGCTGCCAGGTCCAGGACTCAAACCATGGTCAAATACTTGGAAGCCCAGGGACATAACCATTATGCCATCTATTGCCCCCCCCCCAAATTTCCACTTTTAATAAAGACATCAGTCAGACTAGATTAGGTCCATCCTCATGACCCAATTTTAATTTGGTTACCCCTGTAAAGACCCTATTGCAAAATAAAGTCACCTTCTGAAGTACTGGGGCTCGGATTCTAGCATATTGTTTTTGGGAGAACACATTCAGTCCATAACATTCACCTTCCTAAATAAATCAATAGAGCTGTAAGTTTCTCATGGTCTTTGAGATTTATTGTGCCATCTATTACAGAGCATTTTCAAATCCTCCAGGTGCTATTTTTCTGGTATTTACCATATACAGCAGTTAATTTTTTTTTTTTTTGGAGAGGTTTTTGCTATAGGGCGCGTGCGCTCACCAGACAGACAGAAAGAGACAGAGAGACAGAAAGTGAGAAATCACCCCCTGGGGGGATGGCCATGCTGCAATCCCTTCTCCTCCATTCTCTTCTTGGGATCTTGGGCACGCACGCACATGTGCCCAGTGTGAGTTTTTTAAGACACCAGGTCCGGGACGCAAACCGCGGTCGACTACATGGGAGTCCAGCAACATAGCCATTATGCTAACTGCTGGTCCCTATAGCAGTTAAATTTGAGGTTTCCTTGTTTCAGAATCAGAATGCATTCATAAGAATACTAAGTTATATAAATTATACTTGACAAATTTAAGAGGTAAAAATAATATCTATATCTGCACTTTACGAATGTCTTAACCTAAAAGAGTCTTTAAAACTCTAAGCAAAGAGCCAGCCAGTGAGTAAGTGCTTAGGTGGCTGGATCTTACTGAACTAACTGCTCAGTTTAAGTCCTGGGCCCAGCAGCTTAAAAACACACTGGGCATTTCTGAGTATATGCCTAAAGTGGGGAGAAATGAAGGAGAAGGTGTGGCATCTTCGTTCCACGTGGGGGAGGCTTTCTATCTCTCTTTCTCTCTCTCAGCCAGTGCATGTGCCTCAAGCAAATTAAACAACAAACAAAAAACTCAAAGCAAAAAGTCAAATGGCTTAATCATTCTCTTTGAGATCGTGTCCTTTGTAAATCACATAAATAAAAAGATAAGAGAATAGTTACAGAGAAAGCATTATTGATCATAAAGGATTGTAGCTAGAACACAAAAGAAGAGTCTAAGCAGATTTAATTTTTTGTCCTACTCTTCAAGATGTATATTCAGCAAAGTTTACCCAAATTCTGAGCATTGCCTTTGTAAGCACTCTCCAAGTAGTAGGGAAACCAAAAGAATGGAATGAAAGTGAGCCCTCTCTCCTATCAGGTCTGCCTCTTCTGGCTGCCTGAACTGCTAGCAGCAAACAAATGTGTGTCCATGAGAAGGTGCTTTGCCAGCTTCTGGTCCACACTTGCTCTCATAGAGCCAAAACAATTAGAAAAGATGAAATAAAAAGGATTGATAGTTGTGAGCATAGTCAGTTCATTTAACAACAGGATTCACGGGATATAATCATATAGAACTTTTGTGTTTCATGTTCAATTTAAATTTGCTTAATTGGTTTACTTTATCCCTTTCCCCTCTATGAAAACTTAGGCAGTCATTGTGATTTTTCTACTTATTCTTAGTTAATAAAAACC
Source organism: Tupaia belangeri chinensis (assembly GCF_000334495.1). Lineage (NCBI taxonomy): Eukaryota > Metazoa > Chordata > Mammalia > Scandentia > Tupaiidae > Tupaia > Tupaia belangeri. Next base: position 3,530,708 of record NW_006160032.1, read on the forward strand.
TTATAATCACTTGAAGTTAACAAACATGGATATTATTCAGAAACTAGAATAAGGTCCTCTTAAAATGATAAAAATGCTAGGTTTAATTAAAGCTACATCTTCTTTCCCCTCTCCCAGGTAGAGTCTTTTATGGGTAGAAAGGCTTCAGTAAAGGGTGCTGGAAGGATAGAGAAAAGGAAGGCAGGAAGAGAATAGAAAAGAAAATCTTTAGCTGATAAATTTGAGAGGTGGCTTCAACTTCCCTGGTCCTAGCAGAAATCTGAAACTGTCTTTTTCTCTTATGAGGTGTTTATGTGGACTCTTCATAGAAGCCCTCTTCTCTCCCACCTCTGGCCTCTCTCACTTGCAGATGCTTTGTTTCTGAAATGCACTCTAGATGCTGGAAATCCAACCTGCCTTTTATAGTTTTATTCCTCAGCCCCTGGGGGTGTGTGATTCCTACAGCTTCTATTGACTAAGCAGCACTTGCCATTTGTAGATGCCCCTTGGACAGTTCTTCATAACACCCACGCTGGTTCTCTCACACACATGGATCATCTCTGATCTACAGGACAAATCATACATCTTTTACTCTAACAGACTGGGAGGGCAGGTTGTTCTGAGCCATCATCTCTCTTTGACCCATCACTCAGCAGCAGTTATGCCCATTTCTCAACCTTTAGAATTCTTGTGTCCAAGTCTGACCATGTCACCATGGCCTTGAGGCATGGGAGGGAGCATCTAACAGGCTCTATAAAATGGCCTCATCCAGACCTCTCTCCATAGAGCTTGAAGTGAGAGTCACTGCACCCAGCTCTTCATTGGTGTAGATGGAAATCATCAGAGATCTAGCTACCACTTTCTAAAAATTCAAGTCACAAATACTCCTGGAACTGTCAACTCTATTGAAAGGATGAGGACATTTAGCCTGATGTCATAGACTCAAAAAAATGTATTTTGGGAAATATACATCTTCATTTAGTGTATCACTTTGGAATCTGCTATTGATTTTTCTTAGCTTCTTGGCTGAAATTTCCAATTGTTATCCTGCAATACTCTTACATTATGCTATAAATTATAGAAACTATTGAGTTGTTGGAAAATTCATGACTATTAGGTTGTTGGAAAAGTCATAATGCATTTTTGCATAGGAAAATGTAGAAAATACATACGACTTTTCTGACAACCTTATATAGCAATAGTTTTCTATAACATAGAGATTATACCAATGAGAGAAGGAAGATGCAGGGATAATGTCTAAGTATTCTAAAGTTTGTAGCTAAGCATTTCCTTATTCTTTATTACCCACAACTTCTCCATGTGATTTCATGCTTTATTACCAACTCAAATACCAGCCAAACTCTATGCCATCTCTCCCATAAGACGTCGGTCACAAAAGCACATGCCTCTCCACACCCAGTTACTACTAGAATTTATCTCAGTGTGGACATATGCCTTTTAATGTCAAAATATGGAAAGGGAGTTATTTAATACAGGACAATGAAGAGAGCTTCTTTATTGTTTTTCTTCTTTTTTAAAAAAATATTTATTTAATTTGATTTATCATCATTATTCTGCAATTTGACCAGAGAGAAACAGAGAGAGAGAGAGAGACAGAGAAAGCAAGCTGCCAGGTCCTGGATTCAAACTGTTGTTGGCCATGTGGGAGTCCAGCACCTTAATCACTATAACACCAGCTGGCCCAAGCTTCTTTATTCTTAATTGATGACTTTACCATTCTGTCATAGCTGACTCTATTTTCATGATCACAAGAATTTAGGTTCTTTATAGCCTTTTCCTTATATATTTCCTGACCAAAACAAGGCAATGGGTATCATGAGTGGAAAGTGGGTGTAATGTTCTCCAGATGAAAGCAGTAACTAGGTATCTTTGCCACAGAGACTCCTAACAGTAATAAGGCCACTCTGCTTTTTATCATTACCATGTGTCAACAATTTTAAACAATGCTGACCAGATTGAATTGTGGTCCTCTAGAAAGTATATTGAGTCCTAACCGTTAGTATCTCAGAATGTAAACTTAATTTGGAAAGAGGATAGTAGTAGATTCATTAAAATGAGATCAACAGAAGTAGCATGGTGCTAATTCAATATGAGTATTTTTAAAAGAAAACAGCTATGGGGGCTGACAGGTGTCATGGTGGTTAAAGGTGCTGGATTCCCATATGGCTGACCATGGTTCAAGTCCCAGGGCTGGTGGCTTGCTTTCTCACTTTCTCTCTTTCTCTCTTTCTTTCTCTCTCTGGTCAAATGAAATACATACATACATACATACATACATACATATATACATATATACATACATAAAGTTAATAAAATTAATTCAAAAAAAAAGAAAAGAAAATGACTATGCACAAACACGGAGAAACAGGGAGAATGCCATGTGAACATGGAGGCAGGGATTGGAGTAATGGGTCTACAAATCAAGGAACTCCATGGACTGCCTGCTGTTGCCAAAAGCTAGGAGAAAAGCATGAGCCTTTAGAAGGAAGCAACCCTGCCAACATTACCTTGTTTTCAGCCTTTTAGTCTCAAGAACGGTGAAGGAATACATTTCTTTCATAAATTGTTTAAAGTCACTCAGTTTGCAGTACTTTGTTAAAGTTGCCTTAGGAAACTAATACAAATGCCTATGATAAAATGTTCCTCCCCATCTCTTAAAACCACCAGTTTAGTTACTAATGTAACAAAATAAAACAATAAATATTGGTAAATATTTACAAATTCTTTTACATCTTGTTTCGGAATCTAATAAAGCTCTCTAATGCAATAGGTACAGAAGACTTCCTTTCTGGTTGACTCCTTTTTTTTTTGAGAGATTTTTTCTATAGGGTGCGTGTGCTCACCAGAAAGACAGAGAGAGACAGAGAGACAGAAAGCGAGAAATCACCCCCCGGGGGGATGGCCATGCCACAATCCCTTCTCCTCCATTCTCCTCTCAGGATCTGGGGCATACATGCACACATGCTAGGCGTGAGTTTAAGCCACTGGGTCCAGGACTCAAACCGCAGTCGGCTACATGGGAGTCCAGTGACATAGTCATTACGCTAACTGCTGGTCCCCCTCTGGTTAACTCTTCACCATGGATTTGAATAGGAAGGCAAAGGATAGGAGAGGAAGTTGATAAGCAGAGTACAAGGACTGGACCAGTGGGAAGCCATGCCTGCCATATATTGGCTGTTCTTGGAGGAAATGCATGTGCTACCAGTGCACACCCTTTTTTGTACATTTTTGTACATTGCTATATCCTGCCCCTACCAACCACAACCATAGTCAGAAAATCCATAGCTTAACTAGTCATCTAGTTTTTGCTCTGCCTTGTTTTTCTCCTGTTTACTTCAGCTCCAGCCCAACGTTCAGCCTTTACTCCTCATTTACAATCGTCGGAGTAAAACCAGGTTTTGTCTTAACTTATCACCTTCATGTCCTTGGACAGTCAGTCTGGAGAGCCATAGAAGGATGACCACATGACCCAAAATATGACATCAGTTCTCTAATATCAGGGCAATTTCACCTGTAAGTTACTAAAAATCTATTAATCGCAACCTTGCAAAATTAGATAAACAAACAATTTAGAAAATCAAAGGGGGAAAGAGAAATAATCAACTTTTTATCTGTTTAGGTCTTCTCCATTATCCTAGTGGCCAGTTTTGACCAGTAAACACTATTTGCCCCATACAGTTCCCCAGATTCAGAATACCTAGGATGGATATTATGCATTCCCAATCTGTCAGCTTTGGCTGAATTACAGAGTGCTCAATTATGCTCTAATCGAATAGCTGCCCAATGCAGGCCACGTAATGACTTCCTGATTATCTGCCTTTAAATGATGAATGAAATGAATATGTAACATTCTGTTCAAATATAGCATACTTAGCATGCCAAATGAAAACTGATTTTGTGCTCCTCTCTCTGAAAAACGTATATTTTATTGTAATTCAGTTCAATGGTTGTTCAGTTGCTTGTTTTCTCGTCATCAAGATAAACATTGAATGAGCTATCTAGGAGAACATTAGTCTTCATTTTTGCTTTCCAACAGATGCTAAAGGTGTTAAATATTGTTTAGACTATTTGGGTTTCTCTCTCTACATTGTCTCTTTGGAAAAAAAAAATGAAGAAGGTCATACTTTTACAAACAGTTCCTGTTGGCAGTGTTACAATACACTGGCAATAAAACCCAAAAGCCAAAGAAATCAAAACCACAAATCTGCTGTGACAAATGTTTTGCAAAGACAACAACATTAAAATATGAATAAATTATTTATTGTCAAGAGTGCTTTTTATAAAGCAGTAATTTATAATATTAACACCAAAAACGAGTGCATACTTTGAAACCTGATTGTATGTCTAATCTATAGTAATATTGTGCAGAGCTATAATAGTGCATTTTATTATATTTTTTAATCTCGATACACCAGTTTTCCAAATCCAACTCAAAAGACTTGGAGCAATCTATCATATGTGATATTTACTTTAAAAAATTGCCAGAGGGTACATATGCTCACTGGAGAGAGAGAGAGAGAGAGAGAGAGAGAGAGACAAAGTAAGGAAGCACCTCATGGGGAATGGTCATGGCACGATCCTCTCTCCTCATTTCTCCATCCTTTTGGCGCTTTGGGGGTAAGCACACACATCTGGAGTGTTTAAGTTGGTATGTCTAAGAAAAAAAAAATACCTGAAAGGAAGGAAGGAAAGAGGAAAGGAAGGGAGGGATGGAGAGAGGAATTTTGTTACCTCTTTTGACTGTATATGTTTCAAATTGCAAAATTAAATTTAATGCTTAAGAAGTGGTCTTAAACAAGGTTTGGAATGTCATATATTCTAGATCAGATTTCAGTGAAAGGCTGTTTGAGATCAAAAGTAAGAAAGAGAGAGTCTCATCTATCATTTTTCAAGAAAATTTCAAATATATTAGGTTGATGGCAAAATCATGACATATTTTTCTGTTTTTCTATGCAAAAATGCATCATCACTACCAACAACTCAATAATTTTATAGATGGCATGTGTGCTCATCAGAGAAAGGAGAAAAAGCACCCCACAATGAGTCATGGTCATACCACAATCTCTTCTCATTTCTCCATCCTATGGGTATCTTGGGCATGCACACATGTGTACCTGGTATGTTTTTTAAACCATTAGAGCCAAATCTCAAACCATGGGATCAACCATTGGGATCCACTTCCCTTAACCACTAGACCACAGGACTAGCCCTTGAAACATTTCTTAAGTTTACCTTATAAAGGGGAATTCTTAATTAAAACAGAAAATAAAATCTTTTTACATATAATATTTATTGCACAATATTAGGATAATTGATTTAGCACTCTGCAGAATATAGCTCTTTTCCTTTTCTCTTTTTAAAATTTATTATTTTATTTAAAAATTTTAAAAAAATTTGTTTTTGCCATAGGGCACTTGCACTCACTGGAAAGAAATCACTGCCCCCAAGTGGGGGGTGGCCACTAGGGCACTTGCACTTACTGGAAAGAAATCACTGCCCCCAAGTGGGGGGTGGCCACATTATATCCCTTCTCCTCCATTCTTCTTTTGGGATTTGGGGCATGTGCACAAAGAAGCCTGGTATGATTTTCAAACTGATGGGTTTGGAACTCGAACTGTGGATCTTCCATGTGGGAGTCCAGTGCCTTAACTACCATGCTAACTGCTGGCCCCTCCCTTTTTATCTTTATCCTCACTTTTCTCCTTCTTGCTCTCGCCCTCTTATCATCCCTATGTTCTTTTTTCTTTTCTTCTTTTTTTTAAAAAACAATTATGTATTTCTTCCCTGAGAAAGAGCAACAAAGAGAGAAGAGACAGCCTCTGTCATATGGGGCCTGGACACTGAGATCCTTCCTCTGCAGCAACCCGGATCGCAGCGTGTCCACAGCTGTGCCCTACCAGCTCAGCAAGATCCAGGACATGAACCTGAAGCCTTTCCACATGGCCTCCGAGATTGTGCAGGAACTCCCCACCACTTGCACCACCAAGTCTGAGCCTCCTTCTTTTTTCCTTCCCCTTCCCTTCCTTCCCCTTCTGCTTCTCCTCCATCCTTTCTCTTCCTCCCCCTACTCATCTTCCTCATATTCCTTTTTCAGATTTTTCTCTTTTTTCTTTTCTCTATATTCTTTTTTTTTTTAAGATATTAAAGAATGAACTGATATCCCCATAGATAAATCTGGCACACACACGCATACAAACATAGATGCAGAATCATTGAGCTTGCATTCAATTTTTTGAATATAAGGTTTTGGTACATATTTTTAATTTTTTTCTTTTTTGCCATAGGGCACATGCATCACTGAAGAGACACAGAGAGATAGAGAAAGGGAATGTGAGAAATCACTCCTCAGGTGGGATGGTCATGCTGCAGTCCTTTCTGCTCCATTTTCCTCTTGGGATTTTGGATACTCATGTGCATTGCAAAGAGTGATTTTCAGGCTGCTAGGTCTGGGGCTTGAGCCACACTTCAGTGTATTTTTAAGTCACTGGAAAAAATTTAAAATGCACTTCCTACCTGAGAATTTCCAAGTATAGTAGCAAAGCTATTCACATGACTGGAATACTGAATATAAACTTTGTACTATTGAAAAATGATCCACATTTTATTTATTTTATTTGGATATATAAAAGATTTTTTAAATTTCATTAAACTTTATTTATTTATTTTTAACTTGACCAGCAAGGGACACAGGGAGAGAGAGAGAGAAAGAGAGAGAGAGAGAGAGAGAGAGAGAGAGAGAGAAAGTGAGAAAGCAAGTCACCAGATCCAGGACTGAAACTGTGGTCAGCCATATTGGGTCTAGTACCATTAACCACTATGCCACCTGCCAGTCTCAAGAATTTTATATGTATGATAAATATAAAATGTAATTTTTGTAGGCATGACATCCTTGAAACCAAAAATTAGAATTAATCTTATAGTCAGGCAGTTAAACTTTTGTTTTAATTATATCATTGTATTATGAAAACATAATTTTCCATGCCAATTAGCTATAGTCAATTGAATTTTTCTCTTAAAAAATTCTGCACCTGCATTTTATTGGTTATAAAGTATGTATTTTAACTTTCTGAGATTAGAGATGTACCTTATGACAGATGGGTGTCATGCGATAGTTAAACTGGCAGTACTTCTCTTTCCTCAGTAATAGTGCACACATCTTACATTTAAGAGAATACAATACTAGTGCTGCCGATGATAATGCTTTAGTGAGAGAAACATCAGTTTTGTATGATTAACAAATCATAAAAGTATAATTTATGAAATATATTAATTTCATCTTTTTCTGAAAGTATACTTTGCGCATTTTGTTCTAGGTTTTACGGGGTATAAAATTTATTGCACAGTAATGTGTGTAATTGATAAATGCCTTAACATATAATACATGTGCATCACCAGAAAGATTTGTGAAAGGGGCCTATAGTCAAAAAAAGTATAGAGTCCTGGCTGCAGCTAGTATATTGCATTGTTTAATAATTTTTTCTTTTTTGTAAATCTGGTCAATCAAGAAAAAAGACAAAAGACAGAAAGACTAACTACTTGGAAAAGGGAATCTGTGTTCCTCATATGGGCTGGGTTGGTCCTTGCAGAGGAGAGTTTCCAAGATAACAGTAATGTTCTGTTTCTTAACATAGTTGTAGTGAAATGGACTTTCAGTTTATTATTATTCAAAGTATGTCTAAAGACTTTTTATGTATATTAAATATGCACTTACTAATATTACATATTTAATAATTATTTTAGTAAACCTTTTACTGAAATGTGGCATACCATTTAAGACTATTTCTTAATGGTTCTTAATTATTTCTGCATTGTTTCTGGTTTTACTCATTGCCTGCCAGTGCCAAGCGATGTTCCATGGTGCTCAACATAGGGAGGTAGAAGAGTCAGACCTCTTTTGTCTAAGAATTGACATTCTAGTGTCAGAGACACACAGTCAACGAATACCCTAGATATTTTTATAATTCATAAAGACTATGTAGGAAATAGAATCAGGATAATGGGATAGAGTTGACTGAAGTTTAGGCTTTAATATTTGTTAATATGATTATAGAAGGTTATAGTGATTTCTAAAGTGAGACTGCTTCTCCAAAACATGTCCCAAATCTGTCCACTCCTACAAGTAAGACGATCTGTGTCTTGGACCTTTTAAAAGGCAGCCTGCTTTCTGACATCCCTGTTACCAGTATAGCTATATCTACCATCCGTCCTTCTCCACCCAGAGCTTTGAGTTCAAGAGATGTTAATTTGCATGGGATTTCCCCTTCATTGTCTTCAAATTTTCAGTCACCTGCCTTCTCAGCTGCAGCTGGTGAGGTTCCAGTGTAACATGAGCTATGAACCCAAAGAAAGCCCTTTGCAGGTGTAGTAGGATCCTAACATTACTACTCCAGGAGCCAGGAAATCATTCCTGAGACCTGCCTAAAGTCTGCTGCCTTCAAAGGCAAATCCCCATGACCCCCTAAGAACCTGCCAGATTATTTAATACAGACCACACCTTTTGAATTTTCTGACACAATAGTACCTACACAATGGGATGGGAATGGGGTAATCTTCCATTGGCTCTGGCATTTCAGCTTCACGTATGTTGTTTTCTGAAGCAATTACTAATGAAAAATAAAGACAGATCATTTTCAATCAGTGAGGCTCCTTTGACATTCTGTTTCCTGATAAGAGAGAGAACAATAAATGTGTTCTCCAACGTATTACTGGAAAGAGAAGGCAAGTTGAAATTGCTCAGCCATACTATTTTCTCTTCCAAACTATGTCCTGTTTTTTTTTTTTATTCTTTTTTTTTTTTTTAAGTTTTCAGTGTTCCTGACTACATAGGTGAAATAGACCTTGTGCCTATAAGCCTATCTTCTTCTTCTTTTTTTTTTTTTTTGAGAGATTTTCGCTATAGGGCGCGTGCGCTCGCGACAGAGAGAGACATAGAGACAGAAAGCGAGAAATTACCCCCCAGAGGGCAATCCCTTCTCCTCCATTCTCCTCTCGGGATCTTGGGCATGCACGCACTCGCGCCCGGCTTGAGTTTTAAGCCACCGGGTCCGGGACACGAACAGCGGTTGATTATGTGGGAGTCCAGTCACATAGCCATTACGTCCAGTGACATAGCCACTACGCTAACTGCTGGTCCCTAAGCCTTTCTTCTGAATAGACACATCCTCATCTTTGTTTAGCAAAGCCGAATGGAGGGGAAAATTACAAGAATGCATTCCTAAACTCTTTAGCTGTACACTTACAGGTGAAGTCCGAGTCTCCTGTAATATAGCCTTATTACCTGCAGACTCAGGTATCTGTGCTGCTCGGCCCCGAACGGAGGCTTCATTGCTTTGTCAGCTCAGATGTGTTGCTTCTAACAAACAGGGCTAACTAGCTCAGGCACATCTGCAAGTGTGTCTTACCTTCTGTGTCTGTTGTCCGGTTCTGCCCCTGAAGTCCAGATTTGCCATGGATAGGAGCTCTGTCACGTGACAGTGCTTCAGCACATCAAGCTCCTTAGCATTTCGTTTATATTGTTATAAAAATTCATGAGCTCTAATTTCCCCTGTCTTCACCCTCTATATCTAAACACTCTGATGACATTACATTTTTATAAGTATTAATGAACCCATTGGGACCTCAAAACCCCAAATTTAGTCATGCCTTTTGGAGAAGATTGGCAATAATGCTTATTTATTTATGAGAGGAGGATAGCGACGGGGTGTGACAGAGTTTTGCCATGTCAGGAATCTTCCTGCCCTGTCCTTCCAGCTTGCTATGACCTCAGCTAGGTGCCACTGCAGCAAGCCTGTTTCAGGCTGGGCCTAGAACCAAACCCAGGCTTCTCATGTCCTGAAGTTTCTGGGTAGCAGCATCTTAGCATCATGGGCCACTACAACTGAGCCTTCTGTTTTTCTTCCTTCCTTCCTTCCTTCCTTCCTTCTTTCCTTCCTTCTTTTTTTTTTTTTTAAGACACAGATTCACTGCACTGATCCTCTGCCTTAGTCTCTCATTGGGGACTATAGGTACACGCCAGCATGCTCTTTTTTAAACAGTCTCCCTGTCTTGTCCAGGTCAACCTTGAAATTGTGACTCTCCTGCAATGGTAGGAGTATACCCGAGCCAAATCCTTGCCTCTCATGTGATCAAGTCTGTTGCTGGGCCCGGGGAGGATACTTACTAATTCCTCTTTTGCTGCTTTTTCCATTAATGAAGGGTGAAAAAAAGAAAACTAATAAATTAGGATGATCCACATAAGCAATCTTCACAACTTTCACTTATATTAAATAGCATTCGATAAATAGGTTTGTAATCTACCACAATAGTAGCTACTGTTGGCCCAGTTGCAGGGGCACAGGAGTGACACAATGATCTGCAGTGTGGAGGCTGTATGGGGACTGCAGCTTGGTTCTGGGTTCACCTGTGTGTGCATCTTTACTGCCTGGGATTCTGGCTGTCTGGGAAAGGCTAGGGGAAGAAATGCAGCATGAGAACCCTGTTCAGGGTGTGCATCTCTCTCTCTGTCTCTTTTACATGAAAGGTAAGAAGGAATCAAGGAAGAGAGGAAGAAGAGAGGAAAAGGGAGAGAAAGAGAGACAGAGAAAAAGGAAAGAAACTTAGATTTTAAAAATCCTTTAACAATAGCCACTCTTTCTTGAGCTTCCACAACTTGATATCTTACTAGGTCCTTATCTGTTTAATTTAAAGCACCATGGTACCATTGCACTGTGTGTGCGTGTGTGTGTGTGTACATGTATATATATTTTTCCAATAACATGCTGCATTAAATTATTTACATACACATATAATTTAAAGCATTATATTTCACTGATGATTATATTTTCTGATAATCACATGTATTATTCTATGTGTGTGTATATATATGCATATATATATAATTTAATGCATTATGTTACTATCAGAAATTTCTTTTTTTGTAAAATAGAAACAATATATGCTTCCCAGGATCATAGTCACAATACTGTGATCAAAGTACCTGGCAAATAGATACCATTTCAATGCAGCAGTATTTCTATGAGTTTGTTTTTGTTGTTCTAAAATTCTTACTTAAGAGACAAGGAACCTAAATGTCACAGAAATGAATTACTTTGAGCATTTACCTAATGTGTCAGGGCTCAGATTTGAATCAAGTACTAAAATCCTAGTTTACATAATCATTTTCTTTCCACTTTATATCTGAACATTTTGGTTTCACTGAGGCATGTGTCTCCTTGATTATATTCCTTCCTTTCTGCCTACTGTTTCTTTTTATTTTTCTTTCCCTCTTCCACTAATTTTTTTTTTTCCTCGTCCTATTTTTCTCTATTTCCCACTGACTTGGGTTAGGGTTGGCTGGGGGTGAGGTCAGGAAATAACCTCGGAAGCTTCCCCTCTACCAGGCCTTACCTTGTTTTTTACCTCCTTCACCTGTCTGAGGACTTGGCATTTATAATATGTTACATATGTCAAGATGCACAGTCTTCCTTAAGTTGCAGTTATTGAGAACAGTTTGTCAATTCGATGAAACATAAAACAACTTAATTTTTATTATTTTAATGTTTACGAATGAAACTTCGGAACCAAATACCGTTGCCACCCTGGGTCAGGACTGGAGCAGAGTAGATGCGGTGCCTATGGTGTGCTATTTAAGGAGGCCTTTCCTGCTGGTTCCTGCACAGGCAGAGTCAGCAGCCTGTGTGGGTGTCTCCAAAATTCTGCACCAGCAAACTTGCCCTGCTTCACTCCAGCTCAGGTGCTGAAAAACTATCAGGGTGGTTTTTTGTTTTCTTGTTTGTTTTTTGTTTTCCCCTAGAATCAAAGGTTTGTTGATCATTCCTGGATGCAGAAGAAGGAGGACACTTTGTTTTTTGACTTTTTCATAATTATTGGCTTACCTGGTAGCCCTCTTAGAGTTTGCTGTGGCATGATAACAAGTTTAAAATCAGACAACGCTCTCGTAAAGGCCAGGTGTTCAAAGTATAATAAACAGCTCCCAAAAGATTAGAAAATGAATATTTAACTAGATGGCTACATTTGATTTCCTTCATTCATTTTTTATTATTTCAGAAGAAACCTTCTTGATGGAAATCACATTGACAGGATTTTAATATCTTCTGGTAAATGAAACCTGTCACTCTAATGGGTTCAGTATTTCTTTACAGTGCCAGTTGGTAAACTCTGGTGACTAGTCATTTTCTCCACAATTACAACTTGGGGAATTCTGTGCAGATTGTACATCAAGAGTACAAAATTTGTCCTAAGAGGTTGATAATTATGATGAAACTAGTTATATTAATTAGGTCTTGTTTACAAAGAGTCCAATGATTTAAGGGAAAAAAAAAAGAAAGAAAGAAAATAGCCTCCTCTGTAGAAATTGTAAATGCTTTACTATTGTTATTTATTTATTTATTTATTTTGAGGCAAAGAGAACTATCATGCCCATCAAAACAGTATTCCATGCAGAGGACTTTGGATACCTTTCGAAAAGCTAGTCCCAGTCTCTAGAGCTGATCTTCATGAAAAATTAGTAAATTATGGGACCAGCAGTTAGTGTAATGGCTATGTCGCTGGACTCCCATGTAGTTGACCGTGGTTCGAATCCCGGACCCAGTGGCTTAAACTCACACCGGGCGTGTGTGCGTGTGTGCCCAAGATCCCAAGAGAAGAATGAAGGAGAAGGGATTGCAGCATGGCCATCCCCCCTTGGGGGTGATTTCTCGCTTTATGTCTCTCTGTCTCCCTCTGTCTTTCTGGCAAGCGCACATACCCTGTAGCGAAAACCTCTCCAAAAATAAATAAATAAATTAGTAATTAGCAGGCCAGCCTAGAGCCTGGTGGTTATGGAGGCTGGATTGCGCATGGCCAATTACCTGACTCAAGTCCCAGACCTTACAGCTTAAGAAGCACACCAGGTGCATATGCCTACTGCCCAAAGTCCTAAGAAGAAGAAGAAATGGAAGAGAAAGGATTCTGGGATGACCAGACTGCAGAGCAGTGCTTCTCATTCCTCACCTCCAACATCCCAGAAGCACATGCACCTTCTGGGAAACTTTTTTTTTTCTTTTTCACCATAGAGTATGTGCACTCAAGAAAGAGAGAAAAAGAAAGACATAGCGAGGGAAAGTGAAAAATCAACGTCTGGGGAGATGGCCATGCTGCAATTCCTTTTCCTCCATTCTCCTTTTAGGATTTCAAGCAAGCACACACACATGCCCAGTGTGAGTTACAATCACTGTGTTTAGGACTTGAATTGTGGTTGACCAAGTAGGAATCCAGTACCTTAAACACCACTCCACCTGTTGGCCCTGTGGCAAAATTTAAAAAAAAATAAATGATCAATTAGTACAATTACCTTGAAAATAGAAGCCAAATATATCTGCATTCATATTTCTACTGTGTTTATCTTGTGTTTGTAGTTCCAGAAATACTAACATAGGTAAAATGAGGAACATTTTAGTGCTCTAACATCAGATTTTGCTAAGTATGTATTTTCCAATTATTGCAATTGACAGTTTTCATCTGATTTCCTGTTGGAACTCAGAGAAAAGTCCTGAACCAATTCAGGAGCCTGATAAAATCATTGAGTTTCTCTATACTGCGCATATTTCTAAACATTGCCTAGTCACCTTCATTCTCATGCTTTTGCTTGGAGAAGACCCAAATGTAATGCTGTTGTTGTTTTTAACTTGTGCTGCCAACATGAAAGGAAATTCAAGAGTGGTGTTATTGCCGTATGTGTAATTCTCTAAGATTCTCACGGAAGATTGAACCCAACAGAAAGGCAAACTCATCAGATAGCTGACTGAATATAGTGGGTCCTTTATGTGGATTTCACAATGCCTATCAGTTGCCTTCTTTTCTCTCTGATTGATTTGTCCAAACCTAAGACAAATCATGACTCTCTGATCTCTCTCTAAATGATGAAATGACATGAATATTAGTCACGGACCATGGAGACAAATAAATAGCTTATGTAACCTTTAGGAGGAAAGCAAAATGTTGTGAAGCAAATGTATTATCTTTTCTAATATTTTATTTTTACTTCCATATCATGTTTGTTAATGGTTATAGTGACAGGCATTGTGTTTGAGAATCTGCTCAAATCCTCATGGAAGCAGCAACTGAGACTGAAGAAAAACTGGCTCTATCAGGTTAATCTTGGATTTTGAAACTGGGTTTATATCAAAAAAGAAACCCAAGGTTTCCCAGTGAATGGGGATCTCAGTTTTATTCATATAAAGCTCTTCCATCACCCACTCCAGCGTGATGCTTCTGAAATGCAGAAACCTGTCACTTCTGAGATAAACCCACTAATCCACCTCTGTCCTTGGCATTCTCTGTGTTCAGTGGGCAGATCTTTGTGGTGTGGATATTTCCTATCACTTATTCTCAGCACTACCTTTGTGTCATAAGCTGATAGCTTTAACCAGTGCTTTTCCTGTCTTCCAGATTCAACGAAGACATCCAGACGTCGCCGTGTGGTGTTTTGAGAGCAGCCCCTAGTTGAAGCCCTTCTGTAAGTAATCCCCAGGAATGACAGCACCCATGTCCTGAACCTAAAGAATTGCTACCCTGTTCAGCACTCAAAGCTTTTGTAAATTTTAGTTTCTAAGTGATTATGCAGATCAACAGTGGCCTCATTTGGTATTTTCCTTGTTGTTAGGATGCTAACCTTGCTACTGACATACATGGGAAAAAAACAAAAAGGCATGTATTTTTCAAAAAACCATGTGGCCACTTCTCCGTCCTTCCAGGCTAAGTTAGTTCTCCAGGTCCCTTCTTACACTCTCGATTTACTGCTTATCACAGTTCTCTTTACTCATCAATTTTATCTCTAGGCCAGGAGCTGCTTGCTGATAAAGACCATGTCTATTCTCTCATTCATTTTTAAACCCGAGCATTTGCTTATGGGAAATTATTTGAATGAACTAATGATAACAAAATCTTTAAAGAATTACATTGATTACTATAAATAGACCTAGGTACAAAACTAGCATTGATGACTCCATCAAATTTTAATTTGATGTGTTCAGGTTTTTTGCAGGTGTCATCTTTTTCTTTGATTTTCAATCTAAGCACCCATCTCGACTTGGCTATTCTATGAAATGAGCATATCCCCGTGCACCCTTTTCCTTTGCTGTGTGTGTTGCACTAGAGGAAAAGTGCCCATATTAGGAAGAGACCCGAGGTATTCTAATGAGGCCGACTGTCTCAGAGCTAGTGTTCTCGCCCCGAGAGTTCTTCCAGTCTCTCAGCGTGTTTCAAGTGTTAGCCAGTTGGTGAATGAGATTTTGGAAATGTTCCAAGGTATCGTTAATTATGTGCTTTTTCCACACTCAACTCTTCACCGTCTTCATAGATGCCTTTCTCTGTCCAGGATGCTGTTTCTTTTACTTCTTGCCCATCTAACCTTATTTGTAAGTTTCTTCCATAAAATAGAAACATGACTTAGTACCAAGGCAAATGACACATTGCATTAGTCATTCAAAAGTTTTAAAAAGTCAACAATATATGTAATCGAACTCAAACCCATAAAGAATCCTACCACTAAAAGGAATTTAACATTTTTTATTATCATTCACTTTGCATTCTAGTAAACACTTGGGAATGTCTAACTTTTGAACCTGTGCCATGAGATATTTCTGTATTTTTTTGTGGTGTTTGGATGAGTTTCTTTTTTTCTTTGTGATACAAAATAGATTGCATGCACGTGTGTGTGTATGCTTTCTATAGATTTCCAGCTTTGTGTGTGTGTGTGTGTGTGGTTTTTTTTTTTCTAGTTTGTTTCTTTCATTTTGGTCTTGTTTTTTCATGCCTACAGAGAGCAAACTCTATGATAAAGCTGATAGTTCAGCTCTGAAATGACAAGTCTGTGGGATTTGGGGGGGTGGGGAGATGGATAGACAAGAAAAAGAACAAGCTGAGGAAAAATCAAATAGTTCCCAAAGAGCATTTTACTTACTGAAATATAATCCACAAAGGAAATTGTTATAATGCAAAAGACTTAGAAAAAGAACTCTTGATATTAGATACATGTAAGCTGTGGTCAGAGTAGCTAAGAAATTGATGAGTTGCAGATATCAGCTGCTGCGTTTGAAGACCTTTCATGAGTGAATTCTGAAATGGAGTCCTCTGTTGGCTAGATACTTTGGCAGCCTCAGTATTATTGATCTATTGAAGACAAAGAAGAATACATTCTGATCGGTATGCTAAGAAGAGTCTGCTTCCTGGGGAAGGCAGTCTCATGCTTCCTAACTTTTTATTGCAATTGCAAAGCCCACCTAGGAAGACAGAGGTTTGAATTATTAAAGAAACTGAGTTTTCTAGCCTTGAAGCAGAATTTTCAATATTCTGCAAATTTTACAATATTTTATTTAGAAATACACATTTTTCTCTTCTGTTTAGAGAGATAAAGATAGATAATTAGGAGTACAAAAAATTAGCTGACACTAAAATTCAATTGAACATATGAAGGTATAATATGGGTGTTAGACAAGTCTTAAGAATTTATAACTTAGAATTTGGATGACTGGCCTGCTGTTTAATATGATGTCAGTTTCAGAATAATCTGTGGAGAAAATGAATGTTGTTGTTAATATTTTATATTGTTTTATCTAGATAAGCTAGTACAATAATAATTAAGTTTTCAACTCAAATATGAAGCCTTTTCACTTAGAACATCCTATTTTCTTATTATGACATGAATTAAACTCTCTCAAACACAAGAATATAATATGGAGAAATAAATGTTTTGCTTTCTTGGAAGACAATCTAGCTACTAGCTAAGGGGGAGGATCTTCAAATAATACAGGCCTGAGATAAATCCTCACTATTTTTCTAAATGTATAATCTTGGCAAGCTGTGTAATATCTTCAAATTAGTTTCCCACTCTGTAAAATGGGAATAAAAATAGAACCCATATGATGAGTTATAAAGATACATGAAACAATATCTTATGTGCAATAAATACTCTAAATACAATATGTTGGCTATTCATATTCTCCAGTAATTCCATGGAGAATACAATGAAAAAAAGATGATTTTTTTTCTCAGATGCTACAGGGCCTTGCTCAATTGGTAAGATGTATTCATTCTAAATAGAAACTTTTAGTTTTGTGATGACAAGTCTGTAAATACATCCCACTTGTCTTTAGATTGGAAGTCTGGCACAGCAGGCATAAGTTCCAAGAGATAGAGGTGTGACAAGGTCTTCTCTCCACTTTAACCCAATTCTCATTAGTGCCTGCTAATGAGAAAAGCTTAGGTCAGAAGTCAAAGAGGATACACTTTCAGGGTGAGAAATGGGAGAGGTCAAAAGTTCAAGGTCAAAATCCGAGGATCCAGGTCACATCCAGTGAATACGCCAGCATCAAGAGTCAGGTGGTCAGAAGCAGAAGGTGCACTTTATGGAGGAGAGAAATGTGCACAAATTGTCACAGCTGCAATGAATTAAAGCAGTGTGTACCTTGACATCAATTGGAATATCATTAGAAGGGTTTCCTTTGGAGTTCAGGCAAAACATTAATCTGAAGCATAAAAATGTTTTGATGCTAGATAATAGAAAAATATTGTTTTCAAGGCAATAATCCCATATAACATGAAAACACTTGCCACATAGGATGGGATGCAGAGATAGAATCAAATTACAAATTACAGATCAAGGGCTGGATGGCGGCACAGCAGAACATGATGCCCTTGAAAACTGACCACATGGAAGGTTCCTGGTGTGTATCCAGGGACCTCCCTGAGTGCACCAGGCATGTATGCCCCTGTGATCCAGGGCTGGCTGTAGCTGTGGGTGAGCTACAGTGTCAGGATTGGTGAGAGTGCTTTCTCTCTGTTTTTCTTACTCATGGAAGAAATAAATAAACTTAAAAAAAAATTAAAAAGCCAAGTTTAATTCAAATCAAAGGATCCTGTTTGAAGGTAGATATTCTTTGGTCTACCCATGAATGCTCACAAGTCTGGTACAAACACATGCCTCTGTTCACAGTTGGGTTTAATTCACTCATTCACTTGTTTATTCATCGGTTAGTTCATGTATTGTTTATGTTGCCTCTGTTACAACATAAACAATGATCATGCCATAATCTTTTTCTGCCAATTGTTTCATCCTTACCTTAGTATATGGGCATGTCTGTTCTGCTTATTTTGGCTTGTATTTATTTATTTATTTTTACTTGTAGCCAAGACAGACACTTTATTTATGAGCCACACTATCATTGGTGGTATAGCTTCCCCATCATCATGCTTGCCCTTTGCAATCCAGTTCTTCTCTATCAAACGTTCAGAGGATCTCTATAAAATATGCATCCAAAGGTGCTAGCTTCTCCCCTGCCTAACGTCCTTCACTCACTTTCTCTTGATCGCAGAAGAAAAGCTAAACTCTGCCTTGACCTAGATAGCCCTGCATGGTTTTGCTCCTGCCTAACTCTCAAGCCCCATGACAGACCTGCTTCAGCTTACTAACCACTCTGCTGCCAGCAAGAGCCTCTGTCTCCTCCTGGCATATTCCCATCCTCCCTCAGCATGAGATCTCTGTGCCTGCTGCTCTGCACCTATGCGTTCCAAAGTGACGTTGATCTCATCCCTCATTCACCACTCGGCTCAGTCATCACCTAATTCACCACTCGGCTCAGTCATCACCTAATTCACCGCTCGGCTCAGTCATCACCTAATTAAAAATGACTTCTTTGACTAACATGTTATCCTGTCATCACTCCATTTATTGTCTTTATAATGACATCTGTCACAACCTATTATTTTTGTTTATTGACTTAATCACTTTATTAATTTTTTTTTATTTATTCATCATTTCATTTTAATCCAACCAGAGAGAGAGAGAGAGAGTAAGAAAGCAAACCATCAGGTCCAGGACTTGAACCACAATAGGCCATATGGAAACGTCTAGCACCTTAACCACCACGCCACCTGCTGGGTCCCCAACTTAATCACTTTCTAACTGTAAGCATGCACACTCCATCAGAATAAAGGGTTTTTTTCCATCTTGATTATTACTGTACTCCTAGGAATCAGAAAAAAAAACATGCCTAGCAATTGGTAGGAGCTCAATAATATATTTTTAAAATGAATGAATAAATCCCAGCCTTATTACCTTATCGCGGTGATAGTTTGTGATCTTCCTTCATGCTTCATGGTATTCAGTGTTTGTTGATGACCTATTCATATGTCCTGGGGAGTTTGTAACCAGGAGACAGAGTAAGAAAGATTCGGATCTCGGGGCCAGCAGGTGGCACGATGACAGGCTCTGCTATTTGAGTCCAGAATGTGACGGCTTGAAACACGTGTCAGGCACGTGTGTACGCCTGCCCCAAATCCCAAAAGAATGGAGAAGGGGTTGTGATGTGACCATCTCCCCTGGGGAGTGATTTCTC
This sequence comes from Tupaia belangeri chinensis, assembly GCF_000334495.1. Taxonomy (NCBI): domain Eukaryota; kingdom Metazoa; phylum Chordata; class Mammalia; order Scandentia; family Tupaiidae; genus Tupaia; species Tupaia belangeri. The sequence goes on from NW_006160032.1 coordinate 3,550,081, forward strand.
ACTTTCCCTGTTCCTGTGTCTCTCCGTCTCTCTCCAATAAGCGCATGTGCCCTCTGACAAAAATCTTATAAAAAAAAGAGAGAGAAAGATTTGGTTCTTTCCTCTGTGATAGGATTGGCAAAAGTTGCTGCTTCCCTCAGCAAATTCAAAAGCACTATATGGAGAGGGATTCTGGGGCTGTGTCTTGACTTGTAAAAGGACGTTAGCACAGGAGAGGGAAGAGGAGGTGCTACTTCATCAGGTGCCACTCCTGCCTAACAATCAAATAGAACAGATTGTTGAAATGCCTTTCTCGTGAGGAAAATGGGACTTTTGTAAGTCCCACTTATGTGCCGTGCCACTTTAGCCATAGGACTTTCTGCACACACAGGCAGTAACCCCTCTGCTCCCTCGTCCCCACGAACCAGTTCCTCTTCCCCTCCCTCCTAACGGCCCCTTTGCCTAGTAGCCATCTTTTTTAGCTCTCAGCTAAACGGTCTTTTTCAGGAATTCCTCCTCTGACTACCTGTCTGCCCTTTTCAGATGAGGCTAATTCCTTTGTCTACACTTTGCATGTCCCCTTGTACCTTCCCTATATAGCACTTAGCTTTTTTGTCATTATATATGTATCCGTGTCTTAAGTTGATTAATACCTGTTTCTCCAGCTGAACTGTGCACACCATGAGGACGAAATAGTCTTTTTGAGGTTGTTTACTGCTTTCAATATCAACAATGAGATCATGCCATGTTTCTCTTGGTGGCTTCTTGTTAATATTATTGTATTCTCATCCTGAAGCACAAAATTTAGTAGAAGCATAATTTTTTGACATCACTTTTCATTTTGATACTTTCTCACTGCTGTGGTTTTGTGTTCTTCTCTAGAGAGAATGATTTCATCAAATAAATACTTTTAAAGCTACCATAATGAATGATTATGAAACAGTAAGAAAAGTACAATGATAAGTAAATGTCTATACCACACATCAACAGGCAAAATTGGATCAAGTACAAGAACTGTCTTTCTACCTGTTGCTAGAAACTATTGAATGTATCTTCTGCCTACTTTTGCTTACATTATTCGCTTCCATTTTTAAATTTCTTTCCCATGGTCTATCACTGGACATTAGCGATTAGAACTTCCCCTTTGGAGCTACAAAACAAAGGATAAATAGCCATTTGTTTTTCCTGCCAACTTCTATCTCCTCTTCTCCAAAAGGTTTCAGGCCTAAAAATTAGACTTTTGCATTAATTGAGTGATTTGCTTTATCTACCTGCTGACTTTACTCAGGTTTTTAATTTTTTTTTTTTTTTAAGCAGACTCCCAAAGTCCCTTCCCACTTTTTTAAGTGCATATGTGAATATGAACAAGCCACTGATGCTTTCAGAGCTAGCTCCTCACATTTATAACCTTGGGGTTGCCTTTGATCCTAAATCAGCTTTTAATTACCATTGTAGCTACATTGGGTGAAAAACTGATTCTATTATTTCCAGAACACAGCAAGGATATGACCAATACTATCTCATGAGTACAGTTATTTTAAGGCTTTTATTACTAATTATAGTTGGTTTATTATAATTCATTGTTCACTGCCCTTCTAGGCTATTTACTTAAGGTTCTATTCAGCATTACAGCTGCTTCTGCAGCTGCTATTCCTCAGAGACTCCACGACTTCATGAGAGCAACAGGGCTCCTATTTGGACGAGGGTGTAATTGGGCTCAAGGGAGGCACTTAACTTGGTGTCCCCTGGAATGTGCTACAAGAGGATGCATTACTCCCAACTCCAGGAAGAGGTTAAGAACGTACAAAGAATGGTAGATGAACCCATTATTAACAGGCAAACTAACAATGGAACCATTCCTTTATCTATTTACTCTTTGCTAGCTATCCATATCATTTTCCTTTATTGTTAGATTCCCACTTTATAAATAATCTTTCCTGAATGCCCAGTTCCTGGTTTGGTTTAATTTCTCCTTTTGCAAATAAGAAATAATAAATAGTTTAGGTTTCTTGGCAATTGATCGATTTCAAAGGCATTGTTGAGCACCTACTACCTGCCAGGAACAATTTTTATTTATTTTTTTCATTAGCACAACAGAGCAAGAGAGAGGCAGAGAAATGGCACCTCCAGTAAGGTTCTGACACTGCAATGCAGCGCCTGTTTCAAGCAGCCCTGCATCATGGGTACACGTCTGCCCCACTACACGTCTGCCCCACACACTCAGAGAGATCTCTGGCTGCAAAAGGTCTGTATGATGTGGGTTAGCCTCACAAAATGCTACATTGTTCCCCTGTGCCACCATCCAGCTCCCTGAAACAAATGCTGTAACCCATACAAACAGATACTAGCAAGCAGACACAAAAATAGAACATTAATCTCTTTCTATAAATTCAGGAATTCCCACTCCCTGGCTATTAGGTACTTTGACAACTGGCTACTCGAGTTTGCAACAATGTTGTGATGGCATGATCAGCCAATTTTCCCACTGAGTCGGGTAACAACATCCTCCAGTGAGTTTGGAGTGGGGCAGGCACGAGTAAGCATAGCTTGCTACCGACTGCAAATATTTCTCTCAGTGTGGAAGTCTGTGAGAGTGTTCAGGTTCACTACATTTCACCATGTTTCTGCAAAGAGACTTTTTAATCACCCCCATATTGTGAATTTCACTCTTCACAAATGACCTTATCATAGTTTATAGCCTTACCATAGTTAATAAATCCTCTAGTAAAGATTTAGACAGGAATACTAGTCATCTATAGATTCCTGAATAAAATCTTCAAATGCTAACTAGCTTCCACTGAAACTATGAATTTCCGATTAGATGGATCAAATGTGAAGTAACTTTTATGAGAGAGCAGGTTCAGTACACTGGCCATTATGTCCCACTGTCTGTACTCAAATATTTTAAAGTAAATGATAGGAAACGTTAAAGAGAAGCTGGCATCTCACTTCCTGCCTGGATACTTGCTGGATAATAGAATCAGTAGTCTTGCCACAAGGTTGCAAAGGGAGCAGAGCCAAGCAAACTGTAGAGGTCTTCTGAGAGCTTGCCATGTGTGCAAACCACCAGCAGAAGCCACCAGCCGGAACCACCAGCAGGGGGCAGACCTGAGCAAGTCAGATTGAGACAAGATATCTCCTTGCTAGAAGCATCTGAATCATTCCATTAAATAAACCCTGATAGCTCTTCTCATTCCTTCTTCTACAGTTTAACCACAGAAACCTAGAAGAGAATAGGAGCAGACCCAAAATTAAAACACACAATCAGCAACAGCAAACACAGCCTGTCTTCTTCATTCCATCTTCTCTACTTGAGAAATCTGAGTTTGCATTTACTTAGTGACAGAAAGGCAATCAATGCTTAGTTAGATGACTCAGAAAAGTTAAACTGATCTAAGATGACTGCTTTTTTATTTATTTTGTTATGATTAAATATATGTGACATGAACTTCACCATTTGTAAGTGGACACTGTAATGACAATAAGTACACTTATATCATTGTACAACTGCCAGTACCATCTATCTCCAGAACTTCATTGTCCAAGACTGAAACTTCATACTCCAAAACAACAACTCCCTGTTACTCCAATTTCAAGCAACCACCCTTTTGCATTCTGTCTCTATTACTTACTATTTCAGATAAATTAATCATATGGTACTTGCCCTATTGTTACTGACTTAGTTTACTTAAAGATGTCTTCAAGCTTCAGCTACTTTGGAGCATGTGTTAGAAAGGTCAAATAGTATTCCAGCTCATGCATTGATATTTCCATGTTTTGGATATTGTGAGTACAGTTAATATAAACATGGATGACCTGATATATCCATCCATGACTTCAAATCTTCTGAGTATATACCCCAAAACAGAATTGCTTGATTTGATGGTAATTCTACATTTAATTGTTTGATGAACCATAATACCATTTTCCATAGTGGCCACAGCATTTCCCATTCTCGCCAGCAATACAAAGGTTTCCAACTTTTCTACATCCTCATCAACACCTGTTATTCTCTGTTCTTTGATAGTAGCCATACTCATGCATGTAAAATGGTATCTCATGGTTTTGTTTGCATTGTCCCTAATGAACAGTGATGCTGAACAATTTATATTTTCATGTGTTTATAGGTTATTTATATATCTTCTTTGAAAGACTATCTATTGAAGTCTTTTGCCCACGTTTAAAAACTATTTTGTGTTGGGACCAGCAGTTGGTGTAATGGCTTTATTGCTGGACTCCCATGTAGTCAACCGCAGTTCGAGTCCCAGACCCAGTGGCTTAAACTCATGCCGGGTGAATGCATGCCCAAGATCCTGAGAGGAGAATGGAGGAGAAGGGATTGTGGCGTGGCCATCCTCCCTGGGGGGTGATTTCTCACTTTCTGTCTCTCTGTCTTTCTCTGTCTTTCTGGCGAGCACACACACCAGCAAAAACCTCTCAAAAAAAAATATTTTGTGTGGGTTCTTCATGTGTTTTAGATATTAATCCTTTATTAGACACATGATATGCAATCTTATTCTGTGGGTTAATTTTTCACTGTTGACAAAGTCCTTTAATTTGGTGAAATTCAGTTGATTGGTTTCGTTTCGTTTTGTTGTCAGTGCTTTAGTGTCATATCCAAGAAATCATTGCCAATTCCAAAGTCTTAAATCTTTCCATTTACATTTTTCTTCTAAGAGTTTCATAGTTTTAGCTCTTATGTTTGGGTCTTTGACCTATCTTTGCATTAATGCCTGAACCTAGTATGAGGTAAGGTTCCAATTGCATTCTTTTGCATTTGGATATTGAGTTTCTGAACGTTCTCTGTGTACTTGGAAAAAACTATCTTTTCTCCATTGAGTGGTCTTGGCACCATTGTTGAAAATCATTTGACTGTATATGTGAGAATTTATTTCTGGGCTCTCTATTCTATTGCAGTGGTCAATATGTATTTCTGTACGCCAGTACCATACTATTTTGTTTGTTTTTTAATATATGACCTAGTAGAACAACTATGGAATTTGCTCATATCTATTTTGTAATGGGATAATGGAAAGAAGACATTGGGCAATAAGTTTAGAGGCAGTGATTTGAAAAAAATAAAAGTTATTTTTAAGCATAAAAATTCATTTTAGCACATCAAGTAACCAATACAAATACTACAAAAGAAATGGTATTTGCATTGGTTTTTTTTTAACACTGAAGCTGCAAATCAAATATACACCTCAGTGGCATACATTAAGCATTTTATAGGCACAAAACTGCCGATTGACTTGTCATTGACTGTTCTAGGCGGGGTTAGACTGCTTCAGCCATGGCGGCTCTTTTCCATCCTTTCTTATTCTTCTCCTAAGACCAGAAAGCTAGGGATGATCTTCTCATTGCAGAACCATAAGACACCAAATAGAAACAAAGGATCCTTTGAGGGCCTCAGACTTGGAATTGTCAAACTGCTATTTTTGCTTCATTCTATGGACCAAAATAAATCCCAGGCTGGACCCATTGCTAGGGGTAAGAAAATGTAGTCTGTCCCTTAACTGGAAGGTAAAATGTCACATGGCAAAGGTAACCTAGATCAAGGTCCTTAATACATTTTTCTTTTCTTTTTTTTTTTCTGTAATCTGCCAGAGGGTACAAGCCTTCTCCAGAGAGAGATAGAGAGACAAAGACAAACAAAGGAGGGAGGAAAGAGAGTGAGAGAGATATAAATGGGACCAGCAGTTGGTATAATTGCTATGTCACTGGACTCCCATGTGGTTGACCGCAGTTTGAGTCCCAGACCTGGTGGCTTAAACTAACGCCAGGCTCGTGTGTGCATGTGTGCCCAAGATCCTGAGAGGAGAATGGAGGGGAAGGGATTACGGCATGTCCATCCCCCTAGGGCATGATTTTTGCTTTCTGTCTGTCTCTCTCTATCTTTCTGGCAAGTGCATGTGCCCTATAGCAAAAACCTCTTCTCTCCCTCCAAAAAAGAGAGAGAGAGCAAGAGAGAAAGTGAGAAAGCACCCCTCATGAGGAATGTTCATGCCACAATCACTTTTCCTCCATTTCTCCCTCCTTTAGGGACCTTAAGCAAACATTGGCTAGTGTGCTTTTCAAGCTGCTGAGTCTGGACTAGAACTGTGCAGTCAGCCCTTGGGATCCAGCCAACTTAACCATTGTACCACTGGCTGGCCCACTTCTTGACAGTTTTTTTTTTTTTTAAGGGTTTTTGTTTAATATATCTGGAAAGAATGCATATACAAAGAATCGAGATGTGAGAAAGCATTGGTTCAACACTAATGAATGTACCAGAATTAGGATTTAGGGGATGTGGAAAAGAATACCGAAACGTTTTTTAAAACTTGGAAAATGCAACCAAAATCAACTAGTAAAATTTCTATTAACACTTGCAAAGAGTAAGTCAAAACTTCTCTCATTACTCTGTGTTTCACTTATGACTTCTTTATGGGAAAACTGAGACTAACGTCTAACTTAAAGTAGGGAGGAAAGTGGTGGAGTTTGATAAAAAAAAATTCATATGTCTTTTTCTCCTTTGGTCTAACTTTGGATCCATTTTCATTAAATGAACAAATGTTCCTACTTCACTGCACATATGCCTGGTTTCCTTACTAATTGCACACTACTTGAGGCCAGATTCCATGCCTTATGAATGTAGAGTATACTAATAATAATAAACAATATTTATAAAGCACATACCATGTGCCAGACCCAGTGCTAAATGCAGTTCAATATTATTTTATTTAATCCTAAAAGAGCAATATTAAATAAATAATAGATTCCTCTTCTGACAGATGAGGAACTAAGACAAGAGCCATTTAGTTACTGGACAAATTCACACAGGTTCTTTATCAGATAGACAACCCAAAGTAGTCATCCTTAAGTGAGTGAAAGTCTGCCGTGAGTCAGGGTCATGGGATGCCATTTCTATGAACTGTCCCAAAATAAATGTACAAAGAGAACTATTACATTTGTCAGAAATACTGTAGAGAAAAAAGGTACACCAACACAACCACACGCATAGTAAAAGAAATAGGTAGTTCTATTGGACCCTCAACATAGTAAAAAATTCACAAATTGCTCATTGATATAAAAGTCAAATAAAGACTATAGTCGTTCTTGGAGCCAGAGCGAGACCTAACAATATAGTATCTTACCAAGAAAACATGCACCTTTCAGGTTTATCTTTTAGTTATATTTTATTTTTATTTTTCACTTAAGCTTAAGAAGCTTAGTAAATTTTGATTGAATGAATAAATGTGATATGTAATGTAAGTTATTAAGATATGCTCTTATATTAAGGCTTATAAAACATCTTTTATGAACTAAATTCCTTACATTTTTCTTTCGCCATAATGAAGTTATAATAGGTTCACTTTGAGTTAAAATCAAATCTTTGGATCTAGATGTTCTTGCCTTCATTTATGACTATACGCTTAAAGCTTTGAGGTATACACACACACACACACACACACACACACACATACACATGTATAGATAGAGAGATAGCTAGCGAGAGGTTTGTGGACATTTTTGCACCGCCTTTTATTTGGATTCAGAATAAGTAATAAAGATTTTACCATTTATTATGAAAATAATGTGATGAAATAGAATGAGATGGTCTGAACGATTAATTTCATATGGTCAGAATACTGTGCAAATTTAAATGATATTAATGCTTTCATTTTTTCATAGTCAATATTTGCATTTCTTAATAGTGAAGATCTCTAAAAAAAAAAAAAATCAAATGAATCATGATCCCGAGGACACGAGCAACTGAGGATTATTTTAAAAGAGATTTTCAGGCTTAGCTACATATCTTTTGATCGAGGTCAAAATTCTGCACATTGGAATGTTAGAGGTCTAATTCAACAGTCCAGGCTTTCTAACGTTTTTGAATGTTAGCAATCATTACACAAGAGCCAATTGGAATCTAGGGCTGTTCTTTATTTACGTGCCTTTGGTCTGCAAAGGAGAAACAGAAGCCTCAGTTAAGCTTTTAACAGGGCTATTTTTATGATATGAATTATTTACACAGTGATTCTTTCTAAATTGGTATTCTTCCACCTTCTCTAGAAAAATAGTCCCCCTTTAAAAAAATCAATCAGATAGAAATAGAAACCCTTCCAAGCATTGTTAATCCTGAACAAAGCCTATTAAAAACATCAAATATCAAACATTTCTGGAGGTGATCATGATTACAAAATTCTTTACGAAACCCTATTTTTCTTTGCAAGGGATCAGAATACCACCAGGAAATCAGTGCCCTGAGCTGAATGCAAAACAACTAGTTAGTATTTTTCTATATATTGAAAATAAATCACTGAATTCATTCCAGAAGAGACATTGATTTTTTTTTTTTTTTTCTTAAAGAATTTTTCTCTGGAGCATAGCAAAAACTAATTCTCCTCTCAACCTCCCACACCCCCCCACCCTACACACACATCAAAGAAGCTTTATTCTTCATTATAGAATACAATGCAAAGCCTTTGAAAAATGACAGTAGCATTGTTTTAAAGGTCCAATGTGGTGCATCTAAACTTCTCTAGGTTAGAAAAGCAAACAACAAAGCTTATTAGAATCATGTCTAAAACAAGGATAAATGGGCTCTAAAAAGGACCTAAGAAACAAACTCCTACAAGTAAATTGCCTAAAGTGTGATGTTTATTTTGATCTTGTTTCTGTGGCTATTCTTTATTTCACAGCATATGCTATGTCACAAACATTGGGTTGTCAGGAAAGTCATGACGTGTTTTTGCATAGAAAAAAAAAAAAACCAGAAAAATATGTCATGACTTTCCCAACGACCTAACAGTAACACACAGAAGGATGGTGCTGTTTTCAAAATATTGGAAACACACAGATTGGACTCTGGAGCAGCATCTTTAATAAAGTTGACTGTGAGTTCCTTATTTAGGACAACCGTTTTAAAAATGTTATAGAGCCTACTTTGGACTCTTCTCATCCAGGTGTTTAGTATTGTTCATTTCATTTGGTTACCTGAAGTATTTTTTTTTTCCTTTTTTCTTTTTTGTTCAAGAATGTGCACTCACCAGAGATAGAGAGGGAGAAGAGAAGGCATCCTCACCACCACCACCATGTGAAATGGTCGTGCTGCAATTCCTTCTCCATCTCTACCTCCTTTTGGGATTTTGGGCATGTCTGCACATGTGCCCAGTATGTTTCTCAAATCCTAGTCTGGGACTTGAATCATGGATTCAGCTGCTTTAACCACCAGGCCACAGAGCAGGCCCAGTTACCTAAAGTTTTCTACTTCAGACCTACCTTAGACACTACCCCAAACATCAGGACTCTTTCTCCATATCTTTCTACCTCTACCCCTACAGAACTTAACTGACCTATATTCTACTTGTACTGGCATTGCCAATTTCATATCATTCAATCTGTGTTTCAGAGATGATGTTTTATGTCTTATTCCTGCTTTTAAAACAGAAACAAACTCTTCAGTAATTTTCATTGCCTCAAAACTTAAATTCCTAAGCATGATATTCTAGAAAAAGATCACAAGGTTCACAGAAAGTTCAACACCTGGGAAGTGTTTGCAGATTCCTCTGACTTTAAGATTTCCTTTGTAAATTATTTGTAAATTGGGATTTATTTAAAGCGATTTTGTAATAATACCCCAAACTTACCTAAGATTTATACATTATACTTAATGCCATTGGCCACTTGTTTTTTGTTTCTTCTAACCTATGCTTTGTCACAGACTTACTTTGAATATGCTCCTAATTTTTTAAGAGTGCTATTCACTATGAAGGTTTCTTTGTAGAGGCCTAATAAAATGCCTTTTTAAGAAGCCTGTGCATTTAGGTAGGTTGAAACCTAGGAGGATTTTCTTTAGAATGCTCTTTTGCATGTAAAGCACAAATTGTTTCAGTTTAAATGCACTCCTTCCCTTTAATTTTTATGGGGAAGACAAGTGAGGCACAGACTTCCTATTGAAGGGATATCTAGTCATTTGCTTGAGAGAGCACAGCCCAAACAAAACAAAGACTGACTAGCTGTAAAGAAATAACCTTATGATTTTAAAGAAGAGTTGCTGCTTTGTCAGTGCTTATTTAAAGAAAAATACTGCTGGAGTATTAACGATTTCTACTACGTTCATCATCTCTAGTAAGATCTGACATATGTTGAAGTTACGTTTTGATTTGGCACATAGCATGTTCATGATGGTTACTCGCCTAGTACAAGACACAGAGAAGAAACCTTTGGACACAGAGCAGATGACACCTCCTTCTGTTTCGTAGTGTATCCTGGTGTCATCTTCTGTGAATGTGGGCAGGTAGAATTGTTTCTGTTGTTGTTGTTGGGCTTTCTGGTTTGTTTTTTTGTTTTTTGTTTTGTTTTGTTTTACTGTTCATTTTTGTTTTATTTTGTTTTTATTTTGATTTTTTTTCTCAATCTCTCTTGGTGGGGTAGGGGTGGGCTAAAGCCATAGGAAGAAAAATGTGATGTATGTGTCCAGTATGTACTATTTTGTTTTTGTTTTGCAAGAAGAGTTGAACTATTTTTGATAACAAGAGTAAATGGTGGAAAATGCTTAAAAAAAAAGATTTCATGCACAAAAAAGTTTCAACTCTCATTGGAAGCCCCCTCTACATTTCTAGGTGTTATAGTTCATTGGGTTGCTAATAGCAGAAATACCTGAGTTTGGTTATCTATAAAGAAAAAAAGTTTATTTAGCTCATGTGTTGAGGTACAGGGTCAAGGGACTGCATCTAATGAGACTCTTCCCATTGGTTGATAGTAACTTGACAAGGTGCAGGGCATCACAAGGAGAGGGTAAGGGCAGAGCAAGAGTGAGCCCATGTGCCTCTGTTTCCTTATGAATCCATGAAAATCCAACCATGGAGACCCTGTCTAATCACTTCCCAGTGGCCCCACCTTACAATACAATGACTGGATTAAGTCTCCACCCTCTCAACATTACAGTGGCTCACTAGATTCCAATACATGAGTTTTGGGAAAACATATTCGAACCATAACTACTCGATAAAGCATCACTCTGTACTATATTTCTTCCTCTATTAATCTGAGTACATAATTGTCATGTAGTACTTATTTACTTACCAAGGTTATGCTTTTTCATTAGACTTTGTAGACCTTTAAAATATATCCTAAAGGGACTAGCTGGTGGCATGGTGGTTAAGGCATTGGATCTTCACATAGCCCATTGTGGCTCAAGTCCCAGACCTAATGGCTTGAAAACCATACTAGGCATATGTGTGTGGGTGCCCAAAATCCCAGGAGGAGAATGGAGAAAGGATTGTGGCATGGCCATTCCCCCAGTGGGGGAATGCCACAATCTCTCACTCTCTGTGTCTCCTTCAGCAAGCACACATGCTCTATGGTGAAAACCTAAAAAAATAAAATAAAATAAAAAATTTAAAAAAAAGCTGTGTAACATTCCTTTCTATTTCTCTCGTGATTAGCCCTCAAAAATAAAAACATGTTCAATGGCTGAAAGAAACAGTGCTTACTAAATGTTGACTGAGTGATTGTATTCCCAAGTAGGTCCAACATCACAGAGCACTGCCTTACTGCTGTGCCACTGGCTGGCTCTCTGTGTTTAATTTTGGTCATTTATTTTTATGTCTGTCTCACTCCTCATACATTAAGTTCTAGGTAATTTGTTCATTACTGTCAACCTTCCCAGTACAAAATCTGACACATAGTTTGTATGCAAGGAATATTTAGAAAATGAGCAAATTCATAACCAAAAATATCAGTGGTGGAAGATGGTTCCTAATGTTTGAGTTTCTGAACACAAAATTCCTAATGCAGGGCCTGCCCCATTTTCTAGTGGTAAAGAGAGCCAGATCCCACATTGCCAACTACAGTTTGAATCCTAGTCTCAGAGGCTTAAAAAACACATTGGTTACATGTGTGTGCAAACTCCAAATCCCAGCAGGATGGAGAAATAGAGGGGAAGGGATTGTGGCATGACTGTGCTTCATTGAGATGTTTGCTGCTTCTTTCCACCCCCAGTGAGTGCACATGCCCTCTGACAACTTGGAAAACAATCTCTGATAGAAACAAAGGAAATAATAAATATTTTAGCAAAGATGGTTATAAGATAAGGATATGATTTTCAAAATGTGGATTGTGAGTCATAAATTTGCTATGTTATCAAATTAGTTGACTATAATCAGCCCATTTTAAAAAGAAGCATGAAATTTGTGTTCTAATCCATTATGTTGCTAATGACAGAAAATATCTGAGTCTGGATCATTTATAAAAGTAGAGTATTTAGTTTATAGTTTGGAAGTCCAAGGCCAGGGGCCACATCTGATGAGAGTCTTCTGGCTGCACCTAACATGGTGGAGAGTAGCATCCTGTGCATCTGTGTCTCTTTTCTCTCTTTTGTATCAATTCCCACTTCTAAATCTACCCAGAGTCAATCCTGGATGCTCCACCAGTCATGGTGACCTTAATCCTAATTTCCTCCCAAAGGCCTCATCTTTCAAACACCATAGCTAGATTAAGATCTCCCCCCTTAGCCCCACCACAACCAAATCTCAACACATGAATTTTTGAAAGACATTTAAACTATAGCCTATTATAGTAGTTTTCTAATAATTTGTTGTATAACGAATTACCATACAATTGGCAGTTTAAATAACATTAATATACTATCTCGGAGTTTCCATGGCTCATGTGTGGTACAACTTAGTTCAGGTTCTCACAAGGATGTTGAGAATAAAGATGTTGTCCTAATCTGGATCTTATCTTAGTTTTAGGGTCCGCTCTCAAGTTCATGTAATTATAGTCAGAATTCATGTCCTTGTAGAACGAAGGATGTCCTTCTCTTCAAGGACAATAGAAATCTATTGTATCTTCAGTCTTTCACCTTTAGATCCTCGTTTAAGGGCTTGCCTGCTTAGGTTTAGCCCATTCAGGATAGTCTCCTTTAGATGATTAAATACTAGGGATTTTAACCACATCTGAAAATGCCTTTGCTTTTTCATATAATATAACCCTATCAAGGGGTAGCATTCTATTAGAGCCATAGGTTTTGTTCCTATGGAGAAGGGATTGTAGAAAGGCATGACTCATTGGGAGTCATTTTAGAATTCTACCACATGGATAAAGTAAGAGTAAGTATGGTTTCATTCATTGATAATTCATTCTTCTTTGATAATATGTGTATGTGCATATATGTACAGGCCATGTATTTATTTATATGTGTTTGCCTGTGAGTCATCATACTAAATATAGTTTGCATTGAGGGTCACCACTGCACCATCACAGCTGGGCCTGTTTCTCATCAGTTTTAAAATAATAAATTTAGGGGCTGGCAAGGTGGCATGGTGGTTAAAGGTGCTAGATTCCCACATGGCATACCACAGAGTCCTTAGACCTGGTGGCTTGCTTTCTCACTTTCCCTTTCTCTATCTCTGTCTCTCTCTGGTCAAATTAAAAATAATAATAATAACAAATGGAATTAAATAAATAATTTTAAAAATAATGATAATAAATTTAGTCTACCCAGTGATTAAAATAAAGTGCATTTACAATATTGGTATCTGTGCATTTGTGTCTCTTGTCTCTCTTTTGATCTCATTTCCATTTCTTCTAAAACTACCTAGAGTCAATCCTGGGTGCTCCACCAATCATGGTGACCTTAGTCCTAATTTCCTAATTTATTTTTATAGTATTATTACCCTTCTCAAGTCATTTTAAATCTCAGGAATGGGTCTGTCAACCATTCAGGTTACTACAGGTAGGACTTAGGGATCATCGCATCTGCTGTGCTGGCAACTGATTAGGAACCAGTTATGACAAATCCCCAACTGGAGTACAAACTGTTCTCATCTGTCTGCCACCACTTTGAAGCCAGTGGCAATGAGGAGATCATTCACGTTATACTTTGTTATTTGGATATGCTGGCTTCCCAAATTGCTCATAAATGAATGTCAGTTTCCCTAACCCGAAGCATATTTTGATTAACTAATTTTATTGTGACACACTGCCCATTCTTAATGCACTTTGAATATCATTGTATTTCAAGGTTTAGGTTGGAATTTTAATGCTTTCTGTCTCTTTTTCTAATGTGCTCAGTTTCATTTATGGAGAAGGGCTCTGTCTTTAACATTGAGGTAATGAGTGCAAATACATGTTTTCCTTAACATTTTGAGACTTTCTGCTTCTAAATGAGCTGAGATTCAGGGTTAACACTTAACAATAATTTCCTGGGCAGTAAGATGAGGATATGTTCAGTTTAATGATTGTGAATCAATTGCCAGAGGACTGGGTGTCCACAATTGCCATAACGCGTCCTTTATTTCTTCACTGCCTTTAAGTTTGTATCAAAGTAATTCTTCCATGTTCCATTGATATTTCTTTCACCATATTGATAGGATTTTTCTTTTAAGGATCTCAAAGAACTTTATGACAGTGTCTCAGTTTCTATTTTATTAAGGTCATTGATTATATTTATGGATTTATGGACTCATAATTTGGGTGCATAAAAGATTTGTTTCCTTTGAGACAGAAAGCCCAAGAGATTAATTAAACCCCATATTCTAACTCTTCTTTCATGTTCCACCTCTATTAGAAAAAACAAGCACAGAATGTAAAACAAAAGAAAGAATTATAGTTGTTACTAATTGATTGTTTTTCTGTAATCATGTGCAGTGTATAATTATCCAAAATTATGCCGAAATCCATAATTTTATATGAAATGAAAAAGGAAATAAACAGTTCGTCAAGAAGGCAATGTAAATGCTATAAATTCTGTTAAATCTAACAAAGTACCTAGGATGACAACCTTGAAATACTTGTGTCAAACCCTTTATCTCCTGCCCATGAGTTCTGTAAAGATAGCTAAAAATAAATTGTTTACTCATTTTCCTGTAATAGAGATTTCAGTTCTGTATTTGCCCAGCTTTTCTTAGTGATGTTGCAGCTATTTCCACTTCTGTGTGTATTAATGCAAAAAGAGTTCAAGGGTAGATGTCCTTCAGATAATTCAAAATACATGTTATAGTTGCAAAAGTTCGGTTTCAAATGAATACCCTGCACTTAGTTTAGAGTGACATTTAATTTAGATGTTCAGTAGTATAGATTATTGGTTCTGGGGGTTATACCTTGGCCAGTAATGAGTGCAAAAGTGACATATGACTGATGTTATTGTTTGCAAATTATTATACTGCCAGTGAAGGTAACTATTAAAGACAATCAAATATAGCCCTGCTGTATAGTGAAATCATTACTTTCTGCAAATATCTTGTGATTTATTCAAAAGCTTTTGCATTATGAAGCACCAAAGAATTTGAGAGACTACCCACCATAATCCAAGGAGGTGGTGACCTCATAGATTAAATGGAATGATGAGTTTCTGTTGTCACAATGATATTGCCGTGAAGACACAGCCTTGGCAGTACAAGGTTAGCTTGATGGGATTAAAGCAATGAATGAATTTACATAACATCTGAAATGTTGGTATATGATCTTCGTTGTCAAATAAAATATTGACTTATCAGAGATTGATTTGCTGTTGAAAATATTCATTTCTAGAGTAGAATAAAACTCCTAAAAACACTCATTAATAGCTCTTACTCTCCAAATATTTTTAAAGGGCAGTTTCTATTTGGCTGGGCTACAGTTCTATAAATGTCTGGGCTAGTAGTATTTTTAAATTCTTTACCATGGTAATATTATCTTACCCCTCCCCCTTTCTTCTCCCTGACACACTGCGTTCCATAGAACAACTCACCAAAAATGGTGATTGGCAATCTTAAAAATGATTTCAGGTTTTCAGATATCCATTGCTAGAATAATTGAGCTCTTATCTGAGGTTCATCAAGACTAAGTAGCTAGACTCATCAGAAAGAGCCAATAAATAAATAAGTGCCTTCATTTCTCTATCCCACCATTTCACTAGAAGGATTAATGGTATATTTTAATTTTCAGTTTTCCAGAGATGCTCTTTCATTGTTCTCCATCCTACCACAGTGCTGAGTTTGTATTTAAATGTTTCATTTTGTGCATTTCAAACTGTCAGGCTGAAGAAATACCAATAAGTGTGTTAGGTTTAGATAATCGAAAATTCCCTTTACTCAGCTTCTTAGTCTATATTTATCTGTCTGGCTGTGAAATCTATTCCAAGAGTATTCATCTACCACCCAAATCTATTCACCAAGCATCAAGACTCATCAGTGAGATGGAATAATGCCATTTAATTAGTCTTTGATATACAGCTTAATTAGGTCTTAATAAGGGGTAGTGCATCCTAAAATCAATTATCTTGCTCTTTTTAATAAGAGCAACTAATTAGTAGGAAAATCACCACAGTTCTCTTTTTATCCTGAAGCTTTCCATGGTGCTAGGAAGAAGGTTATGAAGGAAAAAATACATATCCTCCAAAATATTTTGAAGAAATGTCATATTGGACCTAAGAGGATATATTCAAAATAGTTGCAATAGGTTAGAAATATTTTAAAGAAAATATTTTATAGTACTACCAATTCAGTGTCTTTGCCCATTTCGTAGCTTTTTCAGTTCATGCAATAAAGGAAAGTCAGGTGTTTTCCTACCTGTATGTGGCTTTTCCCTTTGCATTGTTGGTAAGTGTCCTAGATGTAGATCTATTGTGGTCATGTCTGTAGTGCTAGGACACCACCATTATGAGTCCTCTTTGTTAACTAGTGCCTCTTTTGTTGCTCCTTAGGAAGTTTTTCCTTGAGTCAGAGATAGCTACTACATGAATGGCCTTGTGTTCCATGTTTTAGGAGGTCCATCTGTGTTTTGTTTGTTTTCCCCAACATATTAAGTTCTAAGATGATGTACAAAAAAAAGGGATGCTTTTGATGATATCATTATTCAACTCATACTATGAACTTGACTGATTGAATACTACTCACGTCATTGGAATTTGGAAATGCTTAAAACAGAGAAGATCCTTGAAATTAGGTACATAGGAAATGGACACAGAAACAAATATCTAGAGGAATTTCGGAGATTGGTAGGTGCTATAAATTCAATCAGGTATGATATTGTGGTAGAGAGTGCCTGAGCATGGAGGATGCGCTTCAGATGAGAAGGTCAGAGTATCTCTGAGCAAGGGCATACAGGCTGAGACTTGAAGAAGGAGATTGTCAGGAGGAGATCAAGTAGAATAGCAAAAGTAAAGGTCCTGAGTCAAGGGAATGCTTGATGTATTTGAAGAATATATAATACTTGTAACAAAGAGGAGGAAGGGAAAGAAATGAGGTTATATAGTAGGTAGAAATCAGATCAGGTTGAGCCTGGTAAGATATAGCAAGAAATCGGAAGGTTATGCAAATTACGATAAGAATGTGTTTACTGGGAATGGTGCAATTGATCTAACTTAGGAATTTTCAAAATCAATATAAATATTAATTATAGAATCAAGGTGGTAGGTATATAGGTCTCTACAGTTATTTCAATTTTTCTGTATGTTTGAAAATTTGTGCAATACAATATGGGGAGAAATAATAACATGGCTATCAAAATGGAAGCAGTAGAAACAGAGTGGTTCAAGCAGTAGGAGATGATCACTTAATTTGCATTTAAAAATTATTTTTAAATAATTTTTCCCTTATACATGATAAAGTACATGTTCATGCACATGAGGCAGAGAGAGGAGCATCCTCCACAGGGTCTAGAACCACCATGATCCCCTTCTTCCAATCTTCCATCCCATCAGATCTTTTTTTTTTCAATTTATTTATTTGCATCCATTCACTGTACATCATTACAGCATACAAAATGAGATTTTTTCCATGCAGAGTACACTGTATATTGTCTCAATTAAGCAGATAAACATGTTATTGTCAGCAAATAATCTTTCATTTCTTGTTTTCTGTATGTTTTGCTTCCCCCCCATCCTTGATTCCCTATCTCTTACCCTCTACCATCTCCCACTCTCCTCCCACACTGTCTCTGGTATTTATGTTTGCTTTCTATACTGTTTCCCCCCCCCCACACATTTTATTGAATTACTAAAGACCTTAATTAATCTAAATATTTTTATAGCAAACGCAGGTGATATATACATTTCCATGAACTCAAGTCTAACTTTATGCATCCTATAAAGTAGCACCTAGCTGGGGCTATATGTCTTACTGCAGTCATTGAATAGATATTTTTTTTCCTGAAACTATTTTTTTTGTAACTTAGTTTGCATTCATTCACTGTACATCATTACAGCATACAAAATGAGATTTTCCATCC
>NW_006160032.1:3570086-3582787 GCF_000334495.1 Tupaia belangeri chinensis
AGTAGAAAATCTTCATTCCCTGCAATACCTAGTTCGCTGGAGCCATGTGGAACCTTCTTCTAAAGGCCTGGCCTCTTCTGCCGCTGGCTCGTTTGCTGGAGGCTAAATTGTCTCATCCCATCAGATCTTGAGCACTTGTGCACTTGCCTAGCATGTCTTGGGCAAACCCAGTCAGGGATTTGAACCCAGTTATGTGAGATACAGCTCCTCTTGAGCAGTACCTTACCACTGCACCATACAGCTGGCCTTAAATTAGGCTTTTAGTAGGAAAAATAGAGAGAAATTCTTCCTTTCTACAAATTAGAAGGTAGTGTTAAAAATAAAGTCAAATTTAAAAAGAAAATGAAAGTCAAATTATGTTGCTTCTCTGGGAGAGAAATATCTCTGATCATTATTTTTTGTACTTCAGAGTAAAATCAGTGTTCTCTCTATAGTCTAGGGCCATGCAATGGAAAGAAAACCATAAACAGATATACATGGCTTATCAAGTTTATCAAGAACTGGAAGAGTACTTCATGAGCGTAAGACTGAATCTGTAGAGTAGACTGTTATGTCCCTTAATTCAGGAAATGAAGCAGCACCGCATTATCTGCCCAGCTGTATATGACCCATTTTAATTCAAGCATGCATGAAGATACAAGGAATGTGGAAGCCAGGTTCAGTTTAGCTTAGTTCCCTTTGGGAAAATCACTCACCTCACCAGATAGCCAACTCCCAGGGAAATCCTTCTGAGAGCCAATTAATGACAGTTCCATGATGATAACTTCTTCTTCAGAACACATACTTCATAGAAGGGACAACAGATGAGGGACCTTTTAGAAGAGCCTGGTAATCAAGCTTAAGAGGGTGCTGGTCATGGACTTTTTGGTTGGCCCCAAACACAGTCATGTACAAATTGGTACTTAATAAAAGTGACTCTTTGATTATAAGGGAGCCTGTATCTGAAAAAATTGTAAAAGTTTCTTTGGCATTAAAACTTTCAGCACCCTTTTTTACTTCTGTAGGATGCAATAAGAAGATACAATTCAACTTGGTATTTGCATTCAACTTAGGATAGGCCACTTTGGGGGAGTCTTAGCCATCCTAAGTTCTTTGATAAATTTAACGTGTATTTTTACCTTACACTATTCGAGAGAGACTAATGATTTTTTTGTGGAACTCATTTGGTCCTGCCTGGAAGATTTAAAGAAGCAAAAAGCTAAAATGTTATACCATAAAGGAAGTATAGTACTTTCAGTTTGTTACTCAGAGTTAAAGGGGCTGTATAATAATGATGAACAGCTGTGTTCCTGTTTCAGTCTCCCTTACTTAATACTGCATCTTTTTGTTTTCCCACTTCATAATAGTCATTGATCCCAGCACACCACTATTATTTAGCACATCACCATGTTCTGTGCCTCTTTGTTTGCCCCTTCAATGTGTTAGTCATGCTTCTTTGAGGAAAGAATTATTCTGAGAGCCAGTCTCCCTCATCAGGCTGGTAAATGGTTGCCTTCCTTTGATAGCTAATCCTGATTCAATGTTGATCTTTATAGTTCACATCTCTGGTTAACATAGCTGCTAGATGGGGAAAGCAGTGGAACTACTGTGAAACTACTATGAAGGTGCCACAGAACTGAAGAACAGATGTTCTGGCATCATTTAATCCAAACCCAGTGAGATTTGGGGAGAGGAAGTAAGAGGGTTGTGTAGGGAAGAGAGAAAGATCTGTTATTGAATGAAATGGGTAAACATTTTAGGTCTAACGTTTAAGTCTTTCTAAGGAAAGATCAAATTGAACATGCATTTACACTTTCAGAAGGAGCTGGATATCTAACAGAAGCAAAAGCAAAGGATTTAGGGAATATTCTTGATGCATTTAAGTATTAGATTTTAAAATTAGAATGAGGTTAACAACTAGCAAGCTTAGATTTACTAGTATCCTGCCAACACATACACATGCCACACTCAAGTTCAGGCCCTGGGACCAGCAGTTAGCGTAATGGCTATGTCGCTGGGCTCCCACGTAGTCGACCGTGATTCAAGTCCCGGACCCGGAGGCTTGGACTCATGCCAGGCGCGTGTGCGTGCGTGCCCAAGATCCCGAGAGGAGAATGGAGGAGAAGGGATTGCGGCGTGACCATCCCCCGCGGGGTGATTTCTTGCTTTCTGTCTCTCTGTCTCTCTCTGTCTGTCTGGCAAACGCACGCGCCCTATAGCAAACCAAAAAAATAAACCTCTCCCCCCCAAAAAAAGAAAAAAAAAAGTTCAGGCCCTTAATACAGAGTTTAGTTCCATAAAAGACTGACTACTGGATGGGTGGATAACTATACATACAAAGAAGGGCTGTTATGATAGAATGGATGGATGTATTTTTTAACCTTAAAATATCACTACTGGGGACCAGCTGATGATGTAATGGCTACATTGCTGGATTCCCATGTAGTCAACTGCAGTTCAAGTCCTGGACCCAGGGTAAGGGACTTAAACTCATGCCAGGCACATGTGCATGCATGCCCAAGATCTAGAGAGGAGAATAGAGGGGAGAGGATGGTGGCATGGTGGGTGATTTCTTGCTATCTCTCTGTCTCTCTCTGTCTTGAGTGCACATGCCCTATAGCAAAAACCTCTCTCTCTCTCTCTCTCTCTCTCTCTCTCTCTCTCTGTGTATATATATATATATATATATATGTATATATATGTGTGTGTGTGTGTGTGTGTGTGTGTGTCTATATATATATATATATATTACTACTATTCATTTTAGAGAAGAAAGTCAGAATTATACTTCATTATTGTAGCCATATGCAGGAAAGAAAGATTTATGCCAAAAGTCTCCAATCTCATTTCTTCCCAAACAACTTGGTGAAATGTCACGTTTGCTTTGTCCAGAGTAAGCCAATGAACTGCTAAGACTGGCAACCCCAGATAATCAACACATATCAACCGCCTAGAGAAACTTGGCCTCGATTGCAAACACATGAAGGCTTTCAGTTGACTAAGGCCTTAATCACTGGCTCTGGCTTACTGCTGCCTCTGTCTCCGAAGTTTCTCAATATTCATCCTCGAATGAGATAGTGTTGACTGTTTCACAGCACTCATCACTTTATTATAAGCTTTCTTACTCATTGGATTGTTTTTACAATATCTTATCTGTATGTCTTATCTTTGGTAATAGGCCATTAAAAGATGCAGCTAAATAGAAAGAATTAGCTGCAATGTTTCAGAGTCAAGATCCCTCATTTTCTTTTCTTTGTGACTGAGTAAGGAAATTATCAGAGCCTCAGTTTCTTCATGGATTGTGGTGAGGAATGAAAAGATGTTTATAACTCTTAGAATAATGCATGGCAATAGTAAGCCTCAGATGGCTATTGTCTTTTTTTAAGGTTTGTAATAGTATTTTCCTTCTGTTTTGTATTACTGTATTCTATAATTGAGCATAATGTTACATATTCAGGTACCCCTTCCCTTTCTGTATTCTTGTAAAAAGCACCTTCCCTCTTTCTGTCAGCCTCCTTTATAAAGTGTACTCTCTCAGTACAATTTTTTTTCACTGCCCACACATAAACCTTGAAAGTTAATACTTAGCACTACTTCTCTTCCCACCCCTCCACACTATGTTGTTACATCAAAGCATATTAATGTTTTCCCACAATTCAGTGCACTAACACACTGTGAGAGCATCCAAGTCCAAGAAATTTTGCTTTTATGACCAATGAATAAATAGTTTTAGGCATCTGACTTGGCCTCCATGGATTCAGAAGTAACACAGTTGGCGTAGTGGCTATGTTGCTGGACTCCCATGTAGTAGACTGTGGTTTGAGTCCTAGATTTGGTGGCTTAAATTCACACTGGGTGCGTTTGCATGTGTGCCCTAGATCCCAAGAGGAAAATGGAGGAGAAGGGATTGTGGAATGGCCATCTCCCCCTGGGGTTGAGTTGTCACCTTCTGTCTCTCTGTCTTCTGGCAAGCACACAGTAAAACCTCTCAAAAAATTATAAATAACACAGTTTAATACAAGAGTAAAATAGGCATTGATTACAGTGATAATAGAAAACAGAAAATGTCTCCATTCCCATTCTTCTGTGTAGAGATCTCTGAAGAATAGAAGAAAAGGAAACCTGTTTCCCTGTATGGCTCACGTCTATACAGTTCATGTAGCCATTTATGGCTTCTTTTGCTATTCTCTTTAATTGATTCCTTATTCAGCAAATAGAACCAAGATACAATTAACCTTGTGAATTGTTCTTTAGGGGGGTACATATTCAGATTTGATTGGGTCTCCATTGGGTCACTCTCATTGACCTGAAGGTCAAAAAAAAGCATGCTGACTGCTTTTGGGTTAGTAATATTGAATTAAATCTCTTTGGAGACTAGTTTAAAGCCTGGAAAAGTCTTCTGGCTTAAACAGTGAGAGATAATTGGAATGTCTTGTGGTATCAAGTGTTTGAGTGCAAATTAATATTTTGGTGTGATTGCTTGCTGTATATTTTTGAAGGATTCCCATTAAAAGTCAGTTTCGTTTACAAACAAGCCTCATAGTTATCTACTGAGAACCGGTGCAAGTAGCAGTTACACTGCTAATTACTGGACAACCATTCTTTCAGAATGCAAAAATCAGGTTATGTTTTTATGATACTTCAAACAAGTATTACATAAGTCAGGGCATTTCAAAAGTTAAATGCCTTCTGAAGACATATATTTAATTAAAATTTTCTAAATTGATATTTCCATTTTTCTCTGGTTTTGAAATTGGTCTTGTCTATTCTATTGCTAATAACAGAAAATACCTGAGTCTGGGAAATTTATAAAAAATAAGGCTTAAGGTTAGCCCCATAGCATAGTGGTTAAGGGAGCCAGATTCCACATGGATGACCTGGTTTAAATCCTGGGCCCTAGGGGCCAGCAGGTGGCGTGGTGATTAAGGATGCTGTACTCCCATATGGTTGACCACTGTTCGAATCCCGGACCTGGCGACTTGCTTTCTCGCTTTCTCACTTTCTCTCTCTGTCCCTCTCTGGCCAAATTAAAATAAATAAATAAATAAGGTTAAATAAAATAATTCTTAAATCAATCAATCAATCAATCAATCCTGGGTCCTAGCAGCTTGAAAAATACACTATGGAGCTAGCTGTAGGCATGGTTGTTAAGGCAGTTAGATCCCACATAGCTGACCCCATAGTCTGAGTCCTTAAACTGGCAGATCAAAAAACATGCCAGGTGAGAGTGTGTGTGTATTCCCATAATCTTGTCAACAGGGAGAAATAGAGAAGGAACTGCCATGTGACCATTTCTCAAAAGGGGGTTGCTTTCCCATTTTTTTTCTCTCTCTCTCTTTCTCTCTCTCTCTCTCTCTCTATCTATCTATCTCTCCAGCAAGCACATGCAAACTCTGACATTTTAAAAACAAAAATGAAAATAAAAATAAAAATATACTGGGTACATGTGTCCTAAATCCCAATAGGATGTAGAAATGAAGAAGAAAGGATTATGGCAAGACTATGCCCCATTTGGGAGTGCTTTTTTCTCCTCTGTCTCTGTCTCTTGTCTCTGTCTCTGGAAAGCTCATGCACCCTTTAATAAGTTAAAAAAAATAGAGTTTTATTCAACTTATTGTTAGGAGGACCAAGGTCCAGAAACTGCATCTGCTGAGGGTCTTTTGGCTACATTCCGACACGGGAGACCGCACACACATCTGTGTGCATATGTCTCTGTTTTGATCTCGTTTTCTCTTTTTATAAACCTACAAAGGCTCACTGTGGGGGCTCTGCCCTAATGTACTGATTCCTAAGCTTTTCCCAAGGGCCCCACTTTCTGCAATGTAGCTAGATTAAGTTTTCACCCTCTAAATCCTGTCTCAGCCAAATCTCAACACGTAAATTTGGCGGGGGCGGGGGGGGCATTCAAATCATAGTGGAGATAATGATTTCTACTTCTGATGATAAAGATGCTAAAGAATGAGTCATGAAGTTTGGGGTTTGGAGAACAGATAAATAAAGGACAAGAAAAATTCTTGTGAAAACAAGTCATGAAGTTGTCTGAAACTATGTCAAATTGGAATGGCTTTCTTTAAGCTTTTAGTCTCAGGAAGCCACTTACTTTTTCTTTTCTGCACTTTGGGTCTCCTCCTTGATGAATGGTTTCAATTTATTAGAAGAGATAGTTTCTCTGGTCATTTTCTTGACATACACAAAATATATTTTAACTTTAAAATATTTCTGTTCCTCAAGGTAATATTCTAGGAATGAAATACTCAGAAAGGACCAACTCTTAGTCTATTTATTTGCTTATATCCCATATTAAATTCCATAGGCTTAGATTTTAACTAATTTTAGAGGTAGACTATTTGGTCTTCAATTACATTGTAATGTTAAATAGTACAGGCAAGGTGCTAAGGGTCCATGACATTATCAAAATATTTTGTAAATGTTTGAGATATGAAATAATTTTTCTCAAGACATGGGAGGAAACTCATATTGTAAATCAGTTCATGTTTAATATAACATTTCATATCATCAACTCAAATAATTGTGTTTAGTATCATAAAAATTTCATAAAATTTATAAACAATTTTACAGCTTAGATAGCTATCTTTTGTAAGAATTCCTGGGAATGCACATTTACTGTTGTGATATCACTGCCCGTCATAAATTAAGTTAGTGACACATGGCCAAGTAAGTACCAAAGCAAAATTTCAAACAGTATTTTATCAGTTCAAATCATTTTAATGTCAAACATAGATGCATGTTAATATTCCCAGGGTGATGTCAGATACTACCTCTAAAAATGAGAACACCTAAAACTAGAAGGAAAATTAAAAGGAGTTTTCTTAATCCTGAACAAATGGAGATGTTCTCTGCTTACCTCTTAGTATAAAATGATTGTAATAAGAATTACAAGCAGGATCTCAAAGAGATTTTTGCATACTCATGTTCATAGTAGCATTATGCACAGTAACCAAAAAGTGAAGACAGAATAAGTATCCATGAATAGATGAGTGAATAATAATAAATATATTTACACACACAGATACACACACACACACACACACACACACACACACACACACACAATGGAATGTTATTCAACCTTAGAAAGCATGAATTCCTGTCACATGCTACAATATAGTTGACTCTTGAGAACATTATTATGCAAAGTGAAATAAACCAATCACAAAAAGACAAATACTGTATAATTCCATTTATGTGAGGCATCGCAAGTAGTTGAATTCATAGAAACAAAATGGAATAGTGGTTACTAGGGACTGGAGAGAGAGAAAGGTTGAGAGTTATTATTTAATAGGTATAAGTTTTAGTAAACCAAAAGAAAAATGTTGTGGAGATCTGTTTGACAACAACATGAATATACTTAATACGACCAAATGATATACTTAAAAATGGCCAAGATGTAAATTGTATGTTATATGTTTTTTAACCACAATTTGAAAAAAAAAAAAGGTTTATATTATAATCAATTATTGAGTCTAGTTTTTTCCTAGGATAATGCCCAATCAAGAATACTATAATAAACCACAGGTTTCTCTTCTTATTTATATCACTCTTCCAAATATAGTAGAAATGAAAACTATTAAAAAATAATAATATTTCTGCAACTTGAGTAACTTAAAACCCATTCTAAATAAAAAAAAATGTCATGCTAACATAAATTCCTTCTATTATATGGTTACTCAAATATGGACATAAGTAAGTCATCAATAAATAAAATTTAACTGTTGGAAAATTATAAAGCAAACAAAATGATAAGTTACACTATTCTTCTATTACTTTTCTTTCCTTGAACTGCATGGAATTGTCTTTATATGCAATGTGGAGATGTTCATTAGACCTGACATGTATCATTTATACATGATCTCATGTACTTTTTTCACTAACACACAGTAATAAAAATAGAAAGACTTATCACCGCTATGATTAAAATTGTAAATGCAGGGCCAGCAAGGGACATGGAGCTTAAGGTGACTGGATCCCACATGACTGACTACACAGTTCGAATTCTAGACCAGGCAGCTTGAAAATCAGGTCAGGCGCATGTGTGTGTGCATGCCCAAAATCCTGAGAGGGGATTGTAAGAGAAAGGCTTACAATGTGCATCCCCCTTCAGGGGTGACTTTTCACTTTCCCTTTCTCTGTCTCTGGTGAATGTATGTACCCTATGGCAAAAACCAAAATAATAATAATAATAATAATAAAAGAAGGGTAAAATATATATATAAATGCAAACAAATATTTAAATAGTGCCAAGGTACTTAGTTATAAATGCTCAACCAGATGATTTAAAATATGCTTATATTTACTGTTTTAGCCTATTATTGAAATGGAACATAAACACAGAGCATTTTCCAAAAAGAATTTCAAGATATTCTCTAAGAATACAAATTTGGGAAACCCTAACTTATAATAAAATATGAGTAGAGATATAATGGTGATATATACAAAGGTACATTAAAACATGAGATATTTCAATATAAGGCAAGATTAGTGATAGTCCAGAGTGGTATTCGAATATGAGGCAATTTGTTCTACTAAAGGGAATAAAGAAAAATTACAGAGAGTGTTAATTAACATGTCAATTGGACTTTTTTAGTTAAGTCTGAAAGCCACCAGGATAAATGTTTGTGTGTTGCCTGAACAGAAAATTCCAGCAGAGGGAATATAGTAGGCAAAGGCCAAGATAGGAGCGAGAGTGTGGCACTTGTGATGGAGGGAGAGGTGTCAATCTGTAAGAGTAGCTAGAGAGAGAACTAGAAAGGTACCGGGAGGACAATTTACAAAGGACTTTGTTGCCTTCCTGAAGAATTATGAACTTTATTTAAGTTAAAATGTGGCACTTTGAGATAATTAAATTTGAAGAGAAAAGGTTGATGCATATGTATTTTTGAGGTAGACTGAAAATGAACTGCATAATGTCCTATACACTGTAGCAAAGAAAACAACTGTAGTCAGGAGGTACAAATAGACCTAAAGGATTTGTCAAGGCTGAAGATAATGTAAAGGCAATTACTTTGTTTAATGTTGAGGAAATAATGAAAATATTTTTCTCTTAAGTATTTAAATTTATAAAAGAAACATGTGAATTGCTGTTATCTAGCTTCCGAAATATAGTAAGTACTCCCATGACCTCTTTAAATAAATAAGCTGGAGTTTCAAACAGAAAGAACAGAGTGGAAGAGTCTTCTCATACTTGTAAATGCATTTCAAGGGAGAACAGGTCACTGGAGTAGAAATATGGGAGGGACAGGGAACCCAACATTTAAGACTCCTAGTGCTACATTTTTCCCACTGAGTATGATTCATACTTCCTTCAAGAATAGAAGGGAGAAGATCTGTCTTTCTGTGATAAGCCAAGTTGAGAAAAATGCAGGCATGGGAATTTAGGTGGGGGTCATAATAGATTGATTTTGGTTACAATCGAATTGGAAAGAAAGAGTCTCACTCATTCTTCAGTGTGATAAGCCATCACTTAGAGAGACACTGAAACATTCATTAAATTGTGTTTCTAGCCTAACCTCCTGGATATCCACAGACAATTTTAATTCATTTTCTCAAAAACTGAATTTGTAAACTTTCTTTCTCCAACATTGCTCTTCTTTCTGTATTTTCCAAATTAGTGAAAGGAATGCCTATTCACCATCCATATTCTCTCCTGGTTCCTGAAACTATATGCCTAGGAGTCATTAGAATCTTTCGAAATTTCTTGCCAATTATTCCTACTTCCGAATCTGTAGAATTCATTCGTTCTGTTCTATACTTACCACACACAACTCCCTCCATTTAACTCCTTATTATTCCCAGCTTCTTTTCTTGCCATATTCTTGTCTCTGTCAGGCCAGTCTTGTTTCCTCAATACAGGCGTCGAAAATTTACCGTAATTTTATTTTTTACTTCGATCATCCTTTTTCAGTGTATTGGAACAATATGGTTGTAGTTTTCACTGAATCATAGAATGGGTCTAAATATTAAACAGGGTTCTTGTGTTTACTGATGATAAAAAGATAATATTATTGAGCTCCTGTGTCTCAGTATCTTTCCCAGTAAAGTGAGAAAAAATCTGGCCCTGCTTATCTCCAACATTTCATCTTTCTGCAGATGTGTTAGAAACCATGGGCTCCAGACATACGGAAGGACATCTCTTGTCTTGCATCACCCATATTTATTCATTTTTCCAGAACTTTTGCATGTGCTGTTCACTTTAAGGTACATGTTTTTCCCTTTGTCAAACGAATATAACATCTAATGTTTGTTAATGTCCAGGCTCCCAGATCAGCCCCTGACCTATATCAGAGTTTGGTAGTTTTAATTCATATTCCTGGGATCCCCTGTGCAGTCTTCTCTCATGATAGTCATTCCACTGTTTGGTTTTTCATCTGTCCCATCAGCCTGGCTGAAATACCTAAGGCTAGCATTCTAGGCCTTATTCTCTTCTAAAATTTTAGGCTATAGGCCAAATCTGTCTTGAATGAAAGGAGCGTGGATTATGTCAATAACCCTCCAAAATTTTAGGAGGTTTTCAGAAATCTCTCTATGGAGAGTAAATCCAATGTAATGATACACTGTTACACACTTCAAAATTCTGAAATTGATGAACGTGTATGAACGATTTAAAATGAACCTCATTACATTTTATATTTTTCCTGTTTTCAACTTAAGACTAAATCATTCACTGAACACAGTTGTGAGTTTAAGCTAATTAAATATTAATTGACAAAGTACATAGGTTTTAAATGAGAAAATAATTGGTCAAGTATATTATTTTAAATATTTCGTGGCCCCTATCGAAAGGATTTAAGAGCCTTAAGATACTTGAACACAAAGGAAATTTAGATTGGCGATTCCTTGGAGGCCATCTAAAGAAACCAAATACTCTAGTAACTGGAACAATTGAGATTAGGTAAACTAATTCCACGGTTCTCCTTTTTCAGAATGGTTTATTATTGCTTTGGATCAGTTTACAAAATAATTTTTCAGTTTCACAGAAAGCATTGTATTGATATTGGCAGGGAAAACTGTTGGGAATTGTAATTAGATTGTGGAGAAGAAATTGCTATGATGATGCCACTCAGCTTAGCCCGTCTATTCGATTTCTATTTACCACATTTCTTTCACTCTTCATACTTTTTTTTTTAACCTCCCTTTTTCTATTCTTTTAAACCATAGAGTTCAGTAAAATCCCCCAAATAGTCTAGACCCTGAGGAGATTGTTTTCTTCGAAAAGTAAAAATCTGAACTTAATTTTGGGACACTAGCATCGTTCCACAGTTCCAAACTAATTCCCAAGGCAGTGCTGAGCTCACTCATGACCTGCTAAGGAGGATATGGTATAAAAAGTTTGATTCAGTCTTTTCTTTTGGGAAAAAGTGAGCAAGCACTCTCTGTATTTATTATCCTAGGAACTGTAGTCTCTCTTTCTCTGTGTATGTGCATATACATAAACGTATATAGATATGAGATTACTTCAAAAAGTTTGTGGACAAGTTAAAGTAGGGATTTATTTTCATGCAAAACTTCTTGAAATTTATGCATAGCTTTTCATTGTACATATTTTTTCATAAACTTTATGAAGACTTCTTGTATTTATGTATATATGGCATATGTGTACATGCACACACATGTACATATTTTCCCCACTCAAAATATATTAACTCCTCTTGTAAATGGGTAGTTATTTCTATCAGGAGGTCCATTCTCTTCATCATTTCCTCGTACTGAAAATAAATTCATCTCTCACTGCAGAGTTGAGCAGGCCTGGCCATTTATGGTGAATTAACTTTTATTAGAGCCTGCATTTATTAGGTTTTGTTTTGCTTTTTTTTCACTCTGCTTTCTTTTTTTTTCATAGAGATTTTTGCTATAGGCCATGTACACTTGCCAGAAAGACAGAGAGAGACAGAAAGCGAGAAATAACCTCCAAGGGAGAATGGCCACACCGCAATCCATTCTCTTCTCAGGATCTTGGGCATGCACACACACACACCCAGCATGAGTTTAAGCCCCCAGCCTGGTCTGGGACTTGAACCACGGTCGACTACATGGGAGTCCAGAAACAGCCATTACTCCATCTGCTGGTCCCTAGAAACCAGGATCTATTTGAGCCCTGTTGTTACCTCATCCTATGGCATGAACAGCCTCTTGATTTTTCAATTTTATGAGCCAGTTGATGTTGGATTTTCTATTGTTTATAATCAAGGAAGCCACGCTAATAAATTAATATTAGTTGGCTGCTAATGGGTTCTAAAGTCTTCAAACATCTAAGATGTACTTGAAGAGCTTGCTTAAAACATAGATTATTAGTCTCTCTACCACAGAGACTTGATTAATTTGGGAAGGAGGAAAAGCAGGATAAAAACTGGTTTCTATTTTTTTTAAAGAATTATTTAAATACTGGTTTCTAAATGTTATAGAATTATCCTCAATTATTCTAATGTTGATAGTCCACATGTTAGATATTGTAGAAATCATAGGTAGTAATGACTTGCCTTCCTTTTTAAAAATTTACCAAAATCTCCGCTGAGGGAATTTTTTGGAATAATCTTAAAACCAGGTGAGGTCCCCCCTGGGGCCCTGCTAAGCCGGCGGCAGCGGCAGGAGGCGGGCAGGCGCCAAGGCTGCGTCCGACCGCGGGACGTCACGGGCCCTTCCGGGCTGTGCGTGTCCCCCCTGGGGCCCTGCTAAGCCGGCGGCGGGCGGGGCCGGGCGGGGGGCGG
>NW_006160032.1:3583561-3589577 GCF_000334495.1 Tupaia belangeri chinensis
CTGTGCTAGCTAGTGGATATACTTAGACTAATTGAGTTCATTGGTAGAACAATTGAATGGGGGGGGCGGAAGGCATTGAGGGCAATCATGAATGTCAGGGACAATGGAGGAGGAAGATGGGACATGGCAGAGGGTGGGGATGGGGAACCTAGGATGGCAAAACAAAAGGCAAGGTATGCAGGACACAAAAATTGGGAAATCATTTGCTGAGAACATATATGTTGATGTGCTTGATTGAGCCAATGCACAGTGTATTTTGGATGGAAAATTCATATGTGTGTTGTGATGAGAAAAAAAAAATTATAATAAAAAACAAAGTATAAAAAAAAAAAAGGGAGAGAGAAGAGGATAAAGACAGCAGTGAACAATAGAGAGGCAGGATGTTAATGAGAAATAGATATGGTTTATTACCTGTTGATGATGACATGTATAGTATTCTCAACTGAACCAGTCTGGAAAGTATTTCATGATGGGTGAAGTCTTTTTAATAAGCAAAATGAGAAATAGTGATTGACTGTTTAAAAAAATTATAATAATAATTATTGGGAAAAGCATGGAAAAGATATTGAATGATAAAGCGGGGAGATTGATAGCTCTGTATTGACTGACATGCATGGCATTCCCTTTTGAAAAAGCAATGGAAGTCAAT
Organism: Tupaia belangeri chinensis; assembly: GCF_000334495.1. Classification (NCBI taxonomy): domain Eukaryota; kingdom Metazoa; phylum Chordata; class Mammalia; order Scandentia; family Tupaiidae; genus Tupaia; species Tupaia belangeri. The sequence goes on from NW_006160032.1 coordinate 3,584,211, forward strand.
GTAAAGTTATATGTAATCTAGTGTAATAGAAAGAAGATTATGATGATAATAAAATAAAAAAAAAAAAAAAAAAAAAAAAAAAAGGTGAAAAGCAATTTAAATTTATGTCCCTAAATCATGTACTTTTTGAGCTGCTACTGTCTTCTTTAAGATAGCATTATCTTACTTCCAAAAGAGACGTGGGAAAATAACAAATGCAAGTAATTCTACCCTAAATTATAAAAATTGTCAGCACCTAGATTTTAATTTAAAATTATTGATGACTTAGTGCTGTTTTTGATAATTTCTAAAAGCAATTTGTTAATTTACCATGATAGTAAACAACTTTCAAAATCTCCAAAAAGACTGAATTTTAAGGATAACTTTCAAAATATTTATTATAACTTTGTGACTATAACAACAGAGACAGTACGGTTTTAAATAATTTTTTTTTTTTTTGGAGAGGTTTTCGCTATAGGGCGCATGCACTCGCCAGACAGATAGAGAGAGACATAGAGACAGAAAGCGAGAAATCACCCCCCAGGGGGGATGGTCACACCGCAATCCCTTCTCCTCCATTCTCCTCTCGGGATCTTGGGCACGCACACGTGCCTGGCGTGAGTTTTAAGCCACCAGGTCTGGCACACGAACCGCGGTCGACTACGTGGGAGTCCAGTGACATAGCCATTACGCTAACTGCTGGTTCCCGGTTTTAAATAACTTTTGAGGAAATATATGTACGTCAACTGCTCAAATTGTTGAAAAGCCAGTGCCCAGCACACAGTTCACATATGAACCTTCCCTACCACGTATTCTGTGGTTTACCATCTGCTAGCCAAGATCAGTCTCGTTTTCTCCCTTCAAAGTCTTCCTCATGGGAGCCCTCTGATTGTGACTGCTTTTGCAATTACTGACCTATTTCTATACCATGGAAAAGTTCTATGAGTTCTAATAACATTCTGCTGTTTACTAGTGATTGAATTCTGGGCAAGTTGCTGAACCTCTCAAAACCTCAGTTTTCTCATTTGCAAAAGGATGATAACATTTACTGAATAGGGTATTTCAAATACCTTTGTTACTCTGTGTAAATTCGTATTTCCATTCAGTTTTGTTTCCCTCTGTATAAGGATATTTTAGAATATTTCCTGCAATGTGGGTATCTGGGTAATAAATTATTTCAGTGTTAGTATGCTTTAAAGTCTTTATTGCATCTTCATTTGTAGAAGATACTCAGTCCAGTCAGTACATGGCAGTTAAGGTGGCTGGATCCAACATGGCCAACTGTGCAGTTTGAGTCCCGGATCCAGTGGCTTGAAAATCACTCTGAATGTGTGTACATATGTGCCTAAAATCCCAAGAGGAGACTATAGGATAATGGTCGGTAGGGATAATGGTGTGGTCATCCCCCTGGGGGGGGGCACTTTGTCTCTTTTCCTCTCTGTCCAGTGAGTGCACACACCCTATAACAAATTTAAATAATAATTAATAAAATGTATGTTTGTTAGGTATAAATTAGAGATTGACTTTTTTTTTTCTTGAGAGGTTTTCGCTATAGCGCGTGTGCTTGCCAGAGAGAGAGACATAGAGACAGAAAGCGAGAAATCACCCCCCATGGAGGATGGTCACACCGCAATCCCTTCTCCTCCATTCTCCTCTCGGGATCTCGGGCACGCACGCACACGCACCTGGTGTGAGTTTTAAGCCACCGGGTTTGGGACACGAACCGCAGTCGACTACGTGGGAGTCCAGCGACAGCCATTACGCTAACTGCTGGTTCCCTAGATTGACTTTTTTTCATTACTTTAAAGAAGTTGCTCCACTGTCTTCTTTCTTTACTGTTTCTAATAGAAATATGCTGTCCTTTTTATATTTCTGTTGGTACATAGTGTGTCTCTTTTCTTGGTAGATTATAAGAGTGTCGTTTTATTAATGAATGTTAAGTTTATCTTTTTTTTTAATGATGTGCCTCAATGTAAATGTCTTCGTGTTTCTTGTATTTGGAGTTGGTTGAATTCCTTGAATCTGTGGGTTTATAGTTTCCATCAAATTGGGAAATGTTTGGTATTATTTATTCCAATTCTTTTCTGGCCTTTCCCCTTCCTGGGACTCCAGTTACATTTTTATGAGTTATCTTAGAGTTTTCTCACAGTTCACAAAATTTTAGGTTGCTTTTTATTCTATCGTAGTTTTCATAACTTTATTACTGTTTTCCAGTTCCTAACAATTTCTTCCATAATGTCCAACTTATTGTTAATACATACTGTGCACTGTTCTCAGAATTTTGTAGTTTTATGTCTCAAATTTTGATATAGGATTGTTTTTGCTTTTTATGTTTCTACTAAATTCCTTTTGTTTTTGTTTTTGTTTTTTACTATAGGGCACATGCACTCTCTGCAGAGAGATAGATTAAGAGAGAGAGAGAGAGAGAGAACGTGAGAAATCACCCCTCCGAGGGGATGATGACATCACAATCCCTTCTCCTTTAGTCTCCTCTTCGGATGTTGGGCACACATGTACATATGACCAGCTTGATTTTCAAGTTCCTGGGTCCAGGACCCAAACCACGTAGCCAGCTATGTGGGATCCAGTTCTTTAAACTCCATGCTACCTGCTGGCAATTTAAGTTACCTTTTTGAACGTATAGTGTAATTTATTTTTATTTATTTATTTATTTTTACATTTTTGGAACAGAGTGCATGTGATTGCCAGAGAGTTAGAGTAAAAATGAGAAGTCAAGTCCCAGGCTTGACTTGTATTCAACTATATGGGAATCCTGCACTTGAACTACCATGCACCTGCTGGCCCCTGTAATGAACTATTTGACCATCTTTGTATTTCAGTTCTGTCAGTTCTGGATCATTTTCAATTGATAGATTTAGTCCTCACTATAAGCCATTTTTTCTGCCTTTTTTTCCCCATGCCTATTAATTTTGTACTATATGTCAAGGATTTTGAATTCTGTGTGCTAAGTGCAGGCTGAATATTTATGTATTTCTATTCTTGAGGGTTTTTTTTCTGAGATAAAACTAAGTTACTTAGCACCTTGATCCTTCTGATCCTTTAAAATATATATATATATATATATGTATATATATATATGTGTGTGTGTGTGTGTGTGTGTGTGTGTGTATTTATGATTTGTTAGGCAGACTAACAAGGCTATGGTATTATCTAGGACTAATTATTCTGCACTATAGCAACAAACTCTTCTGAGTACTCCATCTAATCTTGTGTGCATATGGAGCTTGTTTCAGTCTGCGTGGTGTGAATGGGCACTTTCTCATTCCTGTGTAAACACTGAATATTGTTCCTTCTGATCCTCTCAAAAAGTTTGTTCTGTCCCCAGTTCTTTGTCATGCATGCTCACACTCATCAGTACCTTGCTAAACACTTGTGAGGTACCTGCTGTAGGGTCACAGAGTTTTCTCTCTGTACAGCTCTTTCTTCTGTGGTATAATTCCCCAACTCTACTTTCCTTGGTCTTTCTGTACTGTTGGAACAGTCTCCATAACTCAGGGATTCTGTTCAGCTTGATCTGCATTACCCCTTTTTAAGTCACTGCATGGGAATCATTTGAAAGCAGTGTGTTGGGGCAATTGCCAGGCTAACCTTGCTTTCAGGAAGCACTCTCCTTCACTACCTGGTATCTAATGTCTTTAAAACCATGGTTTCATATTTTGCTTATTTTTTTTTTGATGTGTCTAGAGAGAGGAAACAAGGTTATTGCATATTGGTCATAAGAAGTTCCCTAAGAATAATTTTTTAAATACCAAAACATGTTTAATCTCAGGGTATAATAGAATCTAATTTATGTTTTATATTTTTAGGAGGGCAAAAACATTTCCTTATTCAGGTTCTCAGGAAAAGTGCCCTTGAGAAGAGAGAGATCTCATTTTCTAGACAGACTCTGGAGAAGGTAGCAATAGCACAGAACTTGGCAGCTCGTGTGAGCCTACTTCCTACCAAGAATAGCATATATTTTGGGAATCTTAGTTACAGCTTTAGTGTTGTTTTGCATGGTACCCTGCTGACTGCTGGAGTTGGCTGACTTTTGTTCTATCTCCTCATGTGAGTCATTCAAGCTCCATCTGAGTATTGTCTGTTTCAGTTTCACACTACTCTACTAGGTACTGGCAGAGTACTGGAAGAATGGCAGCATCGTTTCTTGCTTCCAGGAGGTGAAAGCCTGGTGGACAATGAAGATATTTCACTGAACAATAACAGAAAATTAAGAAAGTAGCTACATTACAATCAGTCAGAATTTTTTTTCTAAAATATTTTACTTTTATTAATGCCTTACTACCAATACACTAACTTACAATATATTGGTTGGTTTTATGATGCAATTGATCATACTTCTAAGGTTTTTTATGCTGGTATCTCATTTTGTATATGTGAGATACTTGTTTATTGCTAAATAATTAAAATATGTTTATACATTTTCAAATATAAATATTTCCATGACTTTACTTGTACAGTTTCACATAGTCTAGATGGCTCGATTTATTTCACAATACCCTTACTAATGACATTCATATGTCTCTCATTTTCTACTTCTATGATTAAGACTTTGATACATATCCTTACTCATACATCCTTAGAAAATTGTATGAATATTTCTTCTGAATATTTTCATAGATTAGATTTTGAAGAGGATATAGAATGTACACAATTTTACTCTTATTTTAACTGCCATACTGTTTTCCCCAAGTAGTTGTGTCTTGAATTATGGTTTATACTACCATGTATTTAATATAATTATTATGATAAGAATAACAATAATGCCTTCTGTTTTGATATGTCAGGACTAAAATTAAAATATTTACTTGAGATATAGTAATATTATACACCATAACCCACTATAAATTTTGTTTATTTTTATTAAGACTTAATATATAAGAAGAAGGTGTCAATTACTAATTTAGTACTACTCAACTACTTAACTAAATTGGCAGTCCAAATAATAGCTATCCATTATGAACCCATAATTATATACAATTAGCTTATTATGAATAGATGTATGAATCTTCTGTGCCAATGTCTTAAGAGACCAAATGAGAATATTCACCTTTATTAATAGATTTGTGTGCCAATGGTGTGTAGTAAATACTACATTATTTCCAATTTTATGTAAGAGGTAATATAAACAATTCTTTCCATTATGAGAGAGTGGGTTCTTTAAGTAGGTAGATTTCTGCATATAGCCCTTTCTGTATTTGTGTCAGGGGAAATAGTCAGAGTAAAATAAAATTATATTATGAACTCTGGAGGAAGGAAGCTTGCAGGAACAGAATGAGCACTGGTAATGTAATAAAAGCAGAGTTTCCTGACTAGCCTTTTTGGATGTGTGAGATGAATCTAGACCATATTTCTTTTCAGTCTAAATGT
>NW_006160032.1:3589711-3671100 GCF_000334495.1 Tupaia belangeri chinensis
TGGGAACCAGTCATTACTGACCATAATGTGAATGAAATACGCTAACAGGAATTCATTATATTGTTTCAGATCCTTCTGAGATTGTTACCCATGAAGCCTTTTTATTAGTATTACTAAGTTATCTTAACTATTGTGTGGACAACACCCTCAGGGACCAAGGTTTTATTTGCATCTGTTTCTCTGATTGCTAACCATGGGATAGTGAATGGAGAGAGATGGGAATAGACCCATTTGCTTTCTTTTAGGGTATTACCAACAGTGATACAAAAAAACAATCTGAGGAAGATAGGGTTGTTGTAATTTATTGGACATGTGGCAATAATACTTCCTTTGGGCACAGAGTGAAATAAACCAACAGCCTGCATTTTAAACATTGAGCTTTCCTGGTAATGGCAGATGTGGGTAAATAGATCATATCTTCTTAATGAGGATATATTAAACTTTAGCTCTTCCTCCTGATCTACACACATTGTGAGCTCATATTTTTTTAGCATTTCCAAGTGCTACTTATTAGGAACTAGCTGTAAAGTCATCACGAAATCTTTTGTTTAGAAGCTGACATGAGATACGTAAACCTTTGGGCTGCAGAATTAGAACAATTTAGGAAACCTATTGTGTAGGGTAAAACTAATCTCTCTTGAGGAGTTGTAGCACAGGGACTGTGTTAATACAGGATTGCCTAAAATATCTAAATTACTATGTATATATATTCATCACTGAATGGACCAACTGCTTCCCAGTATTCCGTTCAAATTTTAGTAGATAAGAAATTTTTAGAAGCTTATTCCTCATGCCAAAATATTATGGAACTATTTTTTGTTCTCTTTAGCTCATAATCAAAGCAGTGGTCAATTTCACCTTAATTCCTGAATTTTAACTTGTAATAAACATCTTGACCTGAAAGCAAAACAAAAGGCATATTTAGTATCTTCTATCAAAAGGAAGTCACCTGTATTACTCAAAAGAAAACCAGATAGCCAATTTATTAATATAAAAATATTTCTGAAATCCAACTTTGAATACATGTTTTAATCATCACAGTGAAAATTTGTTATGATAGTGGACTCTTAAGCAAAAATCGGTCATGTGCATTCAGCTGCCACTGTGCCATTTATGTTGCTTCTTAAACAAAGTTCTAGAAAGCAGACTACCCACCTTTAATTTAATCAGGAAAAAAAAATAGGCAATCCAGAAATCAAGCACACTCTTCCTTTCTGTATCAATTAGTGATACAAAATAGACTGCTTTCTCCTGTGAATAAACTTAAAAATAAAATTTAAAAAAGCCTTGGCATACATTCAGCCAAATAGGTACAATATCATCCTAGAATGCCAGGAAATCCATCCACTACAGCAAATTAAATGTAATTGAAACTTAGATGCAGGTTTAGGAGAGCTGATTCTACTATGCACCGTGAACCCAACGCTTCATATCAATAATAATTAAGGATTTCTTCACTGGGTATTTTTTTCTAAGGTCTCCCTTAGACTTCTGCATCTTCAGAGTTTAACTGCGACAACATATTGCAGGTGCACACCCATTGAGACTTTTCACACAGAATTGCATTAAGACCAAAAGAAATTCAATGGCCGAATTTGTTGGATTCTGTGACCCTGGGTCCTATGTTACAAGTATTTTCCTTGGAATCACTGAAAACACTGTTTATTTTCTCATCCATTTTTCAGTAACGGTCTGACTTTCTACTTTCTGAGATATATGTTTGCAGTTAAGCACTAGGAAAACGTTCAGACGCCCCCCAATCTTTCAGTACTGCATGCTCTCTGGAAGAAGCCCGGAGCCACGAGGCCCAGGCCCCAGTGTACTTTGATAGATGAATACATTCCAGTCTAAGAATTGAAAGCAAGCCCACCAAATGTTATGGACACATTAATAGGCAAGTTGAAGGAAGAAATGTTATGAATATTGTTTTAAATCAGGAACAGATATAAACAATTTTAGAAAAATGCAGGGAACTCTATCATCAGCAAGTCACTGGGCAAATATTAAAGTCAACAAAGAAAAGATTAACTTCCTACCCTGTCTCCCCCACCCAGCCACCCACCCAATCCAACTTTTGTTGGGGAAATGGAACTTAGCATTTATTTAAGATAAAATAAATAGGATTTTAGAAAGATAGTATACTTTGTTTTTGCAAGCCATGCGAATTTAGATTCTGTGACTTGTGGTCCTCTGAAAAATATCAAGAGGAAAATTGGCAGAAACTAAGTGGAGTGTTGGATCATAAGAATGTGTCTTTGGAAATGGAATCAGATTTATAAGCCTTAAGAGAGAGGTCAAAGTTTTGATTTCATGGTACAAGATAAACATAAGAGAAATCTCACTTCAGATAGGGAAGGACTGTTGATAGACTTAAAATTGACTTTTGTCCATAAATGTTGCAAGTATTTATGTTCCTGTGGATTAATTATGAGATAGATTACTGGAGTCAGATTGGAAGGAGTCTGTATGTCTAAGCACTGTCTGAGCACTGGTGAGGTGATGTCAGATAAAAAATAGAAAGTAGCTTTATGTTTCAAATGTTGTTGTTTTTTTTTTTTTTTTTTTTTTAAGAATTATTTACTGGGAACCAGCAGTTAGTGTAATGGCTATGTCGCTGGACTCCCATGTAGTCAACTCCGGTTCTCGTCCCGAACCCGGTGGCTTGAAACTCATGCCGGACACATGTGCGTGCGTGCCCAAGATCCTGAGAGGCGAATGGAGGAGAAGGGATTGTGGTGTGGCCATCCCCTGTGGGGGGTGATTTCTCACTTTCTGTCTCTGTGTTTCTCTCTGTCTGTCTGGTGAGCACACGCACCCTATAGCGAAAATCTCTCCAAAAAAAGGAAAAAGAAAAAAATAAAGAAGAATTATTTACTTAATTTTATTTATCATTATTATTATTTTTTAAATTTTCTACAGGGCACATGCACTTACCAGAGAGAGACAGAGAGAGATACACGGAAAGAGAGAGAGACAGAGCGGGAAAGAGAGAGAGCAAGCTGCCAGCTCTGGGATTCAAGTTGCAGTCAGTCATGTGGGAGTTCAACACCCCTATCACTACACCACCTACTGGCCCCTGAAAGAAGCCTTTTAAAACTTAAAACTATATACTTGGGGGCCAGCAGGCAGTATGGTAGTTGAGTCACTGGGCTCCCATATGGCTAACTGTGGTTCAAGTCCCAGATCTGGTGGCTTGCAACTCATGCAGGACATGCATGTGCGCATGTCCAAAATCCCAGGAGCAAAATGGTGGAGAAGGGATTGTGGCATGACCATCTCCCGTGGGGGGTGATTTCTCACTTTCCCTTTCATGGTCTCTTTCTGTCTCTCTGGTAAGCACATGTGCCTTGTGACAAAAACCTTAAAAATTGTTTGGGTGATAAATTGCTTAAATTAAAAATGAAACTCTTTAGATGACTTGTGTAAATATTTTCAAAGGCTAAATCTTATTATTTCTATTAAGAATGGACAATGAAAGCATATATAAACATGAACCTCAGATACTTAGAGGACACACTTCATGACTCAAGTGCCATTTTGCTTTTCTATCCATACAAGGTTCTGTTTTCCCTAATTCTCATTTGTGATGGTAAGTAGATATCCACAATAATTTTGACCTACCAAGACATGTCTTTTCAATATGCTGATGTTACCATGAATATAAAAAGACATTTCATAGCAGGCAGTTGTGTTGGCTTTAAAATGCTCGAACTATCCATTTTGAATGTAATTATGCAAAATAAATGAAAGAAATCTACCCTGCTGATATTTATGTAACAACTTCTAGAATAAATCTACTGATTTACAAATATACTGGGACCATTAGCTAGAAGCCACACCACATCATTATTTCACAGAACTTTAGGCAATTGTGATGACTTTTTTCAAATCAGCATTATTTTGGAAAGTAAAATAAAACAGAGAAAACCAATTGACTTTTTTCCCCAGCATTTTTGAAGAAATAGAGCTGCTTAAAAATCAATGGAGGTTGCATTTTCAGAAATATTTTTAGAAGTGCATTTTAAAAAAAATACTATGATTCTTTTTGCACAATTCATCTTGGTTGTTTTTTTTTTTTTTTTTTTTTTTTTTTTTTTTTTTTTGAGCCACTTAATATTCCTGAACCGTATTTAACTTCCCTGGGAAACTGTAAAAGGTAGGTTGAAATCCATAATTGTATTAAAGTTATGGTCTCAATAACAATAGCTATTTGACAGGTGTTGGCTAATGCCTTGTCATAAGAATATAAAAGCAAAGAGGAACTCATTTTTTTTTTCTGCTTAGTTTTAAGTAGTACTGATCCTAAAAGGAAGGTGGAAGAGGAAAGAGGTAGGTGGAAAGAAAAGATTTGGTCTAGAAAAGAATTATCGCTAGGCACTTTCATCCCTGGACATAAGCACTCCAGTACACACACACTTACATAGACCACCGCGTACCCTTGGAAGGCTTTCATGACTTTCTGCCCACTGTAGGTGTGTACAGTGGCCTTTCCATCACACAGTAAGTCTCTCTCTCTTACATCCCATTCATTTAAAGTTTTAGTTTTATGATGATACTTTATTTAGTCAAGGATTGATTAGTATTTTTTTTGAGCAAATACCCCATAATTATAGGTTTTTAAAAATTAATAAATGACATATGAACATTGTTACAGGAAGTTCCTAGAAGCAATATCTTGATTCAAAGGAATGACTCCAGGGTTGCAAAACTCAAATGCAACTTTATAAATAAAGACTCCTGTGTAGGTGGGATATTCAGTATGACTTCAGGTTGCATTACCAACAGCAGCATACTATAACCACGAATGGACAGTAACCCGGAGACGATAGACGGTAACTGTGAAAGCATCAGGTATATACTTTTAAAACTATTGGGTTATCAGAAAAGCCATGATGTATTTTTTTCTGTGTTTTCTATGCAAAAATGTGTCATGACTTTTCCAACAATCCAATAAGATTGGAGCTATGGAGTGGTTACCTTTTGTCCTTTAGGTTACACACACACTCAACATACATAGTAAAAATACTATTTTTTTAATTACTTTTAGGTTCTTGCCACAGAGTGCACGTGCTCACCAGAGGGAGACAGAGACAGTGAGAGGGGAAGTGAGAAGTCCCCCCCCACCCGAGGGTGGATGGACACACAATGATGCCTTCTCTACCATTTTCCTCCTAGGATTTTGAGCATCCATGCACACATGCACAGCATGATTTTCAAGCTACTAGGTCCAGGACACAAATTCCAGTAGGTCATGTTTGAGTCCAACACCTTAACCTCCACACCACCTGCTAGCCTCTCAAAAAAAATTTTAATGCTGTTCCTGGAGCCAACAGGTGGCATGGTAGTTAAGGCAGCTGAGTTCCAAATGGTCAGCCATGATTCATGTCCTGTACATGGTTGCTTGAAAAACACCACAATTGTGTGTGTGTAAGTTACCCAAAATCACAGGAGTAGAAGGGATGAAAACACCCCTGGAGGGTGCTTTCTTACTTTCTCTTTTTCCCTGTCTCTGTCTCCAGAGAGTTCATGTGCCCTGTTGTCAATTTTTTTTAAAAAAAGAATTCGTTTCTGAAACATGTATGTGTGTATATAGATAGATAGATAGATAGATAGACAGATAGATGGAACTATGTGTATATATATATATAAATTATATATTCTTGGTCAAGCCACAGTGGCTCAGGAAGCAGGGTCACTGCTGTGCAATTCTGGTAGCCACATAGAAAGGCTCTATATTTGCAACCCAGGTCTATAGGAACATGCTAGGCAAGCTTATAGGGATGCCAGTGATTCCAGCTGGCTACTGGGGTGATGGGAGTCCACATTGCAATGCCAATTCTTCAATCAACATAATTTTTCTTTCACACACTCTTTCTCTCTGCCTATAATTTGGAGGCTGCTAGTCTATGACTGTTCTCTTTCTACAAGTGAACAGAAGAGGCACCAAGAGGTTAGGTCATTTGTCCACAGTCACACAGCTGCTATGAAGTTCAGTCAAGATTCAAATACAGACCGTACGGCTTCGGAGGTCTAAGGCAGTGCTGCTTCTAGTTGAGTGTGCCCAAGAATGACGCAGAGAACTTGTTAATGGGCATACTCCTCCACGCTTGTGATTCAGTAGGTTTGACTGGTCCTGAAAATACATAGGATGAGCAAGCTCTTAAGTGATGCTGAAGCTTGTCCATCTGCAGCCCACACTTCAAGTAGCATTGACCTGAGAAACTAGAAATCAGCACTGGAGTAGCCAGGGTAGTGAGCATGAAGAATTTGCAATATTCAAACTCTTTGTGGAGTCTTATAAGGCTTTGACTTAAGCTACAAAATGAAACCATGTTCCGTTTTTAAGACCAAGTGATTGTGATACTAGTCTCTACTGGCTGATTCCTGGTGTTATCCCCCATCCCCATGCTCCCTACTTCCAGTCTTAGCTGTAACTATTTAACACAAGTATGCACAAGTGCTCAGGAAAGGATTCTTCACACTTCCACCTGGCCCACCATCTTCTGCTGGGCCACTGACTCTGTTGCTAATAGTTTTGTTTCCCTGGGTGCAACTGGCATCCTCATGGATCCCTCCCTGGGACCACCTCCCAGATTTCTGGGAAATATCTGATAATCTTTCTTATCTCCATTTGTTCACAGTAGGTGCCTTTTAAGTATGACATAACGGTTTCTTCCAAGTTGATCAGACGCTCTTGTTGACTTGCCAGCTATGGTTTTAGTTTTCTAGCAACTACAGGGATGACACGCATACCTTTGCAGTCAGGCTGGCTTTTTTTTTTTCCTTCCTATTATTGTTTAAGGTTTGACATCTCATCGTTGGTCTCAGCTTGGGGATTAACGCCTTTCCCAAGATGATTGATGGTGGGAAATCCTTTCCTTGCAGGAAAAAGAATTCTCTCTCCCTCTCCATAGTGTCATGTGACCCTGTAGCCTTAACAAGATTATCTTAGAACACTGTTTTGTACATCTGCCTTGACCTGAACTACTTAGCTGTGTCCACGATAACCTTATTAACGAAGAAACTACAGCCCCACACATGACAAGCCAGATTTCTCTACTCACCACATCTGGCAGAATTTTCTGAGAGCTTACCAGAATATTTCACCTTTAGGATTCACCAAACAGTTTGAAAATAGTAACTAGGAAATGTTTTTAAACAGAAAATAATCTCCCCAAAGTGAACAAAGCAATTTTTTTAAGCACAAAAAGGAAAAAAAAATACCAAAAACTATAATTAGTGTATCTCATTTAACATTTTGAGAAAGAAAATATGCAGACATTATTGTTTAAAATAATTTTAAAATCACGCTTTAAGTCTTTGAAGCAACAGCTTACAGAACTAATTAATTTACAGATTCTCTATCCCACAGAGAATTTATTTATTGTGTTGGTTTTATTTCTGATGTAAAGCTGTAGTAATAAGCCATGTATTATATTAGATTATTAAAATATCAAAGTGTCTTAATACCCATTTCTGGAGCATTAGATGGACCCGTAGAGATACCTACTTCACTCACTTAACTGAATAATCGTATAAAGATGTGAACATTATGTGCTCTTGAAAAATTTAAAAACCTGCTCTAAAAATTTCTTATCCTGTTTTTCTGTATATATGTCAATAATATATAAAGAAGTTGCTTTTGCAATTGTCATAGTATTGAAAACTGGAGAAGAAAATCCCCAACCAGTCTGACAAAAGTACCTTCTTAGACACCCATGGCTTCTATTAACACATATGTTCCACCTGACTTGTTTTCTCCCAAGTTTTTTTAACATTCTTTTTCTTATGGGCCCTAATCAGAATATACAGTGGACCTCTTCTATATTTGGAGGGCATTATCCACAATTCCTCTAAAGTTTCCGCTCTCTAGGACTGGTAAGTAATACATGCTTTGGTAAATAATACAGACTAAACGATGTGAGTACATCTTGGGAAAATGGTTGCCAGAACGTCTAGTCAGAACTACTCTACCTGCCTTCTCAGGATGATGTCTGAGGTTTACTGTCAGACTTGCAAAAAGCAATTCCTACAAATTCTGTGTCACATTATGACGAAGAAGAAAATAGTTTATTTCTTTCATTGGGTGCCCATTGGATTCCCTCATCTTGAGCGTCTTGACTCATCCATCATTCATTCTTCCTTTCATATGATAAACATATAGCATCTGCTGTGTTTTTTAGCCAGTCTTCAGTAATGTGCAAAACCCAGTAGAAGCACATGACCCGTATTTCTCATTTTCTTTATATTTTGGTTGAAGGCTCCATTATTTGAATCTTTTTTTTTTGGAGAGGTTTTTGCTCTAGGGCATGTGTGCTCGCCAGACAGAGAGAGACAGAGAGACAGAAAGCGAGAAATCACCCCCCAGGGGGGATGGCCACACTACAGTCCCTTCTTCTCCATTCTCCTCTCGGGATCTTGGGCACGCACGCACACGCGCCTGGCGTGAGTTTTAAGCCACCGGGTTCAGGACACGAACCGCGGTCGACTACGTGGGAGTCCAGTGACATAGCCATTACACTAACTGCTGATCCCCTCATTATTTGAATCTTAAGACTTTACCTTCCCTACCCTATCCTAATGCAAATACAGTGTTCACCTATTGCAATGAATGATGCCACCATCCTGCTGGCTTCCTATCATTGCCTCAATAATTCCTAAATTTAGTCCAGGATGTGAAAATAAAACCTGTGCTCAAATAAGAAACAAAAACAAATTATTTTACAGGATTCATATTTAAGGGAAGCCTCTGGGAAAAAAATACCTCTACTTATTTAGCTCTCCAGAAACCCTCCAAATGTCCACAGAGGTAATTTGGGAACCCATTCCTAAACATGTTCTATGAGATTTTTACAAAATGTGGAGCAAGGCTTTTCTTTGTACATTGAAAGCTACATTCTGTGCTAACTGATTAAACTAGTTTTCCTTTCACTTTGTGTTTCTCTTATACGAGTGGCTGTAAGGGATACAAAAAAAACCTCACATAAAACAAACGCAATGCACAAGTACTAATGGACTCTGTAACGTTTAGTATTGGCAAATTGCTGAAAATTTGTCAGGTAATGTGATTTTTGTTTTCAATTTATGCCACTGAAAAGTAATGTAATGTCTAATGCCAAGAAGGAGAAAAAAAAAAAAAACCCTACACTCCATAAAACTATATTACTGTATATGGGTTTGGCATTTGAGAAGCAAATGAGAGCAAGTTGCCCTTTTCTATATTTCTTAAACACTTTGTAAAGTTGTTAGATTATACTGTAACATTTTAAGAAATCCTTTGTGTTGTAAGAAAATTGCCTTCAAGAGCATGGCAGTGTGTACCAAATGTAAAGCATGTGGGTGAGATTCAGATGGCAATGTGGGGAGGAAAGACCTGAAGCCGGTTTTTGAGACTAAGAGCATCCACTGTTCAATGACTACATCGACTTGAGATTTTAGTTACATGTACAAAAAAAAAAGGTAAATTCTAGATACATAAATGACATTCATAGTAATGCATATTTAAATCAAATCCCTACTTAGGACAATTCTATATTCTTTTAAAGTATTGCAAGTGATAATTCCTGGGACTAAAATGTTAAATGTTTTCTTTATAATCTTACATGCTGCTTTCAGAGATAGGGATGGGTAAATACTGAAAGTCTATTATTTTATAGGAGCTTACATGAATGTTCTAGAGAAAAATCTAGGTTTTAATCTTCATTGTCGTGTACTTTAGTCACTTGAATAACTTTTTATCTTCAAACCTGTTTCCTTGTTGAAAATACTGGGATAATAAGGTGTGCTCTACATGTCTCACAAGATTGCTATGAGGATCAAATCAAATGTATGTTAGAATACTTTAAAAATAAGTTATTAGAGTTTTATATCTCTGAAAACTCTTTTTCTCACATGCATGGTTGTCTAGACAGAAAGCTTAAGGGCTGATCTTCACGTTTGCCTGGCTTAATGTGTGCTAAAGCAGAACAAGTTCTTAGAAATCAAACCAGTGCTGGGACCAGCAGTTAGTGTAGTAGCTATGTCTCTGGACTCCCATGTAGTCGACCGTGGTTCGCGTCCCGGACCACGCCAGGCGCGTGTGCATGTGCGCGTGCATGCCCAAGATCCTGAGGGGAGAACGGAGGAGAAGGGATTGTAACGTGGTCATCACCCCAGGGGGTGATTTCTCACTTTCTGTTTCTCTGTCTCTCTGTCTGGCGAGCGCACACACCCCGTGGCAAAAACCTCTCCAAAAATAAAAAATAAAAAGAAAGAAATCAAGCCACTGGGGTTGTAGTCCCAGCTTAGTACTACATACATAGTGTCAAATTGGCCTGGTGGATGTTGAAAATAGCTCTGATTCTGGACCAGCAGTTAGCGTCACTGGACTCCCACGTAGTCAACCGCGGTTCATGTCCCGGACCCGGTGGCTTAAAACTCCCGCCGGGCGCGTGTGCGTGCGTGCCCACGATCCCGAGAGGAGAATGGAGGAGAAGGGATTGCGGCATAGCCTTCCCCTCTGGGGGGTGATTTCTTGCCATTATGCTAACTGCTGGTCACCATGGGAAAATTTTTAAAGTCAACTCTTGGGTTCACTCAGGAAAGCTTTGTTCAGTGACTTTTAGTAGTATCTACCAACTACTTGATAAAAGTATGACCTCAATCCACTACAGAACTCTCGATAGCTCCTGCCACCATGTGCAAGATGATTCATCACTATGTTCCTATATTTAGACATAAAGCCTGTGCCATCTCAGGCATGGTTTTTAAACCATTCTTTCCTTTTATTATCAGTCTTTCTTGTGAGCAAATGAATGGACATTACTTTTTATTTCCTTTTCTTTCTGTGTGTGACCCTTCTTTAGGCAGTTTTGTAAAAATGTTAACTTCCTAAACTAACTTCACTATGTTGTAAGCTGTTAGGTCATCTGAAAAGTCATGACATGTTTTGCTATGCAAAAATGCATCATGACTTTCCTGACGACCCGATATTTCTCAAAGAATTCTGCCTTGAATTTCCCAAAACTAAAGTTTGAAAGGTGCATGTTCTTATTTAGTTCTTTAATTTTATTTTTACAGTAATTATGTTTCAGGTTTATTTTCACTTTTACTTATGAATGCTTTTCTGTGACTATTTCAAATAAAAACAAACTGTCTTCCTGGTATGATCATTTCCTCAGACTCCCAGTGTACTTTTTAAATGTAATTTGTTAGGTTATATAAGTCTATATATTGCTATTTCTGTGTCACCTCACAGTGTAGTTACAATACTAAAGGAATTTGAAGTCCAGTCTTGTATACAAGGGTAGGATTGGATCTGTGAAGTAGCTAAGAGTACTCCATGCTTAATGGTACCAACAATTCATTTTATTTTATATTTTAAAAGTAAAGTACGTACTAGGAGCATCAAGTACTGTCAGTAATTTACTGGTGCAAATTTTGACTTGTCTTGAACTGTGTTGCTTAACATTTCGGCAATCTTCATAGGAAGGATTTATTTTCTATACTGTCTGATTTTCTGAATTTATTTATTGCTCATATCATAAAATATACTTAAACTTTACAAGTCTTGTTTCATATTGTTTACAATTCAGTAGTAGTCTTTGCGTTAACATCTCATCCCGCTCACTTCAGAAAGCAGATAGATAATTGAGAAAGGTGACCTTCTTAGCAGTTCCTTCACTCAGGAAGCTTTTTTTATTTCCTGTTTCCTTTCAGGCTTTCTGTTGGCTTTTTATCTTTTCAAAAGCATTTCTGCAATTTCTCTATTGCTCTTTGACCTACCCTTAAAGCAAGCATTTGTTTCCATGTGTTTCTTTTTGGTATTTGAGTGAGATGTTTATCTCACTTTATTCAGCTTTTAAAAAAAAAATCTTTCTGGAGCTTTTCATTATTCATCTTCTTTGTGGAGTTCAATCATTTGTTCTCATTTGTATGTTTCTACTAATAATGACACATTGTTCATTCTTCAGATCACCCCACATCTTTTCCTCTCTGCTTTGTTTTTAACTGTTTGGTGGTGGTGGGTGGTAGTGGGGGGGAGTTACAGTACCATCATTTGCCTTTTCAGAATTTTATATTATCCCTTCACCATGTTTCAATTTCATGCTACACTGAAGTTGTGACGCTTCTCAAGTCCCTTTTCTTTTTGTCATTATTTACTTTCCTTTATCTATTCCTGTTCTATTTTCAACTTCTCATCTTACAATATTCCAAAATTGCATGGATATTTCCACCATTGTACAGCTTTCCTTAACGTTTTCACCTCCTTCCTTGTTCTTGATATGCATTGTATTGCCACTTTACTTATTACAATTATAACTGAGAATTTTTATGGAATTATATTTAACTTGATACTTACTAGTTATGACTTCACTTCCTGCACTTTAATTTTCCACTTGTATCTTAAAATCAAATTTTATCTTCCTATACCTTTTTTCTATTTTAATTTACCATTTCTTGTCTTCCTGTATTTTTCTCAAACTATTTTAAACTAATTTTACTGTCTTGAAATTTTCCATTTTACTTATCTCTCTCTCTTTTTTTAACATGTAGCATTTAGCCTTTGATCTTAATCTTGTTTCAAATCTTTCTGCTTTGATTCCATCTATTGTGTCTTTCAAATAACATATGCTATTAATAAGAGTAACATTCTAGGTTTAAATCTGTGCATGCCTTTTATATCTACAATAGAGAATAATGAAGAGAAAAGAATCGTTTTCACTACCGATGTCATTAAAAACATTTTCAAGATAGCTCCTTCCGTTGAATATTCCATTACATGTTTTATACATGTATTTTGATCCCTTTACTTATATAAAGAATAATTATATTGACCACTTAGTAGTTTGTGTCATGGTAGTAAAGCAAATACATTATGAAATAACAAACATTTTGCAGCATCTATGGAAATTTTCTTAATGAGGATTTTTTTTCTATAAATGAATAATATGCCCCCTAATGTTTTAATAAGGAGTATTTCTTTTTCCTAAAATCTTAAAATGACCAGGTTGGTTTTCAAAACCACTTTACTGAGTATATGTTTCTTTTTTTCTTTTTAGATTTTTACCATAGGGCACGCGTGCTTACCAGAGAGAGGCAGAGAGAAAGTGAGAAATTACTTTTTCAGAGGAATGGCCATGCCCTAATCTCTTCTCCATTCTCCTCTCTGAACTTTGGGTACATACACACATACTCTGATGTTTTTCTGTTTGTTTGTTTTTCTTTTTAGGTTTTTTACCATAGAACACATGAACTCTCCTGAAAAACAGAGAGGGAAAATAAAAAAAAATTACCCCTTGGGGGAATGGCCAGTTTTTCTCTTTCAGCATCCTTTTGGGATTTGGGGGCATGCAAACACATAAACCCAGCGTGATCGTCAGGCTGCTGTGTCTAGGACTTGAACTGTGGTTAGTCATGTGGGAGTCCAGTGTACCTCTACATCACTAACTGGTCCCCAGGTGTTTTTCAAGCTGCCAGGTCCAAGACTTGAACCACACAGTCAGCCATGTGGGATTTATTGTCTTAACCACCCTACCACTTTGTGGCCCTGCATATTTCACTTACAGGGATTAAAGATTCAAGAAATTCAGTAGGTTTAACATTTGTCAATCTCAGTTCTTAACTGTGTGCTTGTTTCCTCTTCAAGTAGCCCTTCTTAAGATTTGTTGACTATCCTCAGTATTTAAAAATGAGCCTTTGCTTTCATTTACAATATTGTCATCTAGTTATTTGTAAATAGTATGTTGTTGGGACCAGCAGTTGGTATAATGGCTATGTTGCTAGACTCCCATGTAGTTGAGCATGGTTCTACTCCCAGACCTAGTGGCTTAAACTCACGCGCATGTGCGTGTGTGCCCAAGATCCCAAGAGGAGAAGGGACAAGAAGGAATTGAGGCACGGCCATCCCCACAGGGGGTAATTTCTTGCTTTCTGTCTCTCTGTCTCACTTTCTGGTGAGCACACACAACCTATAGCAAAAACCTCTCAAAAAAAAAAAAAAGAGTAAAAAAAATACATGTTGTTTGGTTTTGCCTACTTTTTTTTTTTTTTTTTTTTTAAGATTTTCACTGTAGGGCACGTGCGCTCACCAGACAGACAGAGAGAGACATAGAGACAGAAAGCGAGAAATCACCCCCCAGGGGGGATGGTCACGCCGCAGTCCCTTCTCCTCCATTCTCCTCTCGGGATCTTGGGCACGCACGCACATGCACCCGGCGTGAGTTTTAAGCCACCGGGTCCGGGACACGAACCGCGGTCGACTACGTGGGAGTCCAGTGACATAGCCATTACGCTAACTGCTGGTTCCCGGTTTTGCCTGCTTTTGAATTTTTCAAAATATGAGTCACAGTGGATATATTCTTTTAAATGCCTTGCTTCTTTCTCCAAGCAGTATCTCCAGGGTTCCTCCACGTTCAAGAACATAACTGTAGTTGATTCATCTTCACTGCTGTGTACTATTCTACTGGGTGGCAATAAGTATGTGTCTGACAATTTTCTCAATTCTTTCTTTATAATAAATCTGTAGAAATGAGATTGTAAGGTCAAAGGTGACTTATCTTCAAGTTTTGTGATCTGTATTTGAAGATTTGCCCTCCGAAAATTGTTTTCTAAGGACTGGTGCTGGCAAACTTTATGGTTTGGGTCTCAAACCCAGTGGCTTGAAGAATCACACCAAGTGCATGTGCATGTATGGCCAACATCTCAAGAGAAGAATGAAGAAGGGATTGTGGCACGGCCATCTATCCTTGGGCAGGGTGGGGGAGGTGACTGATCACTTTGATCACTTCCCCTCTCTCTCAGTCTCTCTCTCCCTCTCTGTCAAGCACAGGCACCCTGTAAAGAAATAAAAAAGAATTCTAGTTAAAACAATTTCCAGTTATTTCTGAGAACAGGCATTTCTCTCTCACCTCACCAATGCCGTGACTTTATGCTTTCTTACTAATTTCTTTCATGTTAAGTTTCAAAGTCATTCCTCTAAGAATTAGTTCATTACAATATGGATGAAATTTCCCAGAAGAGATTGTGCACTTAGGCATGAAGGTATGATGTTGAGGTTGTTCAATAATTTCTGTAGCTAGAGAATATTATTTGGTTATGACCAGTGAATCTATAACACCTTGGACATCACATCAAAAGGAGAATGCCAGGCGTTGGGCTTTAACTGAAAGGAAATTATTTCCATAAGTAAAGTTTTGAGAGACACCAATTTGGTTCAATTTTAAATCTGTGCATATAAAACTCACTTGTAATGTGTGACTGGCGTCTATTTTCTGGCTAGATCTGCCTTCTGCTTTCCCCTATGGCACTTTGACCCTTATTAAGTAAGTGGCATCTTTCCAGAGAAAATGATTAAATCAAAAGGCTGCTTTGCAATCAGAGTCATTCAAAATAAAAGCTTAGCATTCCTGTTACAGGCTAGCAGAGGGGGACAAAAAATATCTCCCAAGCCAAAAAGAACCTGTTGAGGAAGAATTAACATTTTTCGATCATCAGTAGAAATGTGTGTGTGTATATATATATATATATACACATATATATATATATATATATCCAAACAAATGTGTAAAGTTCTAATTTATTTCCTCTTCACTTACTTTACTTCCAAACAAATGTGTAAATTTTAATTTATTTCCTCTTCACTTACTCTTCCTCCATGTAAGATTTAATTATGTCTTGAAATTTTCATTTATTAATATTTTCCTTATAACTCTAAGTTTTATTTTCAAAGGAGTATCCAGATAGTAAATTCTCTGAGAGAAGAGAATTTAAGAGGTTGAGAATAAATTGACTTTTTTTTTCTTTCCCTTTTTAGAAATCTTGGGGAAAAAAAAAAAAAAAAAACCAGAAAGGTAGTATGACAGTAGCAATCAGCTTAGAACTTTTCCTGGCAAATAATCATATCTCCTGCTTCAGCTTTCCTTAATCTACACTTCACGTGACTGAAGCACCCTTTCCATGGATGACTCTATCACTTATATTTTCATTTTAGACAAATAATAAAAGTATTTAACAATCAATGTCATGTACACATTGTAAAATACTTTGTTATTGTTTTAATGGTCATAATTGAGGAAATCAACAACAACTCTAAGATCACATTTATGATGGCGTATAATTTTTTTAATGTACCTCAGCACCTAGAACACAGCATGCACATAAAAGACATTGTGTAAGTATTTATTTAATAAAAGAATGAACAATAGAAGTCCAGAATATATCCTTTCTTTAGGACAATTGGCAGAGTTGCTCTAATGAATTTCCTCTCTTAAACCTTTATTTTTTAATCCATACTTAGTTAAACTATAGACTTGCTAAACTATATAATGTAAATATTACCTTGTACTTACCTTTGAATTAAACAAACAAAACCCTTTGGAATTTTTTGGTGTGTATGCCCACTGAGTAAAAACCTTATCCTGATGTAAACTTTGACTCTCACTTCTGATTCTGGCCTCTGTACCTGCAAACTCTAGAAGAGAGATTAGTGTGTATATGAGTTAATAAACATTTGACCTCAACTAAATGCGTGTGCAAATTGAATAAAAAAAGTAAAATAATGTATTGGTTAACACTACCAAAAGGATTAAACAATATCAACTGAAATGGAAAAGTATTTTACTGTTTCTTGGATCTCTCCAATCTCCCTTCTAGATCTTTGGTTTCCCTAAGATGAGCTCTCTTCTTTGTCAAAGGGGGACTATCAAAAAGAGTAATGTTCCATGTTTTCTCATTTTTGCTTATCGAGAAAGAAAGATGTGCTCTTAATCAAAATTATGTACTTCATTCTGGATTAGCCAATTTATATCACATACTCATTTCTGACACTAGCCTAGCAGAAAGGGAGTTCCATTCTTATTTGCTTTAGGTTTCCTAAACCAAAGATGTTTCAAGGATGATAGAAGTACACTGATTTTCTAAGGCTGGTAAAGGCCTCCTACCAGCAGTTGTGGGTGCAGTCAAGCCTACCAAATTGCCAGGCTGCTCTACAGTTGGGAAAGTGAACTAGATGAATGTGAAATGAGCATTAATGTACCCTACAGAGTTTAAGTAATGAGGACCTCGACTGGCACATTAAGTAGTTTAGAATTTATTCTTTATGTAAAGGGAAGCTATCATTTCAAGTGAACATTTTATCTAAGACGGTACTTAGCTTGCTTCTGGTGGGATTTAAAGGGGAGAACTAGGTGTGAATGAACTGTTATCTCTACTTTCTTGGAAACCATTGACTCATTACTCAGGTGACCCAAACTATTATTTTTTTTTCAGGTAGTATCAAATCCAAACTATAGATTAAGTGTTGACATCAATAAGACTTTTAGACTATTTTGGTAATTATAAGAACAGTAGCTAATATTGGGTCAGCAGGTGGTGTGGAGGTTAAGGCACCAGGAGCCCACATGGCCAATAGCATAGTTTAAGTCCCAGATCTGATGAAAAACACATTAGGTGCCAGTCCATGCACATATGTCCGAAATCCTGAGAGGAGAATGGGGAAAAGGGATTATGGCATAGCTACTTTCTAGGAGTGATTTCTCTTTCCATCTCTCTCTATCTCTCTATATCTCTCCACTGAACACATTTGCTCTATAGCAAAAACAAAAATCAATAAAAAGACTAATAGCTAATTTTTATAGCTATGTTTCAGATGCTAAATGCTATACATATTTCATATAGCATTTAATTTTCCTAACAACCTTAAAAAGTTGATAGTTTTTCATTTTCCCCATTTTATAACAAAGAAAGTGAGGCTTAAGGACAATACATTTGCCCAAATAGGTGGCAGATTCAGGATTTGGAGAAACTATCTGATGATCGAAAATCTACACACTTAACCTTCAAGTATGGTGACATTCAGTTAAAGATAATAATAATAATAATAATAATAATAATAATAATAATGTTTACTAACTGCCATGAATGATCAGTAGCCTCAAACTTGGGGTAACAAAGATCAACTTAACTGTAGGCTTGGCTCAATATGCTTTAGAAGGCTCATGCAGAAGAATTCTAATGTGTCTATAATTTGTATGACATTTTCAAAAGTACTAGGTGAGTGGTGACAAGTTAAGTTAATCCTCCACATAAAGACATTCCTGATGTTCTCTTGAAATATTTTAAAATAAAAATATTTAGACTGAATAATTCCTAGAGAAGCATGAGGAAGAAAACAATGGAATAGAATGAAGACATAGGAAGAAATTTTCCCTTCATTAGTTGTTGTTTTCTTTTCTTTTTAAGAATTATTTTACTTTATTTTATCTTATTTTATTTTGACCAGAGAGAGAAAATGAGAAAGCGATCCACCAGGTTCAGAACTGGAACTGCAGTCAGCCATGTTGGAGTCCAGCACTTTAACCACCATGCCATCTCCTGACCTGATGACTGGTTTCTCAAGGGAGGCCAAAGAAAGCTAGCGAGTGATGTACACTCTCCAAATTATTTTGGTTGATGGAAAATTTGGAATTCCAGAAAAACTCCAACTGGATGTAAATACTTTAAGAGAGTTGGATAGTACATGAAATATAACCTAGAATAATATGAAAAATAATGTATATTGTCAACAATGTTTTTGAAACCCTTCTGTGCCCTGATGAGCTCTGATTCTGAAAGTTTCTTTGAGGAAAAAAATGTAGTAGCCTCCTAATCTAGCATGAGTTCTTTGGACTTCATGTCCAATATATATCAGTGGTTAAAGGCAGAAAAAGATGCTAGGTACATTAAGAAAGGGATAAAATAATACTTTAAAAATGATAAATTAATGACATGATCAAACAATGGCAAAATACAGTATCTGGAATAGGGTATTCCAGTCCGGTTGCTTTAGCTTATAGTTGCCTAAGATGTATATTTAGTTTTATATGCACCTAATCTTATAGACAAAAGAAAAACTTTAAAATTTGCCTCTCATGGCCAAACTTGGTAAGGTATAATATATGATCACATTCTCTTAGCTTTTAGAAGAGAGTGGTATTTCATACAAAGTATCTATGTGCTTATATTGAAAAAGTAGATTTACATTTTCTGAAGCTCTTTTCTTTCTGATTAGAAATTATCATTTTACATGTAAAGGGAGTTGATTAATGTTCAACTGTGTTCACTTTTCAGGACAGAAATACTTTGAGTGATTACCCTTATTTTTTAATATATACACCTCGAAGGAGCACTGTGTTGTTTTTTTTTTTTTAATATTATGGGCTGAATTCTTTTTCCTTTTTGATTTAAAGGCACTTATTTTCAATGATTACAACTCTGTATATTCCCAAAATTTGAGTATGTCTGTATGTACCCACTAATAAAATTGAGCTTAGTCCAAATTAGAATAAATTTGAGCCATATTTCAGGAGTTTCTAGAAGACTTAATGATGGTGAGTTTCAATATGAACCATTCATGGTCTCAGATACACGCCTAAGTGGTGTATACGCATCGAGATGAAATAGTGAGAATTTAGTTACATATCTGGAACATTTGTCCCTGTGACATCCGGACCATTGGATAAATTCCCCTGACTTCATTACTACTTGGCATGGAGTAACCATGGCTTTCTCGATTATATAAAGAAAATAACTTCACCATTACCGAGTGTCAATCTGGAGTCTTTTCATGAGTAGTAAAGTATAGACAGTTTAAGGTCAATGTGATAAATGATGTTGCTTTATTTTTAATGAGGTTATAACTCTAAGACCACTAATAACACTAGTAATCATGCAGGTTGATGAAATGCCATGTGTAATGAGACCTTACAGTTATGGTAGATGATAGAATCGATGTCTTGGCTTATGTCCTTGCTTCCATGTATAGCTACTATGGCAACAAAGAACTAAAAATATCTGTGTAACAGCTATTTCGTAGAGTTTGATACTTCTTTTGCAGTTGAGTTTATCAAACTCATTAATAGATTCTCTCATAGGCATAAAATATGAGTGTCTACCATCACTATTTTGTTTTGTTTTGTTTTGCCATAGGGTGTAGGTCCTTGCTGCAGAGAGAGGGACAGAAAGAGGGAAAGTGAGAAATTATCTCCCTGTGGGATGGTCACACCACATTCCTTGTTCCTCATTCTTATCTCTGGATTTGAGGCACACATACATATACACCTGGCATGATTTTCAAGCCACTGGGTCTGAGGCTTGCAATGCGGCTGGCTATATGGGAGTCTGGCACCTTAGCCACTATGCCACCTGCTGGACCTTGGCACTAGTTTTAAATGTGTCTTTAAGACAGGGACCCCCAGCACCAGTTCATAAGACCACTGATTTAGGAATGATCCACCTTGGCCATTTACCAAGATCCTTGTTTCTTATCCTTGAAATCAGTCAGAAAGGAGAAAGCAGTCTGGTATACTTGTGTACAGGGTCAGAGACAAAGCAGAGTTTCTCTTCATTCAATTTACTGTGCTTTGGTATATATTTAATTTCTCTCAGGATTGAGGTCATACCCTGAAAATAAGAAAAATGAAAACATTAACCAACCAAAAACAAGCAAAAATTTATCATTGCTTAGTACCTCTTTTTGTCGCTTGCTTCCTGTGAAAAAAATAAAAGCTCTATAGCAGAGTGGTTAAAAGTAATGACTAATTTTATAACCTAAAAATTGTCACTTAACCTCTCTGAGCTTCAGTTTCCTCAACTGTAAAATGGAGATGCCGAATTCTTGGGATAATAAAGCATAATGTCTTAAGTCTCTGCTGCATTCTAAGTGCCTGCTAAATATATTATAATTGCTACACTCTGTTGTTATTTTACATTCTCACAAATACATTGCAGATAAATATTATTAAGAATGGATATTAAGTGAGTTAATTAAGACCTGCAATAGGACCAATGCCTAAAGACATCTGTTGCTCCTACATAACCTGAAATCAAAGTCTGAAAAACAGAGACCTGCTTCTGTTATTCTACAAATTAACATATATTGGATTGTCAGAAAAGTCATGACACATTTTTGCAAAGAAAAACATAGAAAATATGTCATGACTTTTCCAAAAACCCAGTAGTTTCCTACTAGACAAAATAATTGGTTACTGAGTTAATTGTTCTCCTTGTTTCATTTTCTGTAAAAAAATATTAGAAATATTTATTCTAAAGAAAACATTTTCAATAGTTCAATAAGGTGTTTACAATGTATTGGACATTCTTCTGAAGTCTTTATATGGGTTAAATTATTGAATCCTCACCACAAAAAGTAGTTAAGTAAATTACTCAAAATCACACAAGAAGAAAGGAACAAAGCTTGCACTCTTCACTATTGTTTTTCAAATAAATAGGCATAGTCTTTATTGATATGAAAACTTCATATTAATAGGAATCCATAATTTCAGTGCAATCCTAATCAGTATCCTAACTCTGCTTCAATAGACCTTGACCACATAATTTTAAAAATTTTTCTATAAAGTAAATGTTAAAAGAAAACAGAAAAAAGGTAAAAGAAAACAGTTAAATTAGAACATGGTAAAAACTGTTGTAAAGAAAAAAACATACTATACAAGGAGACTTTAAAAAGTTCATGAAAAAATGAAATTAAGGTATGAGTTTATTTTGATCCAGTTTTTGAAATCCATAGTTTTTTCATAATATGCATTTTCCATGAACCTTTTGAAGACCTCCAATAAATGCTGTAATAATTAAAACACTGCAGATTTGTCATGAAACAGATAAATAGCTCATAATCTCAAAGAAGAGTTTGGAGCTATAGACCTAT
The DNA here is from genome assembly GCF_000334495.1 of Tupaia belangeri chinensis. Lineage (NCBI taxonomy): Eukaryota > Metazoa > Chordata > Mammalia > Scandentia > Tupaiidae > Tupaia > Tupaia belangeri. The sequence goes on from NW_006160032.1 coordinate 3,611,391, forward strand.
AGATTAGAGTAATAAACACTGTTGCTAGCATTTTAAACCATTTCAACTTGCAAGAAACATGAATGTTGAACTATTCAATCAATCGCATTGGTGAAATAGCTATAACCACAGGAAAAAAAAATCACTTATCCACACGATAAAAGAGCAAAGTCCTTACAGATTAAGTCCCTTTGTGCACTGATGGGGACCCTGCTGGAGGTGCTTTTCTCTTTCTCTCCTCATGAAAAAAAAAAAAAAGAAAGAAAGAAACTTTAAGAAAAATAATTAAACCATCCCTTTTTAAGCAAGAACGTCTACCTAAAATAAAATATATAATATTAAAGAAAAAGCGATAGGTTTGGTATATTTGTTCATTATATATATATATATATATATATATATATATTTTAGAAAAGCACACTGGCAATGCTTACTTTGGATTCAAGTTATTACAGATTTCAGCTCCTCCACATGGAGACTGCTCTGATATTTATCTTTTTCATTCAAATGCAATTATACTCACAGTAATGAAGAATAGAAAAGTAGCTCACCATTGGGTGTGGAATTTAGGTTTTCCCAGTTTTTATAGTTAACTGAAATAAACAGCATAATGAGCTTGTTTCTTTCCAACAGTTCCATGGACTTAAACATGGGGAGAGAAATTTGTAGAACCATATGTAAGATCTCTTTATGATCATCTGGCCTCGTCACATGTACTGAATGTTTGAGTTGTAGATAGTGAACTCTACCCGAGTTCTTTATTTCTTATCTTGGCTACCAGTCACTGGTGTCCTTTTATTTCAACCTGAAGGTATACTTTTAGCATTTCTTGTAGGGCAGTTATACTATTTTAATAATGCTACTTTCTCAGCTAGAAACTTTTCCATTTTTTCTTTCTTTTGACAGAAAACAAAAATGTTTCTTGAAAGACATTTTTTTTTCTTCTGTCATTTTAAAAGTAATATCCCATTCTTTTATGATCTCTATGATTTTTGGTGAGATGTCCATTGTTTGTCTTACTGAGAAATATTGAGAATACTTCGTAAATTATGAGTGAATTCTCTGCTGCTTTTACAACTTACTCTTTGTCCTTGGCTTTTGAAATTTGATTATAATGTTGCTTGGTGTGGGTCTTTTTGCACTTATCCTTTTTGTATTTCAATAAGCTTCTTAAACATGTAGTTTCATATATTGTATCAAATTTGGGAAGTTTTTGTCCATTATTTCTTCCAATATTTTGTCTGTTTACTTTCTTATTTCTTTCTGAAATTTACATTACAAATATTTTAGTATACTTAATGGTATCTAACATGTCTTTTAAGATTTGTTTATTTTCGTCTATTTAAGTATTTATTTATTTATTTATTTTTCTGCTCCTAAAACAAATAATATCAGTTGCTTACCTTCAAGTTCACAAAATTTTTTTTTCTGACTCCTCAAATCTGCTATGGAAATCCTCTAATGAATTGTTCATTTTGGTTATTGTTGCTATTCAGCTCCTGAATATCTGTTTGGTTCCATTTTATAATTTTTATTTCATTATTGGTATTGTCATTGATATTTCCTGTTTGTTCATATATCAGTTTACTCTTTTTTTTTGTTTTTGTTCTTTTCAACTCTTTGTCCATAGTTTTTATTTCATCAAGTATATTTTAAATCTTTGTCTCCTTACTCCAATATCTATACTTCCTAAGGGATAATATTTTTTATCAATTTCTTCTGTGAACCAATCAGATTTCCTTGAAAACTGAATATTTTGAGCATTATACTGTAGTAAGTCTGGAAATCAGAATTTTCCCCTTCTGATGGTTTGTTTTTGTTTCTAAAACTGTAGGCTGTAGCTTTTTGTTTGTTTGTTTTTCAGGTCACTTTTCTAAAATGTTGTATAAAGTCAGTATTCTTTGTCCAAAATCTTTGTTCTTTTTCTTGTGGTAAGGTATAGCTTGACAGAGTTTTTGTTGGAGGCCCAAAGGAAAGAGAAATAATTAAAACAAAATAAAGAGATCAGAACACCTTTCCCAGTCCTTTGCAGGTTTGTACAGTGCTTGGCCATGCCACTTACAACTCCGCCTTAGCCTTCATTTCCTATTTGCATTGAGCCTAGAGATCAGCCAGAGGTAAAATCTTAGGATCTTGTAAGTTCCTTTCTTAATATTTATCCTTCCTTGTGTTTAGACTTCTAAATTTTGAAGAATAGCAAAGATATCTTAAATGCCCTAATTTCTTTATATTTTTTAAGAGAGATTTTTGCTACAGGGCACATATGCTCACCAGATAGAGAAACAGAAAGTGAAAAATCACCCCCAGGAGGGATGGCACACTGCAGTCCTTTCTCTTCCAGTCTCCTCTTGGGATCTTGGGCATGCGTGCACACATGCCTGGCATGAGTTTTAAGCCTCCAGGTCCAGAACTTGAACTGTGGTCAATTATGTGGGAATCCAGTGACGTGACCATAAATCAATCTGCTGGCCCTAATACCTTATTTTTTTCTTTAAGAATAATAACAATATAAAACATGGTAAGAATTCTAAAGAGTTATGGAGGGAATGATGCAGGAGAGAGAGAAACAAAAAAAGGCTTTACTGAGAAGCTAAGTCTTGAAGAAGTCAATATGCCTTTCTTTTCGGCACAATAAGAGCTCAGGATTAAGCAGGTAGTGTGATGAAAAGGCATTCAAAGCATAGAGGACAGTATATGCAAAGGTCCTTGAACATGAAACAGCTAGCCGGAAGTGCAGTATTTCTAAGGTGAGTTACAGAAAGTGATAGAAGAGGCCGGATAGAGTAGGCACTACCCAGATTTTAGAGTCTTTGATTGCCAGGCCTAGATGTTTAGATTCATTCTATCCTGAAGGCTGTAGGGAGTTCCAAAGGAATCTTAAGCAAGGGGATGATGTGTTTAGAATTCTGTGTTACAAAGAGGAGCATTAGATATGCTGGGTCCATGATTTGAAAATTTGAGTGGCTAGCAATGTACTTAGGCAAGATAGAACAAATGTTTTGAAAAGCAGATTTGAATGAAAATGACAAATGAGGTGTTTAATTCTGATCCTGTGAGTTTAAGGTGCTTTTAGGCCATCAGGGAGTGCTGAGGAAGAAGTAATCTGAACTACAGGTGTACAGGGTGGGAAACACCAGTGTAATAATAGCTGAAGTCTTGACCCAGAAGATGTAGAATGAGAAAGCAGAGCAGAAGACTAGAAGACTGAAGGGACTGAGAATGTTTTACCCTGAAGAAAATGAAAACCAGAAAGACTGTCATCTGGAATTTGAAACCACATGAAAAGAGGATTTCATTGATTTTCCGTGTCTTCCATGAATGTGCTAAAAATAACAAAAGACTTTAATGCAATCTGTATTACATAAAAAATTATTCCACACTTAGTAGCTTAAAAACACACCAGACATGTATTATGTCACAATTTCTGTGGGTCAAGGAGTCAGCTGTGGCTTAGCTGAGTGATCTGGCTTGAGTTCTCTCACAAACTTGCCGTCAAATTGTTGGCCAAGGCTGTAATCATCTGAGGATATGACTGAGACAGGATGATCCACTTCCAAAGTGACTAGCTTACAGGGCTGGCAAGTGGCTGCTAGTAGCTGGCAGACTTCATCATCTCTCCACATGTGGCTCCCCACACAGGAACTTCTCCACAGGGTTGTTGGAATATCTTCACATCACAGAAGCTGGCTTCCTCAAGAACTACTGATTGAGGAGGTAGCAACTCGGAAACTGTAGTGTCTTGCATGATTCAGTCTCAGAACTCACACACCATCCCTTCTGCAGTATCCTCTTAGTTATGTAGGTCAGTCCTTGCTCAAGGTTAGGAGGTGGAGATTGTGAATACCATGAGGAAAGATCATGGAGGTCCATGTCAGAGATCTGCTGCCCTTCTAGAACTGTCCAAGGCAAAATAAGCTACTTCATGAGATGATAAGTTTCTGGTCACTTGGGGTTCACAAAGTCTGGGTTGTAACTGGACAAATGAGGAAGGGGAGCTTCTAGGACAAATGATGACTAGACAAGTTTCTGCATTTTCGCAGTGTTCTCTTATAAGTAGTTCCACTGACATTGCAAAAAGAAGAGAGAGAAAGAAATGAAGTGAGTTGAAAACACCAAAACAATTTTAATTTTTATAGTAAAAATATTTGATAAGTTATTTGAGGGTTACATTTATTAATTAAGCCTGGAGGTAAGGGCAAACCAGAGCAATCCCTCAAGATGAAATGATTGGCAGTATACCCTGGAGAAGATAGCAGGAATTTAAACACTGAGAATTGTTTAATTAGCCAAACTTCATTCAAGACCTCTCAGCCTAATTTTCATTGTTTGTATTACATACCATAACATCTTTCAGTATCAGCCCATCTTTGCAGCATCAAGCCCCAAGACTCTGAAACAGTGTTTTAGATAACCTACTAGGCATTTCATTCTCTAAAGAAACCAATTATATATGAAATTAATAATTAAAAATTATAAATAGGAAGAACAAGAAAACATGCATACTCCTTGTCCTGCGGGTGGATTTTTGCATGGTGTGTAGGGAATTAGGTGCAAAAAAATCCATTTATGTTAATGGGCATTGCATGTCTAATTTCTCATGCACCACACCGCTGATTTCCCTCTTGTGTTTTTGTCAGTACATGGGACTGTTAGAAGGGGGAAGGAAAGTGAATGATTTATTTGATGGTCTGTCAATCATAACGGCAACCAGAGAAATTCCAAAGCTGTTTTTAACCTCTATAGAAACAGTTAGTTAGACCATATGCTTTTTTCTCCCTGCCAGATGCTGTCATTCATCAATTTCCTATTAAGAAAATGGGATTCTGCAAAAACCACTGAGGTTTTTTTCTCATTTGTAATAGATAGTCCACAAAATCAGATTGCAAACATATTCTGCTGCTTCTGCAAAATAACTTCTGACACTTGGTAATCTCCATATTAATTTTGACTGACCTTTAATGATGTTTCTTATTTGCGGTCAGTACATCATTCAAAAATAATATTCTAAAATTACCTTAACCCTGAGTTTAAGCCTAGAGGTTAAATAGATTTGTTTGTGATGATCCAATCTTTAAGGGGATAAAAAAGGTAGAAATAAAACGGCTGTTTAGAAATATCTGTAACCTAATAAAACATTCTTTAAGAAGTAAAGAGAGATAATAAAATGTGTGAGAATTAAAGCAAGCAGCAAGAATAGAACGTTGATTACGCAAGGAGGTCAAAGAAAGCGAAAAACAAACAAATCTATATTTTCCCCTTTCGCTAAGTAAAAAGATGGTTTTGTTTAGAGGAGAAGAAATACTTAATTGCTGTAAAATCCTGGGCAGATTTGTTTGTTTGCTTGTTTGTTTATTGTCAAGGATGAAGAAACCTAGAAAACCTAAGGGCTCCTTTTCTTAGGGACAATCAAATCCTTTCATCTTAAACATAGCAGCAGTGTGTCTTCAGGGTTTGGCTCACCGCTCTCACAACGATCATATTTCGGTTTTTAAATCTGAGTGCTCTAGGTAGTCGGAATATATTGACACTTGCTGTTGTTTCTAACACAGATTTTCCTGAAGTATCTTTAAGATAACACCGGTGGCTTCAAATGTTTGCTTGTCATGTTGTATTCACTTATCAAACCCAGAAACATGGAAGTTTAAGGAAAAGGAATAGTATTGCGTAACTTTTGATCTGCAGTATTTCGCATCGCCTTTTTAATAGGAACCGACTCTTTGACAAAGCCTGCAAATAGCTTATAGAAATTCAAGGCAAATTTCTTCCAATAGTTAAGCACTGATCAAAATTCTGGATTTTCTTTGGCTGTCAGCCAGCAAGAAATGCACAGGGTCTGCTTATTGTTTAAGATTTTGGTGGAAAGTCATTCAGGGAAAAAAAAAAAATCTATAACTTTACAGCTGTCAGACTTTGTTGTATCCACTCCACGCTAACATTCTCAAGTCTAATTTTTTCTTAAAGGTCACAAACGAGCTATAATATAGTTTTTAACATTTTAATTTTCCCTTTTCTTCCCCCGCTGTTTTTTTCCCCTGCTGGGACGGCTCCACTCATGAAGGTCAGGGGAATGATAATGCTGAGGTAGCTCTGTCTTTTTATTCATAGACCAGGTAGAGAGTGCATGTAACCATAAGCGAGTGCCTCCATCACACAGCATTGCTATTGACCCTTGGCCTGAGCTGAAGATTGTACCTTCTCCAGGGGATAACAAATGATTCACTTTGCAGGTAGGCAGAGGCCTGGAGCTTGCTTAGCCAGACACTGCCAATTTTCCTGAAAGATCTCTTGTGATTGGTTTTCTCATATAAATAGACTATTTGTGAGTACACTACTGAACTGTGTTTATTCAGGAATTTGTCTTTGACAAAAACAGCTGTCCTAGAGTTGAGATGATTAGTACTTTATCTGCTAATGCAGGTTTCCATGCGGCTGTTGGCTAAAAACACATTTTCATCCTGGGGAAATGTTGTCACTTTTGGGTACCAAAACAAATTTCTGGTGTTTGATCGAGTTGAACCCTCAAAACAATAATAATCCTTATTAAAGGTCACCATGGCTTGACCTCTAACTGCCAACAGAAGTTCCAGTTCTGTGAGGTGACCCAGCAAAAGGGAGCCAGTTCCGTACATAAATATAGGAGCCAAGTTCCCTCCTCTTTGTCATCCAGTCTCATTTGGGAGCATGTTTACAACAGGATAGACATGAGCACAGAGGGAGACAGTGCCCTGATTCTGACCTAACTCTGCTAAGTCATAAAGGTCTTTTTTTTTTCAGCCCCCTTGTTTCCCTCCACACCAGACACTTTCTTCTTTAAACATTTTTTGTTTTGGTTGGGAGAGGTTTTTGCTATAGGGTGCGTGCACTCGCCAAACAGACAGAGAGAGGCGGAGAGACAGAAAGCGAGAAATCACCCCCCAGGGGGGATGGTCATGCAGCAATCCCTTCTCCTCCATTCTCCTCTCAGGATCTTGGGCACGCACACACACGCCCCTGGCATGAGTTTTCAGCCACTGGGTCCGGGATTCGAACCGCAGTCGACTAAATGGGAGTCCAGCAACATAGCCATTACACTAACTGCTGGCCCCTTTAAAAAATTTTAATATTACATTTAGAATAAATATTTTTTTTAAAAAAAAAAGGGGGACCAGCAGTTGGCATGGTGGTTAAGGCACTGGCACTCCCACATGGCCAACTACAGTTCTAGTCCTGGACCTGGTAGCTTGCTTTCTCATTTTCCCTCTCTCTCATTCTCTGTGTCTCTCTCTGTTCAAATTAAATGATTGAATTAATAAAATTTTTAAAAATTACATTTAACCACATGTGTCTTTACAGTGTATTACATTTCTTTTTCTAGCATGATTACCATGCATATCAGTCAAAACAAAGACATTACCATCCACATCATCATCAACAAATAGCTTTTCATTTTTTCAGATTATTATTATTATTTATCCTCATTATTATTTTTTAAACATTCAATCACTATATCTCATTTGGCTTGTAAAGAGAATTTACCCAACGTGAAGTACTTCTCAGACCAATCCAGTTGAGAATACTATATATGTTATCATCAACAGGTAATAAACCATATCTGTATCCTACAAATGTCATGCCTCTCTATTTATTCTCATGCTATCTCTCTCTCTGTACTCTTCCCTATTCCCTGCCCCATTCCACACTGTCTTCATCATCCATAACTATTTTCACTGCTTTTATGCCCTCCAATATTTCTATCTCTACCATAGAGAATGGATAGTCAGTATATATTAAGTGAATACAATACAATATCTTTCTTTCATAGCCTAGCTTGCTTCACTCAACAATAGATCTTCCATATTAAATCATATCTTCCATATTTGACCACTTTCTATCAAATGCCAGAGTCTTGATTTTTTATGGCTGAATAGTATTCCATGGAGTATATGTGTCATACTTTTTCAATCCATTCATCTGTTCGTGGACATTTGGGTTGGTTCCATGTCTTAGCAATCATGAATAATGCTGCAGTAAACATTGATGTGCAAGCGCTTTTCTGACTGAGCATTCTCCTGTCGTTTGGGTGGATACCCAGAAGTGGGATTACTGGATCAAATGGTAGGTTTTTTTGTAGATCTTTGAGGAACCTCCATATTGTATCCCACAGTGGCTGGACCAATTTACATTCCTACCAACAGTGAAGGAGAATTCCCCTTTCACCACAATCCCACCAACACTTACCAGGTTTTTGTTTTGTTTGGTTTTGGTTTTGGTTTTTTTAGAGGTTTTTGCTATAGGGCACGTGCGCTCGCCAGAAAGACAGAGAGAGACAGAAAAATCACCCCCTAGGGGGGATGGCCATGACGCATTCCCTTCTCCTCCATTCTCCTCTCAGGATCTTGGGTACACACACGCCCGGCGTGAGTTTAAACCACCAGGTCCAGGACTCGAATTGCAGTCGACTACATGGGAATCGAGCGACATAACGATTATGCTAACTGCTGGTCCCAAACAAGGTCCCATTCTGAGGTTCTTGATATAATTAAGTTTAGGGGAAATACTTGAATCCTTTATGCCACCTAAATGACCACAAATGATCTACCAGGATGACTAGCCTAAGAAAATGATAGAGCTGTGGTCTAACTGTGCATTTAAGACATTTTGATGACCTACCAGTTGTGGAGACCACAGTAAAGGTATGTAGAAATAAATACTGTGAAAATGAGACTGAGAGCCAGCGTGGTCTCTGCATGTCATCTCTATATTTCCCCAACCAAAGGCTTAACTGTACTTATGCTTGTCCCTCACGTAGAAGTTAGCCTCAATGACCCAGGGCATAGGGAAAACTGCCAAGTGGGGTGTGGACACTAAAGCTACAACACATCTTCTTGAAGCATCAGTTGTATTCAATTGTAGGCTCTTGGAAACAATATTTTAGGTTAAAACAAATATGAGTCATCCTTACGCTTTTTTCTTAATTTTAATTTTCTTGATAACCAGAGCCTTGCAATTCATGAATGCTCATTCACTCTCTTCTGACATAAGGATGATTTCATTGGAAAACTTTCTGTCTATTCTGTCTGACCACAATCAGGTTAATCTCAACATGCTTGCTGTGTAGTAAAACTTTAATAAAGATTTGTTAGATTAATAAACCACTCTAAGAAATTGCTCTGATTCTGCCAATCCTAAACAAAGAAACTATTCCAAAGTTTCTCATTTTTTGTAGAAGCCCAAATCCCTTTCCTGACATCTCAGTCTCTTTGCAAGCTCATCTTCCCATCACTTTTCCTGAGCTCTTCACTATTATTCTGCAGCCCAAAGCAAACAACAGTGAAGTACTTCCATTTGTAAGAAATCTTTTCTACCTAGAATTTGAACATACTACATAGAAGGAGAGTCAGATGGTAGCAGACACCCTGGAAAAATGCCAGGGAAAATTGACTTTAACATTTATTGTTTGTACCATAATCTGATAGTTCCCCTACTACAAACTCAGACTAAGCAAAGCAAGTTACACACGGTGGTGGTGGTTTTCTAAATTCCTCTCCGTCACTGCCGTCATTTCTTCCTCCTCTTCCACCTCTTCCTCTGTCCTGCCCCCTTTGTTCTCCCTCTTGATGTCTCTTCTTTCAGAATAGAAACGTCCTCTGGCAAATTTACCTGCCATATTTAGTTTTTGTGTTTTTTTTTTAGGCTATTGGGTTTGTGTCCCAGCTTGAGTATTTCTAACTCCAGACATCAGTTCACTCTATTTTCTGCTTCTTTTTTATCACCTATTACAAACCAGTGAGCATTTGCTGAACACTGTATTCCAGCATCTCTCTCTGTTTTTTTTTTTCTTTTCTTAAGAGGTTTTTGCTATAGGGTGTGTGTGCTTGCCAGAAAGACAGAGAGAGACAGAAAGTGAGAAATCACCCCCCAGTGGTGATGGCCACACCCCAATCCCTTTTCCTCCATTCTTCTCTTGGGATCTTGGGCACAAACACACATGTGCCTGGTGTGAGTTTAAGCCACCTGGTCTGGGACTTCAGCTGTGGCCGACTGTATGGGAGTCCAGCGACGTAGTCATTACACCAACTGCTGGTCCCTCTCCAGCATCTCTTTATTACTTATGGTACAGCTCAGGTCCATACAAACTAGAAACAGCCAACTTCAGTGATTCTATTATAGAAGTTTTATTTTGTTTTAATCTCTCCCATAGCAATCTGGAGATAGGCGGGTAAGTCTTGAAGTTGCCATTTGTCAAGTTCATTCACTTAGTGCCCTGCTTGCTCCTAGCTACCTGTTCTATTACCTCCTAGAGTGTTGTCTTTCCTGCATGGCCAAAACCGTTTATTAGCACCATGTCCACAGTCTAGCTTGGTTTTTCCAGAGGACATGTGTGCTTACCAGAAGGAGACAGAGCAACAGAGAGAGAAAGAGAAAGCCAGAGGCATAAAGCTCTCCCAATGAGGTATGGTTATGTCACAGTTGCTTCTCCATATTTCTACCTGGTCAGGATTTGAGGCACACACCTACATAGACCTGGTGTGTTTTTCAAGCCCTTGGGTTCAGGATTCAAGCCACTGTGGGCCATGTGGGATCCAATGTCCTAAACCACCAGGTCACAGGATCAGCCCAGATATTCTAGCCTTTTAGATATAGAAAACAAAGAGGCAGAGGGTAAACAGCTTTTTAAAAGCTTGATCTAAAGTTGTATAGTTCACTTCTCAATGATCAAAACATAATGTAGATAAGTTTAAAATTTCCCATTTCCCTCTAAGGTTGCAATGATTTTCAGTTCATGAAATAAAACAGACAAACAGGGGAAAAAAACATATTAATTTTATTAAAAATGTGCACACATATACAAAGGAGTTCAGCAAATGAGACTCAAATAAGGGCCAGGTGATCCAAGGTTTTATACTGTGCAGAAGAATAGAAATTTGAGGACTGGATCAGCCAGTGGCATGGTGGTTAAGGTAGCTGGCTTCCATGTGGAGAACTGTGCAGTTTGAATCCTGGGCCCAACAGCTTAAAAAACATGTCAGGTGTGTGTGCATGCATGCCCCAAATCTCCAGAGACGTATGAAGGAGAAGAGATTGCTGTGTGGCCATCCACCTTGGAGGTAATTTCTCACTTTCCCTCTCTCTCTTTTTCTCTTTGGTGAGCACATGTGTCCTGTAGCAAATTAAAAATAAAAACAACAAAGAAAAAGAAAAAGAAATTTGGGGACTAAGACAGGGTGAGAGGAAAAGATGCTGAGATGTTACTGTTTTCCACTACCAGGTACCATACCTTTATTTCCCTACTTCTTGTGCCTAGGCAGGTAGAGTAGCATCAGGGAAAGCCTTGTGCACCTGCTGCTTACTTTAGTGATGTAAACAAATGTAAATTGCTTTTCACAAAAGGTTAGCTTTTTTTTTTTTTAAGCTAATTCTGTATCTGCAGCTTCTTTGAATAGGCATCTTGAAACTTGCCAAAGAAGTATATTTTTAAGGTGACACAGTTAGCCTCCCACACTAGTCACATGACCTCACTTCAAGGTAAATATGTCTCGATCTGGTATTTCTATTTCTAAATAGAAAAGGAGGATACTGGATTAAGGGAGCAGGTAGTACTCTCTGCTTCTTTCCAAACTCCTTGAGAACCCCAATCTGGTCTCACCTACATTAAGAGTTCTCCCTGATGGACCAATTGTTTACACCCTTCAATTGGCACTTTTACCGTAAAATGCATTAAATTACCAATTAAAACATGCATCCTGTGGCCAGCAGGTGGCATAGTGGTTAAGGCACTGGACTCCCACGTGGCCAATTGCAGTGTATGTCTCAGACATGGTGGCTTGAAAAATCACATCAGGTGCAGGTGCATGCATATCCCCAATCCCAAGAGGAGAGGGGATTGCAGCATGGCCATCCCCTCTGGGAGGCTGATTTCTCCCTTTCTTCTCACTGTCTCTCTCAGTCTCTGTCTGGTGAGCACACTCACCCTATGGCAAAAAAAATAAAAAAATAAAAAAAATAAATAAGGTCCTAGTTTTCACTCTAAGTGAGATTTTGTTAAGGAAGGAATTAATGCATTTCATATATTTCACAGAGATTAGCACACAGTAGGCACTCAATAAATACTTCCTGGTTTAAAGCATGTGTTGGGATAAAATTGGGGATATTGCAACATCCTTGATTGCTTTTCATCATACTTACCCTAATGTGTTTCCAACTTGAGCTTCTTCATTAATATTCAAGAGAGAGAGCTATTATCTTAAAGCAAACTAAAGTTTGCTAGCTTCAAAAGAAGAGATAATAAACTACGGAGCCCACTAAGGGTGAGTGTCTTTGAAGTGAGTATGTAGGAAAGGGGAATTAATCACCAGCATTAACTGTTTCTTAGAGGCTTAGAGAAAGCACTGTATTTGCAGAAAACAATCATTCACTGAGAAGAATGATAGAGATATTGTTTAAGAGAACCATGGAGGTCAATGCCTTACACTGCCCACTCTGGTACTAAGGCTCACGAGGGTATGGCCCAGAAAGTCTGGAGGTTGGGAAATGGAAGGTCCACTGCACAGGAAATGAAGAATATGAACCTGGAGGTTTACAAGCTTTCCTCAGTGTGAATAATGAATGTTGGGTCATGTGGCAAGAGATATTTTTTTAGAGTCAGTTCTTTTCTTCTCTGTACACGTAGAGTCAGCCTTACTCTCTACACACATAGTCAGAGTCAACCTTATTCAGCCTTCTCTACAGTTGTGCTTGGTGATAGTGAGCAGTGTCTTTCCTTCCAGCGTCAAAATGGTTGATGTCGTTAACAAGCATGTGTGCAGACCTAAAAACATCAGGAGACTGTCTCTTATTCAATGAAAGGGGACTGTTCTGGAAAAACAATTCCTGTGAATGAAATTGTTTTATGTTTGTTCACAAGTCAATAAGTGGGGATAATGTTCTAATGTGTACTTAACGTTTATCATTTGGAAGAGGCTAAACCACTGATGCGTCCACACCCTCCTTTGGGTGCTTTGATAGAGCTCTTACCCAACAGCACCCAAGGAGCAGAAATGGCCTGTCCCTCCTCTGTGGGAGACAGGATAGTAGTTAAACTGGGATTCTGGAATCAGACTGATTAAAGTTCTGATCTCAGTTCCCCAACCTCACAGCTATAGGGCCTTGGGCAAATCACTAACCACTCTAAGTCATTATGTCCTCCTTACGTTCAAAATACTGACTTAAAACAACTCATCACCTCACAGGAATCTATGCTTCTGAGCTACCCTTTCCTGCTTCTGTTTTTGCTGTCACTCTGTCTTCCCCAATGCCAAGCCCTGGGCACTGCTAGGCAGCCAGAGTGAGCTTTTGAAATGGTAAATAGAACATGTCACTCACCTGCACAGGACTCTCAGGAATTCCCATTTACCCAGAATAAACACTTAATCTCCACCCACATTGGTAAGACTATCAAACATGTACTCGTCCTTGTGCCCTTTTTGCCTTCTCAGACCCTGCTCCAACTGCACTGGCTCTCTTCCTATTTTCTAGCACGTTGAATACATGCTCCCCATGCCCGACACCCTCTGCTCCGTTCTTGTAGCTGACTTCTTAAAACTTTCTGAAGTCAGCCCACATATCACCACAATCTTTTTCAGACCAGATCATTTATCTAAATAGTCCTCTCACAGTTACTGTTTGGCACACAAGCTAATTTCTCTTAGATCCCACGTCACTATCTTCAACAATCTCATTGACTCCTGTGTCTATGTGTATATGTTCTGTCTTTTCCATCTGGAAGGTAGAGCTGGGCCCCTCTCAGCCTGCTCCCTCCTTCCTGTCTTTCTGACACCTTGGGGAATACCTGGAACATAGGAAGTACCTAGATCAGTGAGTAAGTTGAGCAAATGGATGGATTGGCATTGCATGGGTCTGTACAACAAATTAATTGAAGAACATGAGAAACACATTTATGACAATGATGGACACATGGCAAATGCCCAAGAAATGTTAGGACTTCTTGTTATTATGAACCTTCAGTACTAGACCACCTCACCTCTTCCCACCACATTGATAGTTCCTTAAATCTTGTTTACAACAGTCTTCCTCTGACTTTAGGAATTCACAAAAAAGAAACGTATTTAAAATATCCTGATGTGGAGACCAGCAACTGGTATGGTGGTTAAGGACTTTGACATGGCCTACCATGGTTTGAGTCCTAGACCTGACAACTTGCTTTCTTACTTTCCTTCTCTCTCTTACTCTGTTCAAATTAAAAATAATAATAATGAAATGATAAAATTAAAAATTAAATAATTCTAAATCATATTTGTATAAAGATATTTTTTAAAGTATCCTAATCTATAGGAAATAGATAGTAGTGATATTCATCCACATTTATTGAAAGAGTTGTATGGATTTTTTGTTTTTGTTTTTTTTTTAATCTGTAGATGTGACTGCTGTCAGGAGTGAGATTTCAGTAGGTTAGTGAGAGGCACAAACTGGAATAATTTCAGACATCAATTCTAATTTCAACCCCTTCTACAGTGGTATTTTTTAATTTGTATATACGGACTCAGGGAACTTAACATCTCCAATCTTTATAATGTTCCCTCTTAGACTTTTTTTTTTTTTTTTTTTAAGTATTAAAAGAGTCCTTGCATGGAAAATGTGTGAGGCCCTCAGGACCTAGGGCTGTTATTAATACAAAACAATAGCGTTCACGTGTTTAATCCAACTTCGGACTTCCTCACATAGCTATTCCTTTTCACTCAGAGCAGGGTAAAGTCGCTTTCCCTAGAGTATGGGTGGGTGAAGATAAATGAAGGTGGAAAAGCTCTCCCTCCAACCCCTAATCAAAAATAACGCTCATCTTTGACAATTACACTGAGACCACAGACTGGTAAGAATGAGATTTTCCTCCTGAATCAGCACGTCAATGCAATCCAACATTATGGTTGACCAGGTTTCCAAATTGTCGGAAATAAAGACATTGCCATTTTTAGTTTGAGAACTGTACCCCTGACTGTGTGGGGAAGATAGTAATTGAGAAAGTGCATAAAATGAAATAATCACTTCTTTAGGTCTCTTTTGTGCACAATTTACTACAAGCTAAGGTTTTACTCAATGGTGTGGAATGTGTTGAATGGGAATTAGAGGCTAAGATCCCTCTAGATCATGTTGTAAGGGATGTGGGCTGATTTTAAACAGTATTCTAGGCCGTGCTGATGATACCTGGAGTATTTTAAGATCAGGTCTGTTAAGATGAGGGTACCAATGCCCAGTTCAGGACAGTATTAACGTAATCCAGGATTTAAAAAAAAATTAACCCCATTCTCGAGAAAAATAATTTGGGGATTTAAAACACTGTTTAAGAACTAATAGATACTTATAGTCTAAATATAGAATGCAAGCAATAACCATTCCTTATATATTTAGAAGTAATAACCACAGGAATAAGACATCAAAAAACCAGTCAATGATAGCGATGGTGACTGAGAGAAGAAAGTTAAATATTAAATGGGGACCAGCAGATGGTGTAATAGCTGGGCTCCCATGTAGTTGTCCATGGTTCAAGTCTAGGACCCAGTGGCTTAAAACTCATGGTGGGTACGTGTATATGCATGCCCAAAATACCAAGAGGAGAATAGAGAAGTGATTGTGGCATGGCCATCACCCCCAGGCGGGGTGGGGGGGTGATTTCTTGTTTTCTGTCTCTCTTTCTCTGTCTCTTTGGTGAGTGTACACTATAGCAAAAATCTCTCTCTCAAAAAAAATATATATGTGCATAAATATAAATATATGTATATTTATGTGTGTATGTATAAATATACATACATATATATAATGTAAAAATAGTAAGGAAAGAAGTTATATAAAAATTTCAACGAGGCCAGCAGGTTGCATGGTGGTTAAGGCGCTGGACAGTCCCACATGGTTAATCCAGGTTCAAGTTCCAGACCTGGCTAATTGCTTTCTCACTTTCCCTCTCTTTCTCTCTCTCTGCTTTTCTTTTCTTTTCTTTTTTGAGAGGCTTTTGCTACCGGGTGCATGCACTCACCAAAATGACATAGAGAGACAGAGAGACAGAAAGTGAGAAGTCACCCCCCAATGGGGATGGCCACACTGCAATCCCTTCTCCTCCATTCTCCTCTCGGGGATCTTGGGCAAGCATGCATACATACCTGGCATGAGTTTAAGCCACCTGGCCCTGGACTCAAACCACAGTTGACTACATGGGAGTCCAGCAAAATAACCATTATGCCATTTGCTGGTCCCTCTGTGTCTTTCTTTGGTCAAATTAAAATAATCAATGAATGAATAAAATTAAAACAAATAATTATTTAAAAGAGAAAAAAAATATGAAAAAATGAACAGTAAGAAGTAGATATTTTGTAAGCATCCATTTTGATGATTTATAGCATTCATTGAACAAGGGTACAGTGAGAACATGGGCTAGCCACACAGTTTCTTAACTGTTCTGCCCCTCCTGTTAATGAGGATAGAGACATCTAAGTAATGAGCATGAATTCTTTAGGCAGAGAAAAGGAAGAATCAGTGATGGCCAGGCTCACCCAGGAAAGCCTGCCTCCTACTTACTCCCTTCAGCCTTGCTATTTTACATAAGAAAGGCAGAATATGCCCTAAGGTAAATTTTTTCTCTAGATGCCAAAAATTGATAAGCTTTTTCTTCTTTTTTCATAAAGACTCACAGTTAATACAATTAGACACATTTATATTTTAAAAAAGATATTTCTATTCAGTATCACCTACATATCTAAGTATTCGCCAGCTATTCAATTTTAAATTTATCTTTTTTTTTTTTTTCAATTGAATCTTTTCTTAGATAGGCAATTAAGGGATGGTTCAGAAGTGGCATTTGAAACCCACTGTACTTTTTTTCAAAATAGATTTCATCATTCCCTCAGCTAATGTGTATGAGCCATTTAAATTTTAAAAGATGGCCTTGCTGGTTGTACATGACACCAAGAACAGGCAGAATCTGAAATCCTGAAAGGTAGCACACCATGTTATCAAATGCTCTTTTCCCTTCTGGGTAGTATTACTTACATTGTACAAATATGTTATGCAAAATAATCTTAAAACTGATTCTGCATCTTCGCTTCAGGTTCATACAATATTCATCGAAAGTTTTACAAAAAAAGAAATTAATTTGGTTTAAAAATCAAGCATTTTAAAATGCCCATGTATATCAGTGCAACAACAAATCAAATGGAGGCTTCAAAAATGCATGTAGGAAGGAGCTCAGATCAGACTTTTGTTCATTTTATGTAATTACACATGCATTTATGTATTATGCGTCATGTGCATAAAACACCATTTAGGGTCAGTGATGGACTGCATGTATGTTGGTCTCGTAAGGACTGTATAGGTAATATCAGATAGCCTACGTAGGTAGTAGGCTATACCATCTAGGTTGTGTAAGCACAGTGACAGTCACTTAATGACACATTTCTCAGAACATATCCCCATTGGTAAGCAACACATGATGGTTTATCTATTTCCTGCTTTCAGAGGTAAAACAAACACCTGCATATAAGAAGTTGTGAGTCTTGCTAGTTTTGCAGCCTTGAACAAGTTGTCTCAGTTGTTTAAAAGGCGCTGCTAATGCTAATGTAAGCTATTTCATAAGGTTGTCTTAAAAATGAAATTGTAGGGAATGATAAAAAGACTTTGAAAATTAAGACATAATATGTAAATCAAACCCCATAAGCTGATCATGAGTCAACTTTTCTGACTTGTAGATAGAGGTTTGGAGAATCTAACAAGCCTTATCTGTGTTACATCTAAAGGCACAAAGAAGTCAAAGAAGTTTGGGTTCATCATTGGGTTGGGCCAAGAGAAATGAGTTCTTTTCCTTTGCACACTGTAAAGTTTTTCCTCTATTTAGGAGTTTTTCTTCTATAGTTTATTTGATAAGTGTGTATTAGGTCCCCAAATCTTCCATAATTCTAGTAGTTGAGAGTTGTAAGCTTTATATTATCAATGTTGTAATTATACGGATTGGAAAATATTACATGATTGTGAACCACCTTATGTAAGCGTATTTTTAGATGAATTTTCATTGTGTATTTTATCTTATAATCCTGAGTTACAAAATTACATCAGATGTCTCATCTTTTCAGAGATGTTTTATTATTAATCCCTCATGTAAATCATAAGATGAACTTTTTTTTTCTCCTTGTCTACTAAAGCTGCTTTGCTCATTGACTTTTACACTTTACGAGTTAGTTTCTGTCCAATTTCATTTTGTCAGTTAGTAAACGCACATGTTCTTTGTCCAGAGTATCAGTATCATTAAGTGATCATTCCACTGGGAAGTCTTGAAGGCCCCATGGATTCTTTCTCATGACCTGATTTCATACTAATGGGTTATTCTGCCCTTTGGCAATTAGCTATATTATGGTCTGAAAGTAAAATTGTCACTAAATAAGTAAACATTACTAATAAGCCACCATTTATTGATGTCAACACTTTTGGTGACAGTTAATGACTTTACTAATATGAGTACTTTATAATAAGTTTCTTGTTTTTCACCTGTATTAATGCTAGAATAAAGTAGATTTCATTCACATTAATAGGACGAGAGGAATTACATAAGAAAAATAGAATATTTTAGTTTTTTCATAATAGTGATAGAATATAAGTTAAAATTCTATCTATTTAATTTGTTTTCTTGAAGATGACACTTGCATATTTGTATATTTGTATCATTAATTGATACTCACATGTGCACGATTCCACACTAGTATGAGTCACTGGCAAAAGGAAATGCAGTAATCCTTATGCCCCAGGTACCAAAGTACCTAATTGAAATGCACTACAAGGAAAAGTCAAGTTTATTACCCTTGCCTACAACTTGCAGTGTGACATTTTGCTTTATAGCATTTGGAATCTTTCACCTCCCAAGAACAATGAACTTCAAAAACATAATACAAGTGGGAAAATTGCCTTAAAAATGTAATTTTAGAAATGATTCTTTGAAAACACTGTTAAATGAGAAAGTCTAGTGGAAAGATGAAACTAATATTCCATTCATCTTCTATTGATTCATATTTAAACCCAATGTAAAGTTCAGATGTGTAGGGGAAAGAGGAAAAAAAAAGTTGATTGAATGAAATAAGTCAGGATGACTACTCAAAGTTTAACTCAGATATTCTCATTTGAGTGTCTGGTGTGAGGCTTACGATTTTTTTACCTTTGTTGGTTTTGCTGTGTTTGTTTTCCTGGGGAAATAAAAGAAAAACTTGTTTTCAGTGAAAATAACATGCTTATCAAATCCGTAATGTCTTTAAGTGATGCCACACTGACTTTTAATATGGGGCAATTTATGTAAACAAAAAAATAATAAATTTATTGTAGAGGAGGCATAATCTAAATGGAAAGTGATCATCCCAAACATTATATTGCAGTGAACAGATTGTTTTTCATTATACAATGTCTGTAGTAGAAGACAGTGGGTTCTTCACTGTGCCGGGTACTCTATTACGGGCTTCATATATATTACATCATCTCATCTTCCAGTCAATAGTGGAAGGTGGATATACTTATTACTCCTATTTTTCACATGACAAAACTGAGGTCTGCTGCACATGACTATATGCGGGGTTTTAGCACACTCCCACAGGGTCCATCAATTCATACCCCAAATTAACTTAGAACAAATGATCTCCAACACACAATCTACTCTGTATACAGGTATTATTTTAAAGCCCCCACTCTCCTTGTGGTTACCTCCTCCAACTTCCCAGCAACTTTCTCTCAATTCCTTCCCATGTTGAAACTATTGAGTCAGTACTAAAGAGAAGCCAGGCTACTGTTTTATATTTCCACGACAACCTACAAGCTCTGTATCTTCCGCAGGGTCAGCTTCCAAGTTTTTAAAATAAGCAATGGGAATGTTCGATTTTCTTTATTTTCAGCTAGGAACAAAAGAGAGAGAAATCAAAATTCTGGGACTCACTCTGAACACCATAACAAAGATCAACCTCAGCTGTGGGACCGGGTCTAAGTTCAAAGGAGCACAGGGGTTAGATGAGCCACGCCGCATCTCCAAAATCCCAGACGATTTTCATAAATTGATGATTTACAAGCGAATGAAACAAACAAAATGCTCAGGGAATTTGTCAACTCACTTCAAACAACACGAGCAGTGTTCCATCTTCTCCCATTGTTTTGTGTTTTTTTTTGTATGTGGAATTGAAAAATAAACCGAGATCTGAAAATATCCAAAGGCCAAGTTCACAATGGGGTTGACAAAGAGAGGCCACTCCCTTTTTCCCTGCTGTATATGGAGATTGCTAACGGTGCCATTGCTTCAGAGGAGGAGATCCTCCAGGTTTCATGAGATCAAAGACCAAAGAAATGTTATAAATTTCAAAAATCAAGATGCAATAATCTCATCCTTTTTGTTGTTTATATTCTCAGAAACATAAACTGCAAGTCATTATCAGGTTCATAAAGCTGCTTATGATTTACAGGGACATTATCCAGAATTTAAATTGTACTGGTTACACCAGTGCCCCAGAATGAAAGCTGCCTAGGACTATCGAGGAATTAAATGAGATCCTTTCCTTCTCTGAAGATGGGAAATATGAAGCTCTAAAGCTTTAAAGAAAATAATGCCATTTTTATCTTACTAATGTGGCATTTTATCTAGTCTTCATTTAAAAGGCCCATCAATATCTCTAATGAGGCACCTGAATACTGTTTTGAAGAAACACAAATTTTTACCTGAAGTATATCTCAAAGAGAACATTCTACTTAGTGAAGCACTGACACACATGAATCTATGGGAATGTTAAAATAGAAAATAAACACTATCATCTATAAGTTACATTGTCCTTTAAAAAAATTGGTTCAGGCCAGCAGATGGTGTGGTGGCTAAGGTGTTTCATACCACATGATTGACTCCACAGTTTGAGTCCTAGACCCTGCAGCTTGAAAAATCATGCTCAGTGCTGTATATGAGTGCCCAAGATCCCAAGAGGAGAATGGAGGAGAAAGGATGGCAGTATGGCAATCTCCCCTACTCTTCAAGCATGATGTCTCACTTTCTCTCTTTCTCTGTCTCTCTCCAGTGAATGCATGCACCCTATGGTGAAAATCTAAAAAAAAAACAAACTAACTAAAGACTTGGTTGTAGTAGGTGGCGTGGTGATTAAGAGAACTGGATTCCCACATGGCTGACCACGGTTCTAGTCCCGGACCTGATGGTTTGCTTTCTCACTTTCTCCCTCTCTTTCTCTCTCTCTGTCCCTCTCTGGTCAAATTAAAATAAATAAATAAAGATAAATAAAATAACTCTTTAAAAAAAATTTAGTTGCCAATGCTAATGGCTCCATTCTTAGGTTAAATGTACTCAAGTGATCAGCAGGGAGATCTTCTTAGAAAGTTAAAAGAGTTCAATAATTTTTAAATGAGGACCATAAAACAATTTTCAGAATCAAACATTCATTTCTATTTAAAAAAAAAAAAGTGGACAATCCATAATGTGGCCCAATGCAAATCTGATACTGAAAGCATCAGAAGCCACGTTGCAGATAGAATGGGAATCACCTGCTAAATGGGAGACCTGGGCCCAGGTTGAGGAGCATGCCCTGCAGCAAGAGATTGGCACAATTTAAGAAACTGTAGTCTTGAGAAGACCTGTATCCTATACAAAATTATTTGATGACAGTGACTTCCTAGGCACAGTAGTGGGCTCTGAAGGCATAATGTTTATGCTGCCACACAGTTTATATTACATAACAGTAGAGGAAAAGAAAGGTGAATTCAGATAGTAAAGAGATTTAAGTAAAGAGATTTAAGTAAGGCATATTCACGGGGACTAACTTGAGATAGAATGATTACTTTCTTTTTGTTGTTGTTGTTGTTTTTAAGGTTTTTGCTGTAGGGCATGTGTGCTTGCTGAGAGAGAGAGGCAAATAAGAAATCACCATTCTCTTCCCAGGATTTTGGACACACACACACACACACACACACACACGTGCTCCATGTCAGATTTTTTTGTTTTGTTATATTTTGTTTTAAGAGATTTTTGCTATAAGGTACATGCTGGAGAGACAGAGGCAGAAATTAACTCCCTGGGGTATGACCATGCCACAATCCCTTCTCCTTTATTCTCCTCTTGGGATTTGGGGCACACATGCACACATGCCCAACATGAATTTCATGCTGCTGTGTCTGGTACTTGAACTGTGGTCGACCACGTAGGAGTCCAGCGCTTTAGCCACTATGCCACTTGCTGGTCACCTGGGTGGATTTTTAAGCCCCCAGGTCCGGGATGCGAACCATGGTAGCCCATGTGGGAGTTCAGCACCTTAACTACTATGCTACCTGCTGGTGCCAGAATGATTACTTTCTTAGATGGGATGTTTAAATTGAGCCCTAAATGACAGGAACTGAGGCATGGAAAGATCTGGGGAAGAACATGGCAGGCAGAGGGATCTGCAATAAGAAGTGTACACAGAAAGACACACTTGTTTAGAAACGAGATAAAGCCACTTCTCTCCTTGCCACCCCACCTTTGACAAACCATCAAACGGGATCATATCTGGGTGTGATATGATAAGAAAAATCAGTTCCTGATTCATCCCAGGTTGGATTTGCTTTCGTTCACTTGGAAAACATGGGTTAACAATGATAATGCCCTCCTCAACTTTCTCTGGGGCGTTGCTAGGGTGACACTGTAATTCAAAGGACAGAATATCAATAAAGCCGGGATGTACAGGAATGTAAACAAGCTTTAAAAAAATAGTCCAAGTGTTTGTTAAATAGACCACAACGGGACAGGTCCATTATCGTTGCAGAAAGCTCTGTACTTAGTATGTCCAATTATCTAAATAGCTCAAAAACATAATCAATCCATCAGTAGCATTCAGCTTTCTAGCTCTGATATCTGATTGTGAATTCTCTGTGTTTATTCATATTTCTGCCAAATGTCGATCCCGAAATGTATTAGCATCTGCCAGTGATGAATAAACATAAGATTGTGCTCCTCCTGCAATTCTTCGTCGGGCTCGTGGAACGAGGGCTAGTCCAATCCATACCCCATGGATGTTTCTTCACATCCCAGAACTGTGTTCTTCTCTTTAATAGAGTCAGCGCCGGCAAGAACGAACGGCTCTAACCTTGAGTCCTTGGCCTTTAGCGCAGCTCCGCTCTTTTTTTCCCTTGCTCAGCCTACCCAGATTTATGCATTTTAAAAGACCAGCTCTGGTTGCTTTCGTATCCTTCCGTTTTCTTAACAGGCAAATACTTCTGGGATTCCACAGATACTGATTTCTGAACACCTCTGGGGGTTGAGAGCACGCAGCAGTGCCTGGGCCCAGAGGAGCCTAAAGGGTGAGGCCCACCACGATGCCCTGCCTCCCGGGCTTCTGACTGCTGGTGGGTACCTCCGCACTGGGGATCTCTCTCCTTAGGGAACAAGCAGCGTGGTATACCAAATGCTTATTCATCCGGCCCTCTGTCCACACGCCGTGGTTCCAGTTGTTCCCATGGCAGTGCAGTACAAGGCAGGCGACTTTGGTAGAGATGAACGTGTGAGACACGGCACTGTGTGGAAATACTAGTGTCATCCATTTTCTTGAAGCTGTTTGCATGGTGAGTATCAGCAGGTTTGGCAAATCCCCCAGACCATGACATTTGCTCTGCTAAAGTGAGCCATGCACCTCCTTTGATCTTACTACTATTATTTTTGTGGTACAAATTCTGCAGTCCTGATAAAAGAGTAGCAGAGGAAAATAAAATTTGAACTTCTGTTTCTTATAAGTTTGAATAGACAAAGGGACTTTCAAAATATGTGTCAAAACTAGTGCTCTGAAGGGCACTAGGTGCCCTGACCAGACATTAGTGTCTTCAGCGTAGCATAGTCATCCAGGATATTGGAGAAAAGGGTATTCTTAGTAACATTTCTTTGTCCGTGGGGAAGGGGGGGTGGAGAGAGAGAGAGAGACAAAGTGAGAGAGAGAGAGAGAGAATGTGTGTGTGTGTCGACAGTGAGAGAAAGTGTATATGTACACGCGTGTTAGAAGGGAGGTGTTTGCACTTTACTGATGTTATTACTTACCTGTTGGTATTTATTAAACTGAGCTACCTGGTCCCAACTATTAAGAGGGTGTTAGAATGCTATGACCTGGGGCCAACAGGTAGTATGGTGGTTAAGGCCTGACTCCCACATGGTCAACTGCTGTTCGAGTCCTGGACCTGGGAGCTTGAAACTCACACCATGTATGCATGCCCAATATCCTGAGAGGAGAATAATGGAGAAGGGATTGTGGCATGGTCATCCTCCTAGGGGGGATGGGGATTTCTCACTTTCTGCCTCTGTCTCTCTGACAAGTGCATGTGCCCTATAGCAAAAATATACATATATATTATATGTATATATGTATTATATATATATATATAATATATATATAATGACCAATTACTTTGATCAGAGTAAAGTCTCAGCATTGCCTGAACCCTATTTTCATTTGCCATTGCTTCTACTGGTTACCCCTTCTCAATGAATTTCTACTTGCCCTAGAGCCCCAAACAATGTTTATATAGCATTGCAATTTTATATAACATAGCTCAACACTAAGTTTTATAACTTTTTGTTTACATATATGTCTCCTTTAAAGACTATGACCTCCAAAGTCAGTTAACAGAAAAGTTACTGAAAGGATTAGGCGATAACTTTCGAGAGTTTTATACTCTTTAGTCAGAAAGTTTATAAAGATTTGAAAAACACTGTATTCCACACCCTCCCTTTTAAATGATAGAAAACGTATGTGCATGCATGAGAGAGAGAGAAAGTACCTTTAATAGGTCTCGTCACATTGCCATTGCCCTCCCCTAGCCCTCCAGCTTCTCTGGATCCTGGTGCCCAGTGTATTTTTTTCAGGCTGACCCAGGACCCAAACTTTAGTCACCAGATGGCTGCCAGCCCTGCAGGCTGCCAACACCAGCACCAGCACCATGACGCAGTGGCTGGGCCTAGCAAAAATATATTTTGACTGAATTATTTTCCTTCAGCTTTTTATATTCTCAAGTTGAGACATTGTGCCTTTCTTGTCTCACGTCCCAAGAAACCTAGCACTTTATCTGGAGCAGAGCTCGCTAGTATTTGCTCAGTAAATGAATGTATGGTTTTTCCTTGCTAGCTGAAAATATTTCAGTGACATTATATCATTGGGTTGCTGGAAAAGTCAAGTATATTATAGTCCTAATAATCAGAGACTAAAGAAACTAGAAATGTGCTCAGTTGGAAAAATAAATCAGTTTTGGCATTTCTACTCTTTGTGAGTTGTATCTTCTCCTCAAAGTGATAAGTGTGCCCTTCCCTAAGACCTTGCTCAGTGGTGCCCTCTGTGTATGTGCACTAAATTTATGGAGACAGAGTATTTATGAGTCTTTTCTGTCTCTGTCTCTCCATTAGATTACCATTCATTGAATGTTTCTTAACTACAGAACTTTTAAAACTATATCAGAAGTATCTATGAACACATTTACCTCTTCTGCTAAGTCAGCCAAGGGTTCTCAACCAGGAGCAGTTCTCCTCTCTCCTTCCCCCAGGGACATTTGACAGTATCTGGAGATACTGTTGGTTATTCCCACTGCATGTATGTGGGGAGAAAGGATACTGCTGTAATCTACAGAGTGGACTTCATGAATGCTAGCAAATATTTTCCAGTGGGGACCACCCTTCACATCTAAGAAACCCATAATGCCATCAGTGAGGAGGCTGAAAAATGAACTTTATGAAGGCAGGAATTGGATCTCAGTACATTGCTAGATTTTTGTCTGTGTGTATTTTTGTTTTTTAGAATACTGAGTTTAGGAGGTAGCAGGTGGTATGGTAACTAAGGCGCTGGACTCCTGGACTCCCACATGGCTGACCACGGTTCGATTCCCGGACCTGGCGATTTGCTTTCTCACTTTCCTTTTCTCTCTCTACGTCTTTTTCTGGTCAGATTTTTTTAAATAATAATAACAGATAAAATAAGTAATTCTTTTTTGAAAAAAGAATACTGAGTTTAATACAAGGTTTGTTGCATATGTATGTTCAGATAATGTTTAATAAATGAGTAATTGAATGAATGAAGGAATGACTATTTGGATAGGTGGATGGATGGATGGGCAAGGCAGATGGTTAAATGAATGAATCAATCATTCTAGGACCACTTACTAACCCTTTCAATTCTTGGCAGCATTTCCTTTCCAAGTCAGAATTGCTATTTATTATCCCAATTACAGTCTAATCAAGCCACCAACCAAGATGTTGACCTGACCAGCTCTCTTTTTAAGCATGTGCTTGACCAGAGATCTTAAGATATTCCTTCTTAGCAAATATTACTAGCCCTTTGCTGGTTGTTTGGTAACAGGGTTATTTATATTCTGTCCCATTGTGCTGAGAACATGTTTCCTGTATTTTATCATCCATCTTGCTGTTGTAATGCTTCTTATAGATTCCCGGACCTGGCGATTTGCTTTCTCACTTTCCTTTTCTCTCTCTACGTCTTTTTCTGGTCAGATTTTTTTAAATAATAATAACAGATAAAATAAGTAATTCTTTTTTGAAAAAAGAATACTGAGTTTAATACAAGGTTTGTTGCATATGTATGTTCAGATAATGTTTAATAAATGAGTAATTGAATGAATGAAGGAATGACTATTTGGATAGGTGGATGGATGGATGGGCAAGGCAGATGGTTAAATGAATGAATCAATCATTCTAGGACCACTTACTAACCCTTTCAATTCTTGGCAGCATTTCCTTTCCAAGTCAGAATTGCTATTTATTATCCCAATTACAGTCTAATCAAGCCACCAACCAAGATGTTGACCTGACCAGCTCTCTTTTTAAGCATGTGCTTGACCAGAGATCTTAAGATATTCCTTCTTAGCAAATATTACTAGCCCTTTGCTGGTTGTTTGGTAACAGGGTTATTTATATTCTGTCCCATTGTGCTGAGAACATGTTTCCTGTATTTTATCATCCATCTTGCTGTTGTAATGCTTCTTATAACTGCATTCTTCTCTGAGGCTGTTGACTAAACTGGTGCGTCTCTCACTTTACACACCTGCTGAAAGGTCTCCTCTCTGTGTTCCTCCTAGGTCGTAGGATTTGGTCATGATCTTTGAAGTACTAAACAAATATGTTTTCTTTAGTTGGCCCTGCCAAATTACCTTTCAATCAGCTGCCTCTTATTTCGGGCTTTTAATTTTCAAAATGTAATCCAGTATATTCGGAGATGAGGCTATATTACTCACTTAGTCTAAGACAGTCCCACAAACAAAAGCTGTCCATGTGTTATGAAGCCTTGATACCTTCCCCCGCCCCCCCCCACTTGTATTACTTCTGCATTTGTCTCAGCAAGTGCACTATGAATTTCAGGTAAGAGAGTGTGAGTCACATGTGATATTTTCTGTCCGTCCTCTGAAGTGGTTTCCATCTGTGCATATCTCCCTGCATTATAGGTGGGCTCTGGTGGGCAGTCATCCGCTACTAGAACTGCTACCTCTTTTTTTTTTTTTTTTTTTTTTTAGAGGGTTTTTTTTTACGGGGGCTCACCAGACAGAGAGAGACAGAAAGCGAGAAATCACCCCACAGGGGGAATGTCCACGCCGCAATCCCTTCTCCTCCATTCTCCTCTCGGGATCTTGGGCACGCATGCATGCACACGTGCCCAGCATGAGTTTTAAGCCACCAGGTCTGGGATGCGAACTGTGATCGACTACATGGGAGTCCAGCAACATAGCTGTTATGCTAACTGCTGGTCCCTGGAACTGCTACCTCTTCAGGCTAACTCCACCATTTGAAACAACAATAATGTTTTTAAAATATTGAAACTTCAGTAAAAATAACACACACGCAACAAGTTTTCTATGGCTATAAAGTAATCGCTAGGAATAATTCGAATTGTATAAATGTACAATATTTAGAAAATTTCAAGGGATAGTTTACCTACCATATTGGAAACATGAACTAATTGCATTCATGATGAAGTAGGATAAAGGAAATAGCGGGGTTTTGATATATTGGTAAAATCACACACTCTCAATATGGCAACCCTTTTTTTCTTCTGAAAAGTAGCATACATAAAATGTGTATGTAGTATTTAAAGAAAAAAAAAACATATGATGACCATGTACCTACCACAGAGATAGGAAATTGGACAATATTTTATCAGAGACTGCTACCCTGATTTTTGTTTTTATTATTTCTTTGACTTTATTTGGAACTTTTACCTGAGGGGTGCTTCTCTAAATAATACATTGCTTGGTTTTATCTGCTTTTAATAAGCATATAGGACTGCAGGGCCAGCAGGTGGAGTGGTGGTTAAGGCGGCTGGACTCCCACATGGCTGACCATGGTTTGAGTCCCAGATCTGCTGGCTTGCTTGCTTTCTTTACTTCTCTCTCTCTCTCTCTCTCTCTCTGTCACTCTCTGGTCAGCTTCAAAAAAATAGAATGACCATGAACAAAATTGAATAAAGTAACTCTTTAAGAAATTCTTTAAAATAAAATGAGCATATAGTACTGAGACCGGGCCAGAGGTGATATGGTGGTTAAGGTACTGGATTCCCAGATGGTCAACTGTGAGGTTAGAATCCTGGACCCTGCAGCTTGAAAACATGCTGGGCACATGTACATGCCCAAAATTCCAATAGGAGAATGGAGGAGAAGGGATTATGGGATTATGGCATAGTCATCCTCCGTGAGGGGTGATTTCTCACTTTTCTTCTCTCTCACTGATAGTTACATATGCCCTATAGGAAAAAGCAAAAAAAAGTGTGTGTGTATACATATGTATATATGTATATAGGGCAGTGCAGTGTACTTTCTTCTGTTTTAATCCTTTCACTCAACATTATATCTTTTTTTTTTTTTTGAGAGGTCTTTTTCTATAGGGCGCATGCACTCACCAGAAAGACAGAAAGACAGAGAGACAGAAAGCGAGAAATCACCCCCCCCCCAAGGGGGATGGCCATGCCACAACCCTTCTCCTTCATTCTCCTCTCAGGATCTTGAAAACACAGGCACATGCACCCAGTGTGAGTTTAAGCTGCCGGATCTGGGACTTGAACCGCAGTTGACTACATGGGAGTCCAGCAACATAGCCATTATGCTAACTGCTGGTCCCCTCAACATTATATCTTTGAGACTTGTCACTGTTGTGTGTAGCTGTAGGTCATTGTTCTATTGTGTGAATATACAAATTATTTATTGATTTTCTCTTGACTTAGGTCTAAAGACTTGGGTTTCTCTTTCTCTCTCTCTCACACACACACTCATACTTTTTCTCCCTCCCTGTTGCCTTTTTCTATCTTTATACTTTCCTTTTTTTCCTTTCCTTTTTCCTTTTACAAACAATTGCTGCTAAAGAATAACAGCAAATCTTATATACTAACATAAGTTTATTTCTCTCTCTTCTTCCATTTTTGGCAAGCACGTGCTGGGCTTATTCTGTGTCCTCTGTAGTCCAGAATATAGTGTAATGCAGAAGCTCCAAATGGTAACATTGCCAGGGTTGTACCAGAGGGAAAAGACTACTATTCAGGTTTAGCCACCTGTCCCGGTAATGTCCTGTAGAGACCCAATATCCAGTCCAGGCCCAGGTTACATTTCGTTCTCTTGTCTCATGAGCCTTCTTCAATCTGGATTGGTCCCTCTATGTTTTTCGGTGCATGCTGGCCTTTCTGCAAGACAGCCTTGCTTTGGAATCTGATGTTTTATGGTCCACACTCTGTGATATCAAGTCCACAGAAGTAACGCGGTGCTATTCTTAGTGCATCATATCAGGGGCAAACATTGATTTGTCTCATTACTGGTGGTGTTAACTTTTATCACTTGATTGGGATTGCAAATGGCAGGACCCTCCACTTTAAAATTAATTAATTAGGATGTTGTACTTAAATTCATAAGTGATTTATAAGTATCTTATGAGGAGATCCTTTGAAAATATGTATGTATTCTGTTGCTCCTTCACACACCAGATTTAGCATTCATTAATGATTTTCTTTTAAAGTTTTTGCCATAAGACACATGTGCTCACTGGAGAGAGACAAAGAGAGACAGTGAGTGGGAAAGTGAGAAATCAACCCCTAGGGGAGATGGCCATTCCACAATCCCCTCTCCTTCATTCGCTTCTTGGGATTTTGGACATACATGCACATGCATCTGACATAATTTTTAATCCACCAGGTCTGCTACTCAAACCATGGTTGGCCATGTAGTCATCCAGCGTCTTAACCACCATGCTACCTGCCGGCCCCCCAATAATGATTCTTGCTTGACACAGTGATAACTGTGATGCTTGCTAAATGATGATTTCCTAATTCTCTCTAGAATTACTAGTTGGCATTCCACCATAAGGTAGAGTTTTCCCCTCCCATCCATTTAATTAATTAATTAATCGATCTATTTCATTTACTCATATCAGTATGAACTTAAAAATTCCCAATTTTACTCAAATATTTATGATCCCTGACCACCATTATTTATTTTCATTCTTAAATTCTCCAAGATGTGGCCAATGCAATCCCCTTGAGCTGGTTTATGTGACTTTTGACATGAGGCTTTTAACATTCTTGAGTGCTTCCTTGCTTTTTTGGCTCAACTTGTTCTAGGCTACTCTTTTATTTTCTCTCTGGGGCCAGCCAAATCTCTGAAGAGTTGAGTTCTTTTAGTGAAAAGTTATATTTAGGAACCAAGCTCCTGGTATTTAGCAGGCACCCTGCCACTACAGTATCATTGCTTGTAGGCCCTCTTAGTAAAGAAAAGCAGGAAATATTTATATGCGTGAGCACACACATCTGTACACACATGGACTATATTTCTATATCTAGACAGATACATTAAATACCACAAGTTTATACTGGTAATCTGCAATGCTAACCACCACCAAACTTATTCTAGCTTTCCCTGTTCCATCTTCCTAAATCCATTCTCCAACAGTGAGAAATCTGACTCACCACTCTCAGTCTATTTGCTCATAGAGTAATTGCTCCTGCAGGTGTCCAAAATGCCTAGATGACGCTGTCTGTAGGTGAGTCCTAAGGCACTGATGACCTCCCCGTTCCCCACCCCTGCCCCTGCATGGCTCACAGTCATTCAGAAATGCTAGCCATAGCCTGGAACAAAAGCGAAAAGAGTAAGGAGGGAAGGGAGGTTAGGAAGCCTAGCCCCAGGCAGAAGTGCTGCCCATTTAGGTGCAAGCTCAGAGCAAGCCTTAGACATCCGCCCGCACTAGTTTAACCCTCAGATCCCCACAGAGGAACAGGGAACAAGAATATGAAACTGTTCATTTTTTTTCTTTCAGTTTGCTATTGTGTGTGTGTGTGTGTGTGTGTGTGTGTTCATGCACATGAGTGCACATGAGAAAGAGACAGAGAGGGAAAATGAAAAATCACCCCTCGGCGTGGGAGTGGCCACACTGTAATCTCTTCCCACACATTCTCCTCTTGGGCTTTTGGGCATACATACACTTATGTCCGCTGTGTTCTTCAAGCCTCCAGGTCTGGGACTGGAACTGCACAGTTGGCTTTGTGGGATCTAGCCATCATAATCTCCATGGCACCTGCTGGCCTTGAAACACTCAATATTAATGTGAACAAATGGCTTAAACTTTGTCTTCATAGGTTTTGCTTTTCACGTCTTAGTTAAGAAATCATCTGTACTCCTAAGACTATTAAGATAATTTCAAATATTGTCTTCTAAATGTGCAATATTTATCCTTCCATGCTTGTTTCCTTTAAAGTCTCTGGAATTGATTTTTCCCTGTGGTATAAATTTAGGTTCAAAATTATTTCTTTTTCCATATGGATAATAACTGCCTCCACAACAATTATGGAAACATGCATGGTTTCTTCATCAATTTTATTGTAAATACTGTCTCTATTATATATCTGTAGGTGCTATATATTCTATTGGTCTATTTGTACATTCCTGTATTAATACAATGTTGTCTTTATTACTGAAGCCACAATAAGCTATATCAGAGGATACAGTGTGAAATAAAAATGTAATCATTTTTGTTAAAAAAAAAATAATAATAATAAGGGTTAGCTAGTGGCATGGCAGTTAGGCAACTGGATCCCACATGGCTGACTGCAGGATTCAAGTTCCAGACCCTGTGGCTTTAGGAACATGTTAGGCACATGCATGTGCCCAAAATCTCAAGAAGAGAATGGAAAAGAGGTGTATATGATGAGACCATCTCCCCTGGGGCATGCTTTGTCACTTTCCCCTCCCTTTCTCTCTCCTTGAGGAAAACGCACATGCCCTCAGGCAAATTAATAAGACAAAACTATTCATAATTTCACGACAGTGATAACAGAGAACTGTACCAAGCCCAGGGTCCTTCCAGTCAAGGTCTCTGTGTGATCACACAGGTTGGTGACTGTGACATCAGCCCTCACTAACGCTTTATCCTATGTCCCGATGTATCTCTATGTCCCGATGTATCTGCTCGGGAAGTACCTTACCTGAGAGTCTGTATTCTTCCAACTCATTAAATTCTTTTTCTTTTGATGGGAACCCACTGTATATCAAACATATTGATTTCACTCTCTAGCACAGGTCTACTTCTTCCAGAGAATCACTTTTTTTTCCTCCTAGGGCTGCTGCAACAAAACATCACAAACTGGGCAGCTTACGAAATCAGGCATGTATTGTCTTACAGTTCAGAAGAACAGAAGTCCAAAATTTCAGGTGTCGGTAGGGCCATGCTCCTTGCAATTTGCAAGGCAGCACCTCTGCTCAGGCGGTGGCTGTCAGCTGCCATTCCTTGGCTGGCGGATGCATCACTGCGTTCTCTGCCTGCATCTTCACCTGGTGCTATCTCTTTGCGTCTGCTGTCCTTACATAGTTGTTCAGCTTATTAAGGGCACCAGTTATATTAGATTAGAAACCTACCCTACTCCACTCTTAACTAATTACATCTGCAAAGACTCTGTTTCCAAATAAGGCCACATTCTAAGGTACTGGAGGCTAGAACTTTGATGGATTTTTTTTTTTTTTTTTTTTGTGGGGGAGCAGAATGAGTGGATAATACATTTTAATTTGTATCAGAATTTATGATATTCAGAACTCAAATAAAGCTCAGTGATAGCAACCATGATTTTCACAGCTTTGATTTTTCTCCTTCTTTTTAAAAAAATATACAAATGATTACTATAGGTAAGCAAATTAACATTACGTATTACCTTTAGTAGTTACCTTTTTTTTTTTTCTGTAAAAGCACCTAAAATCCACTTTCTTACCAAATTGTCCATTTACATTGTGGTGTTATTAACTCTCCTCCTGCTTCACGTTATATCTCTAGACTTGTTCATCCTATGTATCTATACGTTTGTGCCACTGACCTTATCTCCACCTTCCTCCCCACTCTTGCCCCTAGTAATCGCTGTCCTATTCTGTGTTCATAGATGTGATTTTTAAATATTCCATATATAAATGAGATCATGTGATGTTTTCCTTTCTGTATCTGGGCTTATTCTTTTAAAAAGGAGATACTTTTATTTCAGACCACGTGCATGAACCGAGAAGATATAATGCTATGTTTTCTCCTTAACAATGTGTGTAAAAATGCAGGCATTCTGCCTCTAGAACCTGAAGTGATAGTAGTCATCTAGTATCCCTTCTCAGAAGGAAACTTGTGACTAGGTTGGTAGGTGTGTGTGGCAACCAAGCAGTGCTTAATTTGCTGGTCCTTGAGTATATTTCACCTAGGCTTAATTATTTATTTTCACTCCTATTGAATGTGTTTGTGTGTGTGTGTGTGTGTGTGTGTGTGTGTGTGCACGCACACATGTGCATGTGTGTATCTTTGTTCAAACTACCTTCAGTCTTTCATAGAATGATGCCAACAGTACACACACATTCTATATAAGTCAATCTAGTAGTAGTGCTTCGTTGCTATGCGAACCCACTGATCCACACACAAGATTTTTTTAATGAGGATGGAGACTTTGTGATATTTATCATTTCAGATGCTGGAGCTAGGCTGCCTGAGTTTATACATGTGTTGTACCTTTTTAAAGTGATAAAATTGCCTTAAGTCTCAGTTTCTCCAAATTTAAAATGAGAGTAAAGGTCAAATGGACTTTGAGTACCTGCCACAAATATTCTGCACATATTAGCCCTTACTAGGTATTGTTATTCACTTACCATGTTCAACAATAATGTACATATAAATGTATAAATTGTATAAAGTATCAATAATAATCTCTGCTCCGAGTAGACTAAAAGGTAACTCATTCACTTATTTATTCCACAGGGGCTCACTTTTCCTAGGTGTGCTCCTCTGTCCTCTAATCCTAGAATAGTACCCAGCACATACTAGGTACTCAATAAAGCAATGTCAAATGGTTGCAAACGGAGTCTATACCATCACAGAGTTTATAATCTAGTCTGAGAAAAGAAACAAGGAATAAATGTATAACATAAAGTACTGTTAAGTCCGCTGAAGAAAAAGAAGGTAAAGTGGAGGAAGACTGATGAAATGTGGGTAGAAAGCTGTTTTGGAAAGTGAGGTCAGATGATGCATGGCTGAAGAAGGAATGTGTAAGGATCTAAGTGACCTAACTGCCTGCCAGGCTGAGGAAATAAAATGCAAATTGTCTGTGGTAGGAAAGTCTTGGTGCCTCTTCTAGTCCATTTGGTTGCTAATAACAGAAAATCCCTGAGTCTGGGTAATTTATAAAAACAACTGTTTTCTTCAGTTGACAATTTGGAGGTCCATGGTTGAGGAGCCCTATCTGGTGAGCGTGTTCAGACTTTGATGTCCCCAAGAGTCTTCATGTCTATTTAAGCCCCCCAGGAAAGGCTGTTGATTCCTGAGCATATTTTGAAAGGTGTTAGGGAACTATCTTCTGCATTTAAGCCTTCCTCCTTTACAAGGTTTCCACTGACTATTTCATACATAACAAATTCTTCCTCCCTTCTTTGCACTCTTGTAATAAACCTTATGCTTTTACACGAATGTGCTAGTATTAGGCAATAGTAGATATCACAAGTGGAAAATACTCTGTCTTACTGACTCACTGGCCTCTTGGTATTATCCAAACCTACTGGTATGGTTTCAATGTGTCCTCCTAAAATTTGTGGGTGAAAATTTGATAAGTTAAATTTTAGGCTAGCCTGTGGCCTGGTGGTTAAGGTGGCTGGATCCCACATGGCTGACTCCACTGTCTGAATCTTGGACTGACAGCTTGAAAAACACACTGCGTATATGTGTGTGAGTGCCCAAAATCCCAGGAGAAGAATATAGAAGGAATTTCAGCATGGCTAAAACCCTGGGGAGGGGAATCCTCATTTTCTCTGTCTCTCTCTGTCTGTCTCTCTCTCTCTAGAAGTGCATGCACCCTATGGCAAAAATTATAAATAAATAAATAAATAAATAAATAAATAAATAAAAGGTAAAACATGCTGAGTGCCCCAAATCCTGAACAGAAAAAGTAATGGAGAAGGGATTGTGGCATGACTGGTTCCCACGGGAGGTGCGCTTTTTCGCTTTCCCTCTCCCACTCTCTATCTCTCTGATGAATGTGTATACACTCTGGTCAAAAAAAAAAAAAAAGGAGAAAATAAATTTTAGTGAACTATTGAAATGGTGTTGAGAAGGTGAAGACTTAATTCAATTATGGTATTGAAAGTGGGGAACTTGGGAAGTGGGGCCCCATGATTGTGTCCTGGTGGGTTTAGAGGGAGAAGGAGCGAAACACACTGAGACATACTCTGCTCCACAAGCACACCGGGGTGGAGAGATGCTGCTCCAGCATTGCTTCTCAAACTGTCCTTGTCCTGCACATTCCCTGGGATTCAGTTAAAGTGCAGATTCTCATTCAGTATGTCTGGGGAGGACACTGAGATTCTGCATTTCTAGCAAGCTCCCAGACGGAGGAGGCACTAACCAGCCACAGAGACACTCCGGAACCTGAGTCATGGTCAGCCAGTTTTTTTTCTGAAGAGCTATATAGTAAATATTTTAAACTCTGCAGTCCATGTAGTCTCTGATGTAGCATTATAGCATGAACGGTGCCATGGAAGATACGTGAACGGATGAGCACATTCCAGAACAACTTTATTTTTGGAACTGAAATTAGAATTTCATAAAATTTTAATGTAATTGACATATTATTCTTCTTCTGAGTTTTTTTTTTTCAATCATTTCAGAGTGTACAAGCTATTTTTAGCTTGTAGGCCATAGTTTGCTGACCCCTGGCCTTATAGTTAGGATAAGGAAATTCAAAGTTTTTATTCCCCACTTGTGCTGTCAGTACCTGGCATTCATAGAGAGAAGGTTTTAAAAGGTGATTTCTCCAAAAAGAAAAAAAAAAAATCTTCAGAAAAAAAAGTTCCCATTTTTGATATGTTAGGAATAAGTAAATGTTGGACCAGCCAGTAGCATGGCAGTTGAGACTGCTGGATCACACATGGCCAACTGCATGTTCGAGTCCTAGGTCCGGTGGCTTAAAAAACATGCTGGATTTGTGTGTGCATATGTGCATGTATGAAATAAATGAATCATAACATTAGTGAATCATAAATGATAATTATTTAAATATAGTGAATACTCTATGTTTACATGTAAGTATAGTGCACAGCCTGTGTTTATATTGTCAGAGTGATGGTTGAAGAAACTGGAGGTGGATTGACTCAGAGGTGACAAAACATAAAAATGATGCTGGTTTTAAATATATGAAAGATTGACATGCTGAAGGCCATGCGGTTTGTTTTCAGCACAAGGTAAAATGAGCTTCAGTGGGTAGAAGTTACAGGAAAGCAGATTCTTGTTCAATCTAAGAAAGAACTTTCTGACAATTGGGCTTGTGCAGCCACAGAACTAACTTCCCAGAAGGCAGTGTTCCTGTCAGCAGATGTTTATTTGAGAGACTGTTTGATGAGCTTGGTGGAGAAGGAATTGTTTTGGGTCCAGGACAGATTTTATTTCTCAAGTTTCTCTCACCCATATTCTCTTTCACATTCTCTCCATTAGTATCTTCATTAAGTTCTCATGTCCTCTTTACTTAACTATTTTAGATGTCTCCTAACTAGCTTCTTCACCTTCTGACTTACCAATTTAATCCAGCCCAAAAGTCAAGTATCAGAAATCTTTTGAAACAACAGATCTGAATATTTTATTTCCCTGTCCCCAAACCTTCCATGATTCTAGATGAAATATTTAACAGTTTTTTTTAATTGTGACACTCAAACCTTTCACAGTCATTTCCAGCTTTATATTTCTCAGTTCTTGCTCACTCACTTACCATAGATCCCTTGTTAGTCACAGACCCTCCTGAATAGGGGCACTTCAGAAAGTCAGTGGGAAGTGCATACTCTGAAAGTACTATACATGATTTAAAAATTTTTGTACCAAAATAAATCTTCATCTCATTACCATGAACTTTTAAAAATTATTTTATTTTAAATGTATTTCCATTCATTCATTGTACATCATTACAGTTACAAAACAAGATTTTTCCATCCAGAATACACTGTATACTGGCTCAATCATGGATACTGCCATATGTGTTATCATCAAGAAATAAATTTCCATTTCTTGTTTCTCATATATTTCACTTCCTTTTTTCCCCTTGATTCCTTACCTCTCACCCTCTGCCATGACGTCTTTACGTCTCCTCCTATATCCCCTATCTATTGACTGTTCTCATTATTACTGTGCCGTTTCTCAAATTCCCACCTCTATATTCCCTCTGTTTAAATCCTCCCCATCTTCCAAAGCTCATCCCGATTATTACCTGCTGCATGAAG
Organism: Tupaia belangeri chinensis; assembly: GCF_000334495.1. NCBI lineage: Eukaryota > Metazoa > Chordata > Mammalia > Scandentia > Tupaiidae > Tupaia > Tupaia belangeri. The sequence continues at coordinate 3,649,104 of NW_006160032.1, forward strand.
ACTGTGTGATACCATACCACAGACATGCACATACAACACATAGCTTTTTCATCCATGGCATTTCGAAATATCCTCACGGTATTTAATCACGGTTAGTTTTCTAATCTATTTCTTTGGAAACTTGTCAAGATCTGGCTCCTGACTATCTCAATAGGTTCATCTTAAACAAGTCCCCTATCTTCTGTTATGTTCCTTTTATTCTGGCCTCTGGTGGTTCCTCAGATATTCTGTGCTCATTTCTATCTCGGACTCTTGAAGTTCTCTTTGCCTCTAATGCTCTTCCTTAAGTCTATACCTCTACATGGTTCTTTTCATTATTCTGTTTTTATTTTCTTAAGAACACATGTTCCTGGTACCAGCAGATGGCACGATGGCTACGTTGCTGGACTCCCATGTAGTTGACCACGGTTTGAGTCCTGGACCTGGTGGCTTAAACTCATGCCGGGTATGTGTGCATGCGTGCCCAGGATCCTAAGAGGAGAGTGGAAGAGAAGGAATTGCGGCGTGGCCATCCCCTCTGGGGTCTGATTTCTTGCTTTTTGTCATTCTCTGTCTTTCTGGAGAGCACATACACCCTATAGCAAAAACCTCTCAAAACAAAACAAAACAGAAGAAACATATTCCTGTTCAGCATTGTCTGATTTATCTGCTACTTGTGCATGACCATCTCTTCTGCAATGATACTGAAAGGTAAGCTCTGTGAAAGCAAATACTGTAGAGAAGTACTGGTTACTTGGTACAACATCAAATGACCGGATGAGTGAGAGAATTAACTGTCAGATTATATGTCTTTTAAGAGCACCTACCTTATCTGGTTCAATCGTTGCTCTTCAGTCAGTCAGTATGAGTTAGAAGTGGTCCAAGATGCTAGTCAAATGTCATGAATAATCGCTGCTATATAGAATATTGTCAGAAGAATCCATCACCTATCTAAGAAGTGAATATCTATATAAAGAGCCAAAAAACAATTGAAGGAGTGGTATTTAATAACAAGCAACAAATGTTCATGAACAATTAAAGCAAGATGCAGCAGTGTGTATAATATGCTATCTTTTTTGGTAAAGAAATCAATGACTAAATCTTTAGCAAAAGACAAAAACATGAAAAGACACATGTCAGGATTCTTTGGCATGGACAGGAGATAGACAGTGTTAAAACAAAGGCATGAAAAGAGAACAAAGGAAACATTTTTTAAACATCCAACATGAAGGGACCAGCAGATGGTATATAATGGCTACGTCATTGGACTCCCACATAGTTGACCACAGTTCAAATCTCAGATCTGGCAGCTTAAAACTCACACAAGGGATGTGTGCATACATGCCCAAAATCCTGAAAGGAGATTGGAGGAAAAGAGATTCTACTGTGGCCACCTCTGGGAGGGGGGTGGGGTGGAGGGGGGCTATGATTTACTGCTTTCTGTCTCTCTGTTTCTCTCTGTCTGTCTGGCGAGTGCACACACCCTATAGCAAAAACCTCTCTTTAAAAAAAAAAAAATCCAATGTGAAAACACACATCACTGTTGAACAGTATACATAGAAAATAAGTGGGTTTTTTTTGTTATTTTGTCTTTTTTTTTTTTTTTTTTTTTTCCATAACACATGGGTAAAGGTTAGAGGACATGAGGGCTGGAAGGTTAATGGAAATCTAACTTCAGGAGTTTAGGTCAGCCGGAGAGACTGTGGGAGTAGGCTTTAATTTTTCTCATACTCATCTGATTTGATGTTTCCTCAATAATATATCAGTGATACTTGGGCAGAAATTACACTGCTGGACATCTGCTTCTGCTGAGCTTAAATGCCTTGGCAGGGAAATAGCTCTCTCAGTGTGCCTTCTGAGAAGTTATGATGAAAGTCATAGCAAGAGAATAAATAAGGAAAGCTAGGAGGCCACCGTTTTGAGAGTCACTTTCCTGATTTCTATGGCGGTTTTAAGTACAGGGAAGAAGTCCTTGGAATGGAGGAAATACTGTCAAATGCTAAAAACTATATTCAAAATAATATAGACTCCTCCTTGTAGATCTTCATTACTGGTCATCTCAGGGCATGCACCATTGCCAAAACCTTGAGGGCTCTCAAACTTGAGAGGTGAACACAATGTCCACGTGGATTCCTGAGGCACACACATCAGGGGCTCTCAGTGAGTGCCCAGTGGATGGCACACGCCCGGTAAACAAGGAGGCGTCCACGTTATCTCTAGTTGCTTCCCATGTGCTTTGAAAGCCACCCACCAAAATATCACACTGAAATTACAAAAGAACAGTCCTCATTATCCCTATTATCTTCCTCTTATGGAATTAAAGAAATAACAGTGTGCACAGTAACTTACAATTCTTCTTAGCATTATAAACACATCAAAAATGGGCTTTGTGGAATCAATGCAAGTTCAAGAAACAAAGGTAATGTAGATGATGCTCAGGTACTTGCATTTTAACTGCCTTAAGAGTGTAAAAGTGGCGCCTTAAAAGTGGAGGCTCTGGATGTGTAGAACTATGAGGTCGTTGAGAAAGTCATGATGGAGACCAGCAGTTAGCGTGATGGCTATGTCGTTGGACTCCCACGTAGTTGACCACGGTTTGAGTCCCAGACCCGGTGGCTTAAACTCACGCCCGGTGTGTGTGCGTGCGTCCCCAAGATCCCGAGAGGAGAATGGAGGAGAAGGGATTGCAGCGTGGCCATCCCCCCAGGGGGTGATTTCTCGCTTTCTGTCTCTCTGTCTCTCTCTGTCTGTCTGGCGAGTGCATGCGCCCTATAGCAAAAATTTCTCCAAAAAAAAAAAAAGAGAAAGTCATGATGTGTTCTTCTGTTTTTCTATGGAAAAATGTGTCATGACTTCCACAATGAACCAATATTAATACATTCGAAATGGTGTGATTGTGTCAGGTACACCAACCTTATAAGCCTCAGATAACAGTATGAAATATGTCTGATATCAGAACGCAGATGAGTTGTGAGTGATGGTATGAAAGAATGTGTGTAAACTCCTGACACATGCTAAGCACATATAACAATAGGTGTCAGCTGTTGTTACAGTTTTCCCGTTGGACAGAAAAGCACTCAAGTACATCTTCATTGAGCTGACTTGATGGTTTATGCCTTTCAGGAGGAATGAATGTTGGTGCAAGGCGGCCGGTCTCATTTTATGCCACAGATACACTCCTGAAAAGGTCTCATAATTCAAAACTGACAAAATTCAAGATTAATTTTGTCCTTGTAACAAACAAAAAATAATTGGCATGAATTCTCAAGGTGCTTAAATCTGTAATTGTTGCAGATTAGCTGTTAATTCTGTGGCCATGTCACCACCATTTTTCCACCTTATTTACCTTGTTATAGGAGGCAATTTTGCAAACTAAAAGTGTAGGTAGGTTAGAGTTTTGTTTTTTTTTCCCTTTTCTTTTCTCAGCATCATTGCCAATAATTTGTAGAGTGCCCTGTCCTACTATTAATGATAGCATTGTATATCCTGGCAGCTTTTTGGCCTTCATAGCATTTGTCAAACTTAAATTCTTTCCACTATTACTACTTTCCATCTGCAGCACTATCATTGCTGGAAAATGAACACTTCCTTGACATTATTAAGGCAGACTTAAAGTTATCTAAGAGTGATGCTAAAATAATAGTGCAGTAGCCTGCCAGAAATTTCCGAAATTTTGATACTTGTAAACATCACTTGGTTCACCTACTGTTGACAATGGATATTAAATATTTCCCTTTACTGGCCAAAAGAGAGCCAACCCATGCCAACAACATTAATGCAATTTATAATGCACTTTTCCCAAAGTTTTAAAGTGATATAATAATTGATATTTTAAAATATTTTGTTACAATAGTAATTTATTTCAAATTTATGTAGATATGATTTTTTTAAACATACATTATTCAAATTTCTGTAAAAAGTAACCAAACATTAATAGTTCCACCAAGCCCAGTGAGCAGCCATGGCTACAGAAGGCTGTCACATAAACATAGACCCACATGGTCTTAGTGGCCTGTAATTGATTCTGGTACAGTTCCCAAACACAGCTCTACCATAATGTGAATGTGCCAGCAACTCCCAGGGCCTAATTGTTTTATAATATTTATAAATGTGGCTCTGTCCTAGCTCTGTCCTGGATAGAGATCTCACTGAATTCAGCTCCCGCAGTTATGGTCTTCATGAACTACAGTAGATGAAAAGTTCTTTCTTCTCCCAATAATATGCAGCTGTGTCCATGAAGCTTCCTTCTGCTGACTTGTGCAGCTCTTCATATGAAAACATGAATGCACATGTCCCTGCTAAATGCCCTTCCCACATGTTTATATGTTTTTTTAAATGTATTTTTTATTATCATCATAATCTTGTTTATAACACATTGGATTGCATATAACTTTATAGTGTATTACATTGCTTTTTAAAAAGTGAATGCCCTGCACGTCAGTCAATACAGAGACATTAATCTCCCCACTTCATCATTCAATATCTTTTCAATGTTTTTCCCAATCATTATTATTATTATTCTAATTAGTTTTTTAAACACTCAATCCCTATTTCTCATTTTTCTTGTAAAAAGACTTTACCATCATGAAATACTTCTCAACTTCTAGTTGAGAATGCTATACATGCCATCATCAACAGGTAATAAGCCATATCTGTTTCCCACTAACATCCTGCCTCTCTATTATTCTCTTGTTATCTTTCTCTATCCTCTTCTCTTCACCACCCCCCCATTCCACACTGTCTCGTTCTCGTTAAGTACTTTCACTGCTTTTATGTCCTCCAATATTTCGCTCTTTATCATAGAGTGCGGATAATCGGTATATATTGAGTGGATACATACAATATCTTTCTTTCATAGCCTGGCTTACTTCACTCAGCAATAGATCCTCCATATCTGACCATTTTCTATCAAATTCCAGGGTCTTGTTATTTTTTATGGCTGAGTAGTATTCCATAGAGTATATATACCACACTTTTCCAATCCATTCCTCAGTTTGTGGACATTTAGGTTGGTTCCATGTCTTGGCGATTGTGAATAATGCTGCAATAAACATTGATGTGCAAGCACTTTTCTGACTGAGCGTTCTCCTGTCCTTTGAGTAGATACCCAGAAGTGGGATTGCTGGATCAAATGGTAGTTCTATTTGTAGATCTTTGAGGAACCTCCATATTGTTCTCCTTTGTATGTTGATTAAAGATCTCTTTCAATAGGATCCCTTTCTTGTCATCCTGATGCCTAAAAATTGAATTGTCGCTTGGCCTATCTCCGGAGAATCATTGGTAGTGATTTTGAAATGAGGTGGGATTTCACATGATTACATAGCAACATATTTTTAGTAATCTTAGAATGCAATAACGATTAAGTGCTGGGGCCAGTTGGTGGTATGTGGTTAAAGCACTGGACTCCCACAGCCAATCTTGGTTTGAATCCTGTACCTGGTGGCTTACCAATCGTGCTAGGGCATGTGCTTGTGTGCCTAGAATCCCGGGATGAGAATGGAGGAGAAGGGATTGTAGGGTGACCTTCCCCCTTGGGAGATGATTCCTTACATAACCTCTCACTGTCTCTTTCAGGTACTTATTTAATTCAAAGTAGATAGGCAAATCTCTAGAATGTTTTAGGTTTTTGGTTAAATCTCAATTCTAAATTGTAGTGCCAGGGTCAGCCAGTGGTGCGATGGTTAAGACATCTGGACCCCACATGGCCAACTGTTCAGTTTGAGTTCTCGAGCCAGAGGCTTGAGAAACATGCTGGGGATATATGTGCTTGCTTGCCCAAAATTCCAGAAGGAGAGATGGGGGAGAAGGGATTGTGGCATGTCCATCCCCTATGGGGGGATGCTTTCTCACTATCCCTCTCTTTCCTTCTTTCTCTCTCCAGCAAACACATATGCCCTCTACCTAAATTTTAAAGAAATAAATAGCACTAAAGATTTAAAATTAACAAACGCTAAATTTCAACAGGGAGGAAGGTTCCCACTCTCGTCCTTCTCTTTCTCCCATCCAGTGTTGCTCTGAGTAACCTATCATCTACGGCCTGTCTCTAAGAGGATGGGAGCTGAAAACTCTGTGATTTGATTCTCCCCCGCCCCACTCAAAGCATAGTGTTCTACAGTGTTCATTGCTGTGTCTGAACCTTAATTTTTTTTAATTGACAATAGTTGGGAAAGAAATGATTCAGATAAAATAGTATTTTCCAAACTATGCCTACCCCCTCCCAAATTCTACAAGATATTCCACAGAAAAAGAAAAAGAAAAAGAAAAAGAAAAGGCTCTTGTTGTCTCAGTGATGTGGGAAATGCCTTATATTGCAGCCTCTGTCTGAGATTAAACACTAGCATCTCATATTAAAAGTTCTAAGTAGTAATGGAAACCTTGTAAACTTTAACTTAATATTTCCCAGAATTTATCTGGCCACCACCCACCCCTACCATTTTGTTGTTGTTGTTTTCTTATTGTTTGTTTTTAAAATAATACATCCTGAAGGAAACTCAGATAAAATACTCCTAGCTAAGGCCCTGACTAACTACTCTGAGGAGAATGGAATATGCAAGGGACACGTGTGCATAATGGGCAAGTCATAACTGTCATTATCTTTAGTCCCAAATTAGCAATTATCAGATACAGTCTCGAGTGTGAGCGTTGGTAGCCACACATATGTATTTATCTGCGACAGCTGCCTCACTTGCCCTGCACACTAGGTTTTATCGTTTTAATTGCCTGGTCAGTGTTGAAGCACCATCTCAGTAGCCATTAAATTGCAAGTGTTTGTCTTTATTTTTCACCTTTCATATTATGCCTCTTATTTTACTTTTGTTATCTTAATTTTCTAAAGACTTCTTTGTGGTTTTATGGCTGGCTGCCAGCATTCTGGGAACTGTAGGCTTTAGAGATCTCTCTCTGTCTCTCTCTCTCTCTCTTTTTTTCCCTTAGATTTTTTTTTTTAAAGATTCACATATACACAAAAATGCTAACAGTAAGAAAAAGCCATCTCCGAAGTTGGCATTGTTTTACTTTTCAAGAACAAGTTCGAGTTGAAAGAAGCAGCACTATTTATTTCTCCTGGGCCTGTCCTTTGGCTCACTCTCTGGGAAAATCTTCATCCTTTCAGATCAAAAAAAGAACAGCCTCTCAGTGAATTAGGATACAATCCACATTTGCCCACAATATCACACAGTGATTTCAGAAATCTGGGCTTGTACACATCTGGAGGATGATGGCAGGATGCCCCTAGTTAGAATGGCTTTCAGAATCTACGTGGGTGATTTTGATTCCTCATGCCTCGTTTTTTTATTTTTGCCTGACTTCATTTCTTGTTTTGTTTTGTTCTTCACTCTTGCAAAATTTCTTTTCCCTGCCCAGTCCTTCATGATACACACACACAGGCACACGTACTTGCATATACACACAGTAAGTCACAAAGGCCAGAGGGCCAAAAGTGAAAGGTCACCTTCACAATGGGGTTTCCAGGATTATTTAGATGTAATGAATAAAATTGCAAATTCTATTGAGGCTTTTAGAACTAATGAAAATTATCAATGTGTTCCACAGCTGCATTTCAGTTTTGTTTGTCTGAGCCTGGAACAGAATAGATTTTATAAATAGAACTTAAATGTGACCACAGAGCATGCATACTAATCAGTTCATTTTAAGATATTGTTTTGCAATACTTTTAAGATGCACACATGCTGGGAAAAATTACTTGTCAGAGGAACAATGTGGAACAATTTCTTACCCAAGTTGCTAATGGAACTACTTTCTTTCTTTTTTCTTTTTTTTCTGTCTCTCTCTTTTTTAAATGTGAAGTATCTATCATTTTCCATCTTTTCTTTTAAGTAAATGTTAAAGTGGGAAAAGAAAGTGAAGGAGAAAGGTGTTACTCCAGGAATTTGTATAGAAAGTGTGACTTATTTGTGAGAAAGCATCCATTAATTTGGGAAGGTTGAAATAAAGGTAATCAGAATATCTTAGTTAGCACATGCTGAGTCGTATCATCTATTACACACTTTCTCCACTCACATAAATGTGGATGGGGCTTTTTTCCTGGCTCTAAAGAGATTAGAAACCTGTGGGATGGAGTGTTAAGTGGTCCCCCACTGGAAGTATTCTCTACCAGCCGCTGATTTCCTCGAAGTAGGCAATCGTATCTGAATAGTTGTGATATCTGGGTAAGTTCGCTTTTCTTTGACAGCACACCCCCCTGAGAGAAAGCATTTGTTTCACTCTTTTGAAGGTAGAAATCCCAGGAGTGGGTTTTGATGTGGGATGAAGCACTAAGCCCAGAGCTTCCCTTACAGGTGAAATGCAGATGCTCTTTCAGAGGAGGAAAGGTATCTAAATGAAAGCTTCCCTTCCCCAGTCATTAGCAGAAATGAATGTGAAATTGTTAACACTCAAATACATTTTAATCGCCAACTGTGGCCTCTGCAAAGATTTGTCTTTTCCCTTCAGCACTGGGCCTCATGAAGGGATTCTGAAGTTCTGGGTACCAGTGGAAGCAATAAACTACAAAGAGTTTTGAGAACTCTGTCAGGCTTGGGGAAACAGAAATGAGCTAGGAAATTAAAATCCAAAGAAGACACGTTAGCCACTGTCTACCACCTAAACCCTCATTAAGCTTCCAACAAAGAGAGGAAACCAGAATTATGAATATCCATTTCTCTCCAAATCAAGCTAATAAATATCCACTGTATGCCTGCTATTAACAAAGTGCTATATATTTACCGTCCTCTGCTAGACCAGCCGTTGTACTGTCTCAGGAGTCAGTAATGATGTCTCATGGGTCGAATCCAGCCCATGGCCTTTTTACATCTTGAGACCTAGAAATGGTTTTACCTTTGTAAAGTGTGGAAGATAAAGAAGGGGGGGGAGAATAAGAAGAATAAGGAGGAAGAGGAGAAGGAGAGACAACTATGACAGTGAAGATGTCAATGAGAAGAAGGACGATGAGAGGCCAGCAGGTGGCATGGTGGTTAGGGGTGCTGGACTCCTACATGGCTGACCACAACTTGAGTCCCAGACCTGGTGGCTTGCTTTTTCACTTTCTCTTTCTCTCTCTTGCTCTGTCCTTCTCTGTTCAAATTAAAATAAATAAATAAAGTTAAGTAAAAGAATTCTTTTTTTCTTTGGAGAGATTTTCACTATAGGGCGCGTGTGCTCGCCAGACAGACAGAGAGAGACAGAGAGACAGAAAGCTTGAAATCACCCCCCGGGGGGATGGTCCCGCCGCAATCCCTTCTCCTCCATTCTCCTCTCGGGATCTTGGGCACGCATGCACATGCGCCCGGCGTGAGTTTTGAGCCACCGGGTCCGGGACGCGAACCGCGGTCGACTACGTGGGAGTCCAGCGACATAGCCATTATGCTCACTGCTGGTTCCCAATAAAATAATTTTTTAAAAAGAAGAAGAAAAAGGATGGATGAAGATGAGTGGGATGTGAAGAAAGAGGAAAGGAGGAGCAAAGACAGTTTGTGGTCTCCAAAGCCTAAAATATGTATTATCTGGACCCTCACAGAATCTGATGTTCCTGTACTGCACAATTTTCAGTGATCAAGAAAATAACCTGGAAAATTCCTAAGTAATTAAATGCTACCTAAAGAATCTAAAAAGAGAAAAAAACACAAATCGTACAATAAAAAGAGCCAGAATAACCCGTGTTTTATTTCCCGAACTTGTTGAATTTGGGGATTAAAAGAAATCGTGAGGATCTAACCTTGGAAATTCAGGATCTTCAAAATGTAAGTCCCAGATGGGAGTATGCAAAATGATTGCTGGGTGACTGGAAGTGTCAGGTTTTGATTATAATATAGTTAGCATATCAAACAAGTGATTTCCAGATTTTACTGCTTTGGATGAAGCTAAATATTAAGTAAACAGTAGTGCAAATGGTAGTAGATATATTAGATAGTGGTAAGGTGGCTTATGAGTCAGTATAGTCTGCAAAACACAGAATCTAGTCCAATCTCTTTCTTTCTGATTTTTCAGTTGTGAATAGTAGGTTTATATTATACCTACAGGGACCAAATAGTGGCACAATGATGAAAGTCCATGCTCCGGGGCCAGCCCCATGGCCTGCTTCTTAAGGGAGCTGAATGTCTCATGGTCAACTATACAGTTCAAATCCCAACCCTGGAAGTTTGACAAGCACGCGAAGAGCACGTGCTAGTGTGCTCCAAATCCTGACAAGGAAATGGAAAAGGGTTTGCAGGGTGACCACGTCCTTCTTGGGGAGTGCTTTCTCCCTCTCCTTTTCTCTGTTTCTCTCTGGGCAAGGCAAATAAAAGAAACAAATGATGACTCAGGTCTCTGCAAGGCTGATGCATATAGAAAGGTTGGAAGGTCAAGTCCAGAGACCTCCCTCAGTATACAGGGCATTCATGAACCCACGGTCTAGGACTGGTTAAAGCTGGGAGTGGATTGTGGCATCAAGACCCTGCTTGGGGTGTTTTCCTTCTCTCTCTTGCTCATAGCATAAATTAATAAATCAACTTCAAAACATTATACCTACATTTTATTTATTTATTTATTTAGAGAGGTTTTTGCTATAGGGCGTGTGCGGTCACCAGAAAGACAGACAGAGACAGAGAGACAGAAAGCAAGAAATCGGCCCCCCCCCCCAGGGGGGATGGCCATGCCACAGTCCTTCCTCCATTCTCCTCTCTAGAATGGGCACGCATGCGCCCTGTGTGAGTTTAAACCATTTGGTCCAGGACTTGGACCATAGTCGACTACATGGGAGTCCAGCAACATAGCCATTACACCAACTGCTGGTCCCAATATACCAATATACCTACATTTTAAAATAAAACCAAAAAGAAACTCACTCAAACATCCTCTGATTATAAATCACTACATTCCATTAAAAAAAAAAAACATACGCTATTAAAAAGATACAGTATTGAAAATAAAAGTTTCCAATAATCCTCCTGCCAGAATTATCCACTGTTAATAATTTGGTACATATCTCCCCAGATCAGACTTCCTAGGCATATAATAATATACTTAATATCTCCTATATTTAAAGCATGATTTTTAGGTTTCTGATATTTCTGACCTATGAATTACTATTATTGGTCCTCAAATCAAATTTAGATTTTTAAAGGAAAATAAAAGGGACATTATATAGAAAACTAGTTGCAATCCAAGTAAGTGCATACTGGGAGGCAGAGTGCAAATTGGGAAGGCTTTTATCCATTAAATTCAGACACAAAGAAGGTTGGGAAGCTAAATGAATGATAGTGAGTAGCTCATGCAGTTCTTCCCTACATTCTTCATTTCTGCCTAGGCTGCAGGTTAACCTGTAAGGTTAATATAATTGCTGACAGCTTGTAGGCCCTAGGTGATGATGAAATGTACCACCTCTTACAGAAATTCTTGCTTCTCTTTAATCTCTGCTTACTTTGTATTCAGACTAGTATTTCTCAAACTTTTCAAAACCACGGTCCATATTTAGATGGAGCAAAGGACATTAAGAGTCAACACCTCCCACTCCCCGCTCCCACGCAGAGTACTCCTCAATAGAAAATAAACTAGTTGATAGGCACTTAGTTCAAGGGGACCAAATAAATTATGTTAGCACAGTTTTTCAACGGGCATACCTGAATTGCATTTCTTTTACTTGCTAAAAAATAATAAGAGCTTATTCATAAATGCAGTGTCCTTTCAGTGTAAGCTTATACAGCAATAAAATGTTCTATAAACACAAAAACATGCGCTCACTCTTATAGTGCATTGTGATCTATTTAAGTGTCACAGTTGTGTCACAAATGCATGGGTAACACATTGCCTGTTTAGAAGTAGGCAGATGAGTGATCATTTTGAAAATATTCTTGTTTCAAGTCTGGTTATTAAAGAACTACGTGGCTAAAGCATTGCCAACATAAATATTTAACCTATGGACTTTAATGTTAACCAATCAACCCTTAACAAAGTAAATAATTATTAAACTAAAAGATTTATAAGTTAAAAAAAAAAAACAGCAACTGAAAACCACAAATCAGTCAGTTCTGATGATGGAGGCTCTGTCTGACAAGCCCCACTATCAGCATTGTCGTATGCACAGTATGTCTACAACGTAATCAAAGCCAGTATGATGGCCCAATTTAGTCCTTGAGTCTTCAACAGATACAGTCTCCTAATTCTGACTAAAAAATATCAAATTTTGCTCACCTTTAACTCATTTATTATTTAATTCACGGTTTCTCTTTCTCCTTCCGAGTAGTCCTCTACTTGGGATCAGTGAGAAAAGGCAGTTACCTTTGAGATGGGAGGGAGCTCTTCCTTAAGAACCCTGACTTGTGAGGGATTTCTGTTCTTCAGCCTGACATGTCAGATACTGGGCTTCAATTTCTAACTCCCTTCCTTTAGTCTTCTAGGAAGTGGGAAATTCAGGACCAGCCCTGTAGCATGAGGGTTAAAGGAGCCAGGTCCCATATGGTCAACCACAGGCCCATTCCTGCCCTGGTGACTTGAAAAACATACCAGTTGTGTGCATGAGTGTGTGCCTAAACTCCTTACAGCATGGAGTAATGGAGGAGAAAGGATTTCGGCATGACCATGCTCCATTGGTGAGTGCTGGCTCTCTACCCTTTCTCTCTGGCAAGAAAATGCACCCTCTAACAGTAAAACTAAACAAATAAAAACCCAAAGCAAAAAAACCCAATAGATAAATTATATTAATTAATAAAAGAGTTCAGCAAGATTTCTGGATACAAAATCAATAAACATAAATAAACTGTATATAAAACAAAGAAAGTGGGAACTTTCAGCCATTATCCTGTGCCAAATTTGGCCCCAAGTCTTTGGCTGAAGATCCCAAGGCTGCAGGGATTGCTTTTCTGTGGCTAGTCAACGACCACATCTGGACACAGGTGTGACCACTCTGAAGATATGTACATATTCCCTGGCTTCTCTCTGCTCTTCATAAACTAGGAGTGCTCTCTCTTGAAAATAGTTCAAATATTTCTTTCCCCTCTAGAGCTTAGCCTTAAAAAACAAAAGGAAAGAAAATGCAGGGAGGGGGAACTCTTATTTCTAGGAATAGGAGAGATAGCACTTTTAATACCCCAGACTGAGTCTGTCCTGGACAGAATGGAAGTACGGAGATTTTTATTGCCTTACAGTGAAAATATAACAAAAGGATGAGCACTGTTCATTTTTCCATTTGGATTTCTCTCTATGCTCGCCACTGCCCTCTTTCTCATACAGACATGAATGACTCTAAGAGCCAACTGTCTTAGTCACCTGATAGCTTCACCCAGTGCAGGCAGGCTGCTAGAACTGCAGTAACATATTGAGGATTACTGACCTTGAGTATTTCAGAAACTGACCACTAGGACTCTCTCCCCCATCATTCCCCCTTTTATCTGTCCAAATCAAATTGTTATTTTTTGAACTAGAGCCATGCAATACAGCATGGCTTCCCACACGGTAAGGAACAAGCTCCCTGGCAAAACAAATGAGGCCCAACTTAATTTGCATACAAGAATATTTCTCTAGGTAACTTTTTTTTTTTCATTGGCGAGAAATAAAAAGAGAGGGAAAATAAATCAACCTCCGGGAGATGGCCATGCCACAGTCCCTTCTCCTCCATTCTCCTGCTGGAATTTTGGGCATGCACACACGTTCACCTAGAGTGATTTTCAAGTCACCAGGCCAATTCTCGAAGCACAGTTGGCCACGTGGGAATCTAGAGCCTTAACTACCACACCATCTGTTAGCACCCAGATGACATATTTTTTAAAATGAGGAGATTTTGCAGCCTCTGTGCTTCCTTAGCCAACCTGAAATGCTTCCTCTGTCTCTCCTCAACAATCTCTAGCTTTTATACAACTGACTAATTCCTACTTACCTTGAAGATTTTGCTCATGTGCTTCCTTTTCTTGGAGTATGGTGCCAGTCCCACCTCTGCTGAGCTGTCATGCCTGGTGTTCCCATGATATGCTGGGCATACCTTAGAGCGCTTATCAGAGTATATATTAATTTGAGGTTTACTTATCTGCCTTTCTCACAAGACCCTAAGCTCTTAAGTATAGTGACTATATCTTTCTTGTTCCTTGCCATATTGCTCAAATTTGGCACAGCCCTAGCACCTAGCAGATTAGCAATAATTGCTGGACTCAATAAATAATTCTCTCTAGCGTGGCAATTTAAAGAAATAGTACTGCTGGAAGTATTAGATGTAGCCATTGAAATCGTACTAATATTTATCAAGCTGTTACATATACTATCTCAGTTAAACCTTACGACCACCTTTAAAAACCTGATGGTGCTTAGAGATGCCATGGTTAGTCCAAGCTCACAAAGCACGAAAAAGCAGAGCTGGGATTTTATCTTTGATTCATCTGACTCAAAAGCTGCATCCCTAACCTTTATGTTGTTCCAAATGCTACAGGCTTTTGTTGTTGTTGTTATAGTGTGTATATGCTCACCAGAGACAGAGAGAGACAGAGACTGAGATAGAGAGAGGGGAAGTGAGAAAGCGCCCCCTCCTAAGGAGTGCGACCATACTGCAATACCTTTTCCTCCATTCTCCTCCAAGGATTTTGAGCAATCCCATTTATGCACTCAGCATGTTTTTCGGACTTCCAGTCTCAGACAACCAGCCACCTCAGCCAACCCATCACCAGCTGGCACCAGGCTATTCTTCCTATAAAAATTATTACAGTCATTAATTGTGTTGTGGTTTGAATCAATCCCCTCCAAAAATTCACATTGTCTAATGTGGTCATATTAAGAGTTGGAGCCTTTGGGACCAGCACTTGGCATAATGGATACATCATTAGATTCCTACTTAGTCCACAGCATGGTTCGAGTCTCAGACCCAGCAGCTTAAAACTCACACTGGGTGCATGTGCATGTGTGCCTAAAATCCTGAGAGGAGAATGTAGCAGAAGGGATTGTAGCATGGCCATCTCCCAAGGTGAGTAATTTCTCGCTTTCTGTCTCTGTCTCTCTTGTGAGCACATGTGCCCTCTAGCAAAGAAAAAAAAAAAAACTCAAAAAAGAAAAAAATAAATAAAAAGAGTTGGAGCCTTTAAGGGGTAAGTACTCTGTGACGAGCCTACCTCTTGCATGGAATTAAGGTTCTTATGAAAGAGGCTTCACACAAGCATTTGACTCTCTTGCTTGTCCTCTGCATCCAGCACGTGAGGCCACAGCATCCTTCTCTCGGTGGGATACAGGCCTAACCAGGGCTGTCAGACCTGCGGTGCCTTGCTCCTGGGCCTTCCAGCCTCCAGAACTATGAGAAACAAATTTCTGTTTTAGCAACACAAGATAAAGTAAGTCAACTATTGGGCTCTCAGATGCGGCAGACAAATCTACAGTGCCCGGTGGTCTGCCAACAGGCGAAGTGAAGAGAACGCATGCCTAACTTCCACGCGAAAAGCACTCTGTGAGCAGTTCTTCGACGGCAGTCCTACGTACTCCGGTTTGCCCCTCAGTTCTGCAAGCCCCCAAACACTCAGCCATGTCACTTCAAACAGATCCAAACTATTGTGTAGCTATTTCGAAGTGGGTAATGGCTTAAGGTGAAAAACCTGTTTAAAGGATGAGCTGGGTCTTCTATGAAAGATTGCCATCGGTTAGTCTTGCTGGTGGCCAGATACCAAAACTAGAACATTTTCTAGGAATTTTATTCTAACATCAAAGGCAGGTTAAAACTTCAAATTGTGATTGGGGAGGCATGTCATGATTTTAAACCACTAGCATCTTCAAGCTCTTAAAAGCAGTGACTTCACCTCTCAGCTTCTGTATTTATAAAGGAGGTTCATAAACAGAAGAGAAACTTTATTTAGCTTCTGGTTCTCTCAGAATCTTTTCCCAGGGACTATATTATGCATTTACATTAAAACAGCTTCTCCTAAATTCTGTCCCTTGCACTATGAATATGTTTTCTGTGAAGGAGGTATTCCATAATAAAATTCAATTTAGAAATGCGAGGTTAAAAAAGTTAAGCAAGTTTCTTTTTTTACTATAAGGCTTCTCAGAGACCTTTCATATGCTATATATTGTGACTTTCTAAGAAGATATAATTTGGGAAAGCTAATCTGACTGTATAACATTTATTTTTGGTTTCACTGGTGTTCACTAGAAGAGTGTAGAATTCATGATATAAAATCTTTCAGTTAACGAAGTAATCTCAATTTTTCTCTGAACCCTTGTAGGATACACTGATATATCTTATGAGAATTATTTCAAATTGCTTAAGGTATAGTTCATGGGGACCAGAAGGTGGCATGGTGGTTAAGATGCTGGGCTCCCAGCTGACTACAGTTCTAGTCCCAGACCTGGTGGCTTGAAAATCACACCAGGTGCACGTGCATGTGTGCCCAAAATTTGGAGAGGAGAATGTTGGAGAAAGGACTGTGGGGTGGCCATCTTCCCTGGGGGTGATTTCTTACTTTTCCCCTTTCTATCTCTCTCTGGCGAGCACATATGCCTCACGGCAAAAACCTAAAAAAAAAAAAAAAAAAAGGAATAAAAAGAAAAGGTACAGTTTATGATCACCTCCATTAGAGACTCTTTGATGGGGATCTTGAGCATGCATGTATACATGCCCTGCATGAGTTTTAAGCTGCTGGGTCCAAGATTTGAACCATAGTCAGCCACAGAGAAGTCCAGCAATGTAACCATTACACTATTTGCTGGTTCCAGTACTCACATTTTATATAGTTCAAAACTATCCATATGTGGAACTATATGTACTACAGGTTTGAGAGAAAGGAAGGCTCTCTCTGAATGAGGACAGTCAGAGGAGTTCATCACAGAGCATTAGGACGTGTGCCTGTGCTAAAAGCTGTGCAGTCTAGGCTAAGTAGTGAGGAGACAGGATCCTCTATAGGGGGCAGAGGTGAGCAAAGCTACTGGTGTAGGTGTTAAAAAATGTCTACTAAAGAGAACCCCCTGGTCTACATGACAAGAATTGATTTCAAAGACAAAGAAAGGTAAGAATGGCTAGATCAGAGCTCAACTGCAGAGGATAGGTCTACATGTCAGGGTGGCTGGCATGTCATTAAAAATTATTCAGGTATTTCAGAAGTTTTTAGTGCCCATACATAATTGGCTTTTAGTTTTCATAGCTGTTCTTAAAAGAGAAAGCAAAGACCCCCATGAGTGATCTAGAACACATTTTTCTCTTTCAAAAATTACTTTATTTATTATTACTATTATGTTTAGGTTTCCTACAGTGTGCATGTGTTTACTAGAGAGAGAGACACACACAGAGGGAAAGCCAAAGAGCAAGACTCCAGGTCTGGGACTCAAACCACAATTGGCCATGCGTGAGTCCAAATGCCTTAACCATCATGCCACCTGATGGCCCCACAGTTAAATTTTCATTTGCCCTGGTGTCACTCAAGTGTGGGTCTCTTGGAGTGAGAGCAAAAGACTTAGATACAATGCAAAAAGAAGGAAATACAAGTAAGGCGAAGCTGGTTCTTGAAGGCGACGCTTAACTATTCTGTGCTCTTGATTGCCTTCCGGGTTTACTGCCCCGATTCCGTGGTATCAGCCCCACTACAGCCTGGTTCAGGACGGGCTCAGTATGATCCAGCAGGCACCCTCCTCTCTCTCAGAGCATGACAGGATTTCCTTTAATATTCTGGTGGTTAAGACAGCAGATCTTGGGATTTGACTGGTGATATTTGGATCCTGATTTTTCTAATATTAGTTTTACCATCTTGGGCTAGTTATTAGATCTCTTTAAGTCTGAGATTCTTCATTTGGAAAATGCACCTATTCTAGCGTTTATTTGATGGAGCTGCTAGAGGACCAATGAAGCTCTTAGCAGAGGTTCCTTGCATAGAATAATGCTGGGTAAACATTAGTTGTTATTTTGTTATTACCTCTAACCTCAGGAAAGAATGTAAGAATCTTCTTCCTGCTCTTAAATCTGTAAAGGGAGATGCCTACAGAAATGCAAAACAGGATGGGAATGGAATGGAATTATTTTTTATTTTGGAGAGGTTTATGCTATAGGGTGCATGTGCTCACCAGAAAGAGAGACAGAGAGACAGAAAGTGAGAAATCACCCGTTAGGGGGAATGGGATGCTGCTATCCCCTCTCCTCCATTCTCCTCTTGGGATCTTGGGCATGCACACCCATGCTCCTGGCGTGAGTTTAAGCCACCAGGTCCGGGAATCAAACTGTGGTCAACTACTTGGGAGTCCAGCGACATAGCCATTATGCCAACTACTGGACCTGAGAATGGAATTGTTTTATCCCTGGCAAATTTGTACATTTTAAACATCTTTTGCCATGACCACAAATCTTAAAAATATAGTCACAGCTTCAGTACCTATGAGTCCAGTAAAAAGTTATTATTTTCTTTTAAGCTCATGTGGTATCAATCCTGCTAGCAGCCAGCATGTATTTAATGCGTTGAAACAAAATTCAATTCATAAGCACACTAATGTATGTTAGGGTAATTTTTAGGGTCTTAGTATGGAAGTGGCAGTTGGTGCAGATTTTTACTTATTATCAACATATCTGTTTCCCTGCTTCTGCTATATGACCATAATAGTTATTAATCTCAATATTTCTAATGTTTTTTTATTCTTGGCTACTTTTCTGACATATTAGTTCTTAGCTAGAAAAAAATGATTCAGTAATAGTAGACATGAATTCCACTATCTCTTCACAGCTCACTAGGTTCAGTAATAGATAATGGCATAATTACTTTTTGAGTTTTAAGAAATCCAATTGGAATGCCTGCAGGTATATGTACATTTATTTGGTTTAGAACTTATTTTTTTAGCATAATTCATTTACTGTATTTGGTATGATGGGTCCAAATGAAACCAAGCATCCAGAGGAAATTATTTTTTAATACAGACTCATAACCTAAGTATTAAGAATATTTCTTTTTTTTTCTTACCCATAGGCAGTAAGGCAGTTTTTCTCTCCGAACCTATTACCACCATCCATCAGAAATATTTACTCTTTTGCTTCTGAGATTTACTCAGTTTCAATGGTGGTCTATGTATTGAGGGAAGGCAGAAGGCTATCCTTAATGATCATTTATTCAGTGAAAATGTGCTGAGTCCCCTCTGGATCAGGCACTGTTCCAGGCACTGGGAATAGAACTGTGAGGAGAGAATTCCCCACATCCCCATGAATTTGCTATTCTATGGCATTACATTGCCACATTAATGCTATGTGATAGGTGAAGAAGATGCTCATGGGGTTCTTCTCATCTCTGAACTTAATAAAACTGAGCCCATGGTGCATCGCCTCTTTAGACAGATCTTTTCTGACCACCCAGTCTACAACACAAAAACTTATCTCTTGCATAAGTCAGGAAATGTGTAGGCTCAGAGAAGCTCAGAGACACGTGGTTCAGAGACAAAGACAGTCTATTACTCACAACAAAAGTAGCAGTCAGGTAACATCGTGAAACAGATCACACACTAAGCTCCAGTGCAGTGAGAGTCAGTGGGACCTGCACATGGATTAGAAGACATTCCCTCACTTTAGGCACTTCTGTTTTATATAGGGTTAGTGTATAGGTCTGCCCATTGTCCGCACCAGAGAGAGATGTCATTTTTATTTTATTAAGTAACTAAATATTTTCCATGAGAGATGTTTCATGTCTCTAAATCATTGCCTTTTGATTTTACTTAGCTAGGAAAGTCCTTTTCTTTTTAAGACTGCCCTCATGAAAACATTTTTTAAAAGTTAGCTTTGGGTCCAGCAAGTGGCATGGAGACCAAGGAAGCTGGAGCTCACATGACCAACTGTACGGTTTGAGTCCCAGACCCTGTGACTTGTAAAACATGCCAGGCATGCGTACATGTTTACCAAAAATCCCGAGATGAGAATGAAGAAGATGGGATTGTGGTGTGGCCATCCCACCTGAAGGGTGATTCATCACTTTCTCACTTTCCCTCTCTCTCTTTCTCTCTCTCTCTTTTTTTTTTTTCATTTTTTCATTTTTTTTAGAGAAAGATTTTTACTATAGAGCACTTGGGCTCTCTAGAGACACAAAAAGTGGGAAATCACCCCTCAGGGGGGATGGCCACACCACAATCCCTTCTCTTCCATTTTCCTCTAGGGATTTTGGGCACCCACACACATATGCCCGCATGAGTTTTAAGCTGCTGGGTCCAGAAAATCAACCACAGTCAATTACATGGGAGTCTAATGATGTAACCATCATACCATCTGCTGGTTCTCCTCTCTCTATCTTTCTCTCTTTTTCTCTGGTGAGTGCACATGCTCTATAGAAAACTAAAATTAAAAAAAAAAAATATTAGAATAGGCCTGGAGCATACAGGCCATTATTTATTTATAAAAGTGTATACAGATTCATGGAGAAACGTACTACTTTGTAATATTGGAAATGAAAACTACATTCATTTACAATGAATGCAAATATGTCTGGAAAGTCACAACATATTTTTCTATGCAAAAACGCATCCTGACTTTCCCGACAACCAATAGAATGTGAGCCCCGTGAGAGCAGGGCAGCTGTTCTGCTTCATACACCTACAATAGTATTGGACATATGGCAGGGACCCAATGCTATTTGTTGAATGAATGAACGAGACTGGTTTTGAGGAAGATGATCACCCTAGCCATGATTTTTGTCCTAAGTTTTCAAAAGATAATCAATCTTTGGAGGCTGAAGGCAAAAACACTTTGAAGGCTGAAGGCAAAAACTCTTCTAAGAAACCATAAAGAGAATTAAACAGAATATATTAGCTGCATTTGCTCTAACATCTTCCTGAGTAGAGGCCAGATGGGGGGCAGCGAGAATGTGATGCTCTGTGAGGTTGGCCCCCATGAGCGGTTCTGGGTTCCCATCTGGGGACCTCCACAGGTCAGCTGGGCATGGGCTGCCTGGAACTGGGGGAGGACTGTGGCCTCAAGATCCTGTTGGGGTGCTGTCTGCCTCTCTCTCTCTCTCTCAATAATGGAGGAGATAAGTGAATAAACTTTAAAAAAAACTTCCCAGTAGGAAAAATATTCCATCGGTGTATCTACATGATAGTGGTTCCTGAATTTGTGAGTTTTTTTCCCCTTACACTTTTATCTGATGAGCATAATTTTAAAATGTGCAAGTAAAATATAGTTATATAACCGGAATAAACAGAAAACATTATATATTACATATTCAGTGTTTGCAGATGTATCACATACATTGAAATCTTCAGATCTCTGAGAATTTCTACAATAAAATAATCTGTAAAAATGACTTTTTTTTCCTTTTCTTCTTTTTTTTTTTTTAGGTTTTTGCCATAGGGCACATGCACTCACAGGAGAGACATAGAGGGAAGGAAAGTGAGAAGTCACCCCTCAGGAGGGATGGCCACGCCACAATCCTTTCTCCACCCTCCTGGGATTTGGGGCACTGCACATGTACCTGGCATGTCTTTTAAGCCTCAGCTCTCACACTCGAACTGTGCAATCAGTCATGAGGGATCCAGCACCTTAACCACCATGCTATCTGCCGGCTATACCAAAAAGAATTTCAAGTAACTTGATGGCTTACCTAGCACTTCCAGATGTACTTTTCTTCTCTCTCTCTCTCTTTTTAAATGCCAGAGGGTTCATACGTGTTAGAGGGAGAGAAATATAAAGTGAAGTGCTCCTTTATGGGGCTGTCACATCCCAACCCTTAGCAATTCTCTATCCCATCAGAATTCTGGGCCCATGCACATGCACCTGGCATGCTTTTCAAACCAACAGGGCTAATACTTGAACCCTGGTTGGCCATGTGAGACCTGACATCCTCTTTGCAGCCCTTAACGGCTACACTGTGGGGCCAGCCCAGGGCTGGGCTTTAAAACTGGTTAAAATCTACTCACGTTTTCCAGGATATATGTACACAGCAGAGTGTACTTTGAGAAATTTAACTACCCTTTAGGTTTCCTGATACAAAGTACTTTATTGATCAGATTTCTAGTTTCACCTATGAATCCTGGTTCTAGAAACTTGAACTTCCCAGGAGCTCTCAAGCCAGGAAATACTCATTGCACGTTTGGATTTTATTGTGTGTAAGCAATGCATAAAGCC